>NC_012875.2:13352093-13406853 GCF_000003195.3 Sorghum bicolor | reverse complement strand
TGCTGAGTGTCAAAGAAAAACACGCGGCAAAGAATTTTCAAATTTAAGAAATTCAAATGCAGTTTTTGCATAAGAAGATGATTTCAAAACAAAAAGTTATCAACTACAAAGTTTCATAACTTTTGAAGATCTACAAAGTTTATTTAGAGAGTTTTTCCATCCGAGATTGTTTTAAAAAAATAAAAAAATTTAATTTTTAATTAAAAACGCGGTTTTGCATGACAAGATGAACTCAAATAAAAAAGTTGCCAAATACAAAATTTCATAACTTCTCAAGATCTACAGAGTTTATTTTGGTTATTTTGTCATATATTCATCCGACATGGTGATTCTAATATTTTTCTAAAATCTTATATATCTCTCTAGTAGTATAAGAGAGAGATGTAAAATTTGTAAATAAATTTGTTTTGGCTTTGTCAAATAAAGAAATGATCAAAATAAATGTTGTAGATCTTGAGAAGTTATACAACTTTGTAGTTAAAAACTTTTTTATTTGAATTCGTTTAGGCCTTCAAAATTCGATTTGAAATTTTCTTTGGTGAGTGTTTTATTTTTGACACTCGCAAAGAAGGTCTTTGCCGAGTGTCAAAGAAAAACACTAGGCAAAGAATTTTCTAATTTCAGAAATTCAAATGTAGTTTTTGCATGACAAGATGATTCTAAAACAAAAAGTTATCAACTACAAAGTTTCATAACTTTTTAAGATCTACAAAGTTTATTTAGAGAGTTTTTCCATCCGAGGTTGTTTTAAAAAAATCAAAATTAAAAATTTTCGATTAAAAACGCGGTTTTGGAGACAAGATGAACTCAAATATAAAAGTTGCTAAATACAAAATTTCATAACTTCTCAAGATCTACAGAGTTTATTTTGGTTATTTTGTCATATGTTCATCCGACATGGTTATTCTAATATTTTTCTAAAATCTTATATATCTCTCTAGTAGTATAAGAGAGAGATGTAAAATTTGTAAATAAATTTGTTTTGGCTTTGTCAAATAAAGAAATGATCAAAATAAATGTTGTAGTTCTTGAGAAGTTATACAACTTTATAGTTAAAAACTTTTTGATTTGAATTCGTTTAGGGCTTCAAAATTCGATTTGAAATTTTCTTTGCCGAGTGTTTTATTTTTGACACTCGGCAAAGGTCTTTGCCGAGAGAAAGAATTTTCAAATTTAAGAAATTCAAATGTAGTTTTTGCATGACAAGATGATTTCAAAACAAAAAGTTATCAACTACAAAGTTTCATAACTTTTTGAGATATACAAAGTTTATTTAGAGAGTTTTTCCATCTGAGGTTGTTTAAAAAAAATCAAAATTTAAAATTTCCAATTAAAAACGCGGTTTTGCATGAGAAGATGAACTCAAATAAAAAAGTTGCCAAATACAAAATTTCATAACTTCTCAAGATCTAGAGAGTTTATTTAGGTTATTTTGTCATATGTTCATCTGACATGTATTTTTCTAAAATTTTATATATCTCTCTAGTAGTATAAGAGAGAGATGTAAAATTTGTAAATAAATTTGTTTTGACTTTGTCAAATAAAGAAATGATCAAAATAAATGTTGTAGTTCTTGAGAAGTTATACAACTTTGTAGTTCAAAACTTTTTGATTTGAATTCGTTTAGGGCTTCAAAAATCGATTTGAAATTTTCTTTGCTGAGTGTTTTATTTTTGACACTCGGCAAAGAATTTTCAAATTTAAGAAATTCAAATGTAGTTTTTGCATGACAAGATGATTTCAAAACAAAAAGTTATCAACTACAAAGTTTCATAACTTTTTGAGATCTACATAGTTTATTTAGAGAGTTTTTCCATCCGAGGTTGTTTAAAAAAAATCAAAATTTATAATTTTCAATTAAAAACGCGGTTTTGCATGACAAGATGAACTCAAATAAAAAAGTTGCCAAATACAAAATTTCATAACTTCTCATGATCTATAGAGTTTATTTAGGTTATTTTGTCATATGTTCATCTGACATGGTGATTCTAATATTTTTCTAAAATCTTATATATCTCTCTTGTAGTTTCATAAACTATAAGAGAGATGTAAAATTTGTAAATAAATTTGTTTTGGCTTTGTCAAATAAAGAAATGATCAAAATAAATGTTGTAGATCTTGAGAAGTTATATAACTTTGTAGTTAAAAACTTTTTTATTTGAATTCGTTTAGGCCTTCAAAATTCGATTTGAAATTTTCTTTGCCGAGTGTTTTATTTTTGCACACGGCAAAGAAGGTCTTAACACTCAGGCAAAGAATTTTCAAATTTAGAAAATTCAAATGTAGTTTTTGCATGACAAGATGATCTCAAAACAAAAAGTTATCAACTACAAAGTTTCATAACTTTTTGAGATCTACAAAGTTTATTTAGAGAGTTTTTCCATCCGAGGTTGTTTAAAAAATCAAAATATATAATTTTCAATTAAAAACGCGGTTTTGCATGACAAGATGAACTCAAATAAAAGAGTTGCCAAATACAAAATTTCATAACTTCTCAAGATCTACAGAGTTTATTTAGGTTATTTTGTCATATGTTCATCGGACAAGGTGATTCTAATATTTTTCTAAAATCTTATATATCTCTCTTGTAGGTTCATAAACTTTAAGAGAGAGATGTAAAATTTGTAAATAAATTTGTTTTGGCTTTGTCAAATAAAGAAATGATCAAAATAAATGTTGTAGATCTTGAGAAGTTATACAACTTTGTAGTTAAAAACTTTTTTATTTGAATTCGTTTATGCCTTCAAAATTAGATTTGAAATTTTCTTTGCCGGGTGTTTTATTTTTGACACTCGGCAAAGAAGGTCTTTGCCGAGTGTCAAAGAAAAACACTCGGCAAAGAATTTTCAAATTTAAAAAATTCAAATATAGTTTTTGCATGACAAGGTGATTTCAAAACAAAAAGTAATCAACTACATAGTTTCATAACTTTTTGAGATCTACAAAGTTTATTTAGAGAGTTTTTCCATCCGATGTTGTTTAAAAAAAATCAAAATTTAAAATTTTCAATTAAAAACGAGGTTTTGCATGACAAGATGAACTCAAATAAAAAAGTTGCCAAATACAAAATTTCATAACTTCTCAAGATCTACAGAGTTTATTTTGGTTATTTTGTCATATGTTCATCTGACATGGTGATTCTAATATTTTTTCTAAAATCTTATATATCTCTCTAGTAGTATAAGAGAGAGATGTAAAATTTGTAAATAAATTTGTTTTGGCATTGTCAAATAAAGAAATGATCAAAATAAATGTTGTAGTTCTTGAGAAGTTATACAACTTTGTAGTTCAAAACTTTTTGATTCGAATTCGTTTAGGGCTTCAAAATTCGATTTGAAATTTTCTTTGCCGAGTGTTTTATTTTTCACACTCGGCAAAGAATTTTCAAATTTAAGAAATTCAAATGTAGTTTTTGCATGACAAGATGATTTCAAAACAAAAAGTTATCAACTACAAAGTTTCATAACTTTTTGAGATCTACAAAGTTTATTTAGAGAGTTTTTCCATCCGAGGTTGTTTAAAAAAAATCAAAATTTAAAATTTTCAATTAAAAACGCGGTTTTGCATGACAAGATGAACTCAAATAAAAAGTTTGCCAAATACAAAATTTCATAACTTCTCAAGATCTATAGAGTTTATTTAGGTTATTTTATCATATGTTCATCTGACATGGCGATTCTAATATTTTTCTAAAATCTTATATATCTCTCTTGTAGTTTCATAAACTATAAGAGAGATGTAAAATTTGTAAATAAATTTGTTTTAGCTTTGTCAAATAAAGAAATGATCAAAATAAATGTTGTAGATCTTGAGAAGTTATACAACTTTGTAGTTAAAAACTTTTTTATTTGAATTCGTTTAGGCCTTCAAAATTCGATTTGAAATTTTCTTTGCCGAGTGTTTTATTTTTCACACTCTGCAAAGAAGGTCTTTGCTGAGTGTCAAAGAAAAACACTCGGCAAAGAATTTTCAAATTTAAGAAATTCAAATGTAGTTTTTGCATAACAAGATGATTTCAAAACAAAAAGTTATCAACTACAAAGTTTCATAACTTTTGAAGATCTACAAAGTTTATTTAGAGAGTTTTTCCATCCGAGATTGTTTTAAAAAAATAAAAAAATTTAATTTTTAATTAAAAACGCGGTTTTGCATGACAAGATGAACTCAAATAAAAAAAGTTGCCAAATACAAAATTTCATAACTTCTCAAGATCTACAGAGTTTATTTTGGTTATTTTGTCATATATTCATCCGACATGGTGATTCTAATATGCTGTCAAACCAGTGTCAGCTATTTTGAGCCCCATGAACCCCTGGTTATACTTGTTGAGTACGATATGTGCTCACTCTTGCAATTACCCAACACCCCAGGTTATGCTAATGATGATGATTGAAATGAGGATTATCGCTATGTGTACTAGGTTTGGAGTCAACCAGTCAACAGTGTCCCTGTGTGGTGCTTCCGTCAAGAGCATTGTTTACTTTATGCTATCATTTTTGTATGAGACTATGTGATATATTATATTCCGCTATGTAATAAACACTGCAATGGTACATTTGAGATTTGTCTACTTATGTGTGCGACTGTTTCTAGGGCACATATGAGTCTTTTATGCATCCTATTTTGTTCTTAAAATATAGGTGTGACAATTTGAATTTGTTTAGGCCTTTAAAATTCGATTTGAAATTTTCTTTGCCGAGTGCTTTATTTTTGCACTCGGCAAAGAAGGTCTTTGCCGAGTGTCAAAGAAAAACACTCGGCAAAGAATTTTCAAATTTAAAAAATTCAAATGTAGTTTTTGCATGACAAGATGATTTCAAAACAAAAAGTTATCAACTACAAAGTTTTATAAATTTTTGAGATCTACAAAGTTTATTTAGTGAGTTTTCCATCCGATGCTGTTTAAAAAAAATCAAAATTTGAAATTTTCAATTAAAAACGAGGTTTTGCATGACAAGATGAACTCAAAAAAAAGTTGCCAAATAGAAAATTTCATAACTTCTCAAGATCTACAGAGTTTATTTTAGTTATTTTGTCATATGTTCATCCGACATAGTGATTCTAATATTTTTCTAAAATCTTATATGCCTCTCTTGTAGTTTCATAAACTATAAGAGAGAGATGTAAAATTTGTAAATAAATTTGTTTTGGGTTTGTTAAATAAACAAATGATCAAAATAAAAGTTGTAGATCTTGAGAATTTATACAACTTTGTAGTTAAAAACTTTGTGATTTGAATTCGTTTAGGGCTTCAAAATTCGATTTGAAATTTTCTTTGCCGAGTGTTATATTTTTGACACTCGGCAAAGAAGGACTTTGCCGAGAAAAACACTCGGCAAAGAATTTTCAAATTTAAGAAATTCAAATGTAGTTTTTGCATGACAAGATGATTTCAAAACAAAAAGTTATCAACTACAAAGTTTCATAACTTTTTGAGATCTACAAAGTTTATTTAGAGAGTTTTTTCATCCGAGGTTGTTTAAAAAAAATCAAAATTGAAAATTTTCAATTAAAAACGCGGTTTTGCATGACAAGATGAACTCAAATAAAAAAGTTGCCAAATACAAAATTTCATAACTTCTCAAGATCTACATAGTTTATTTAGGTTATTTTGTCATATGTTCATCTGACATAGTGATTCTAATATTTTTCTAAAATCTTATATATCTCTCTTGTAGTTTCATAAACTTTAAGAGAGAGATGTAAAATTTGTAAATAAATTTGTTTTGGCTTTGTCAAATAAAGAAATGATCAAAATAAATGTTGTAGATCCTGAGAAGTTATACAACGTTGTAGTTAAAAACTTTTTGATTTGAATTCGTTTAGGCCTTCAAAATTCGATTTGAAATTTTCTTTGCCGAGTGTTTTATTTTTGACACTCGGCAAAGAAGGTCTTTGCCGAGTGTCAAAGAAAAACACTTGGCAAAAAATTTTCAAATTTAAGAAATTCAAATGTAGTTTTTGCATGAGAAGACGATTTCAAAACAAAAAGTTATCAACTACAAAGTTTCATAACTTTTTGAGATCTACAAAGTTTATTTAGAGAGTTTTTTCATCCGAGGTTGTTCAAAAAATCAAAATTTAAAATTTTCAATTAAAAACGCGGTTTTGCATGACAAGATGAACCCAAATAAAAAAGTTGCCAAATACAAAATTTCATAACTTCTCAAGATCTACAGAGTTTATTTAGGTTGTTTTGTCATATGTTCATCTGACATAGTGATTCTAATATTTTTCTAAAATCTTATATATCTATCTTGTAGTTTCATAAACTTTAAGAGAGAGATGTAAAATTGATAAATAAATTTGTTTTGGCTTTGTCAAATAAAGAAATGATCAAAATAAATATTGTAGATCATGAGAAGTTATACAACTTTGTAGTTAAAAACTTTTTGATTTGAATTCGTTTAGGCCTTCAAAATTCGATTTGAAATTTTCTTTGCCGAGCGTTTTATTTTTGACACTCGGCAAAGAAGGTCTTTGCCGAGCAAAAAATTTTCAAATTTAAGAAATTCAAATGTAGTTTTTGCATGAGAAGATGATTTCAAAACAAAAAGTTATCAACTACAAAGTTTCATAACTTTTTGAGATCTACAAAGTTTATTTAGAGAGTTTTTCCATCCGAGGTTGTTTAAAAAAATCAAAATTTATAATTTTCAATTAAAAACGTGGTTTTGCATGACAAAATGAATTTAAATAAAAAAGTTGCCAAATACAAAATTTCATAACTTCTCAAGATCTACAGATTTTATTTAGGTTACTTTGTCATATGTTCATCGGACAAGGTGATTCTAATATTTTTCTAAAATCTTATATATCTCTCTTGTAGTTTCATAAACTATAAGAGGGAGATGTAAAATTTGTAAATAGATTTGTTTTGGCTTTGTCAAATAAAGAAATAATCAAAATAAATGTTGTAGATCTTGAGAAGTTATACAACTTTGTTATTTGAATTCGTTTAGGCCTTCAAAATTCGATTTGAAATTTTCTTTGCCGAGTGTTTTATTTTTGCACATGGCAAAGAAGCTCTTTGCCGAGAGTCAAAGAAAAACAATCGGCAAAGAATTTTCAAATTTAATAAATTCAAATGTAGTTTTTGAATGACAAGATGAATTCAAAACAAAAAGTTATCAACTACAAAGTTTCATACCTTTTTGAGATGTACAAAGTTTATTTAGAGAGTTTTTCCATCCGATGTTGTTTAAAAAAATCAAAATTTAAAATTTTCAATTAAAAACGAGGTTTTGCATGACAAGATGAACTCAAATAAAAAAGTTGCCAAATACAAAATTTCATAACTTCTCAAGATTATAAAGTTTATTTTTGGTTATTTTGTCATATGTTGATCCGACATGGTGATTCTAATATTTTTCTAAAATATTATATATCTCTCTAGTAGTATAAGAGAGAGATGTAAAATTTGCAAATGATTTTGTTTTGGCTTTGTCAAATAAAGAAATGATCAAAATAAATATTGTAGATCTTGAGAAGTTATACAACTTTGTAGTTAAAAACTTTTTATTTGAATTCGTTTAGGCCTTCAAAATTCGATTTGAAATTTTCTTTGCCGAGCGTTTTATTTTTGACACTCGGCAAAGAAGGTCTTTGCCGAGTGTCAAAGAAAAACACTCGGCAAAGAATTTTCAAATTTAAGAAATTCAAATGTAATTTTTGCATGACAAGATGATTTCAAAACAAAAAGTTATCAACACAAATTTTCATAACTTTTTGAGATCTACAAAGTTTATTTAGAGAGTTTTTCCATCTGTCGACGAAAGCTGGTCGGCAGTCTACCTTGGGTATACCCACGGTAGTAGTTTGTCGGTAGACGGTGCGCAAACTACAAACTCGATGGTGACGCAAGACACGGACAAGCTTTTTATCCAGGTTCGGCCGCCGGGTTGGCGTAATACCTACGTCCTGCGTCTGGTTGTATTGATTTGTGTTGAGAGAATAATGATGTCCTAGGGGGTCCCTTGCCTCTCCTTATATAGTCCGGAGGGCAGGGTTACAGATTTGGAAACTAATCCTAGTCGGTTACAATTGCCATAGATAGTTCGATATCAATTCCTATTCTAACCGACTAGAATCCTGCTTGATCTCCACGTCTTGTTTCCTTGCGCGAAACTCCGAGCTGTCAGATCGAGCCTTGAACTTGTCTTGTAATGGGCCAAGCCTCCTGGCCCAAGTCTAGCCGTAAGGGTATAGGGGTTTATACCCCCACAGCTAGTCCCCGAGCACCATGTATTGTGAAGTAACACGCCGTCTTGAGCTTCTTCGATCAATGAAACTTGACGTCTTCAATCAGCATGAAAATTGCCCAAATAATTGCAACGGTATTTTGACCAAATCTAAAGATATTTGTTCAACATCATCATCGAAGAAGCCAATTGTTCGAAGAATGCATGTTGCTCTTGAGAAAAAATATTCCTTTTTCGGTGAAGTGTGCCCACTTTACTTTTCAGAAAAGTACAGACCTCCAAAAAAGCAAGCAAGTTCACCGCGAGGTGAAGTGTGCCCACTTAGTCCCCGAGCCTGGGAGTAGGTGACGTAGGCACGTGGTGCCAGGGTCAAAAGAATAGTCCTCAAAGTAATTTTGAATGTGAGATGCATCGGCAGATGCATCGTACCGATGTAGTCTCCGAGCTTGCTGGAAGGCGAAGTATGAACCTTGTAGTAAGGTCTTAAAAAATTAAAATTATCCAGTCCCCGAGCATCTTATACTCGTTTATTACCGGATAGACTTATCAATTTAGCGAGCTAGTCAACCAGTCCCCGGGTGTACAATGCTCAGAGATCGGTAC
This sequence comes from Sorghum bicolor, assembly GCF_000003195.3. Lineage (NCBI taxonomy): Eukaryota > Viridiplantae > Streptophyta > Magnoliopsida > Poales > Poaceae > Sorghum > Sorghum bicolor. Next base: position 13,398,049 of record NC_012875.2, on the reverse strand, counting down.
AACCCGCAGATTCCCAAACTAGCAGACTGGGCGACCAGTCCCCGAGCATCAAGTGCTCTGTGGTCGGTGCAGTCCCTGAACTCCCGAGCTAACAGACTGGATGACCAGTCCCCGAGCATCAACTGCTCGGTGGTCGGTGCAGTCCCTGAATTTCCAAGTTGATAGACTAGACGACCAGTCCCCGAGCATACAGTGCTCGGTGGTCGGGCAGTCCCCGGATTGTTGAGTTTACAAACTGGACGACCAGTCCCCGAGCATACAGTGCTCGGTGGTCGGTGTAGTCCCCGGATTGTTGACCCTCTACCAATTTTTGTCAATTTATTTTGAAAAAATCTTACCACACAAATGATTGACGTGACGAGAGCTCCTGACGTAATGTCAGATGGTTGCGTGAAAAGTTGCGCCTGGTAACTGTGCAGCCGCCCTTTGCGCGGTTTGAGAAAAGGAAACCATCAATTTGTACGAAAACGCCGCCGCATTAATTGCCGATAATTATTGAAAACCGAAGCGCAGCGTCCACCGTTGGGCCCGCCCACTTCCCAAGAATGCGGGAAGTGGGAGGGGTGGAGCTGTGGTTTATAAAGTCGTCACAGTTACCCCCGCATTGCTTACCCTGCCATTGCCTTCAAGCTTTACGCTCTTGCCTTCTACAATCACCTGCACTCTCCTAGCTCGAAACCATTCCCACATCTCCAATGGCGAAAAGCGACTCCAAGAACAGGGCCGAGCTGATGGCCAAGGAATGGAAGAAATCCCGCAGCACTGCGAAGTCCCTCGGTGACCTCGTCGATATGGGACTGCTGCACAGCCCAGAGCTCGGCGGCTGGAGGGCGCCAGAGGGGGAGAGCTACCCCGACCCCCGCGCCGGTGAGATCATAGTGTTTGAAGACTTTCTTAAGAGGGGTTTTGGGGTTCCTGTCCATCCTTTTCTTCAGGGTCTTCTCTTGTATTATGAGATCAGGATTTGCAATCTGCACCCGAACTCAATCCTTCTCATCTCCACCTTCATTCATCTGTGTGAGGCCTATGTTGGCATAGAGCCGCACTTCGATCTTTTTCGCTATCTTTTCTGTTTAAGGAAGAAGGGAGCGGTTGGAGGCTCCAAGATTGCAGGTGGAGTATACCTCAATCTTCGCGACGGGATGAAGAACCGTTATCTGAGCTGTCCGTGGAACACTTCCCTAACCGAATGGTACAGGAAGTGGTTCTACATCAGGGAAGAACCGGGCAGCTCCACGTTCTGCGACGTGGGGTACATCCCCGAGAAGAGGGTCAGTTGGACCGACCGCCCAGAGTTCACCGACCAGGTAGCAGATCTGATGAAACTGATCGACTGGTCGCGTTTGGACGGGCTAGGTGTGGTCGGCAACTTTGTTTGTCGCCGGGTGATGCCCTGCCAGAAGAGGGTTCACTCAGCGTATGAGTATGCTGGAAGCCAGGACCCGACCAGGATGACGCCTGAGATCCTGGAGAAGGCAGAGGTGCAGCAGCTGTTGAACGAACTGTTCAACTTTGCGGACGGGAGCTTCATCCGTGGCAGTGATCGGGTGCAAGCCTTCAAGCTGGGGCGACCAGCTCCTAAGGTACCGCTACTTACTCATTGTGCTTCCTTAGCGTTTGTTATTGTCAGCTGCTGACTTGTCTTTGTTACTTTTGCAGATCAGAGATGTTGACCGGTGCACAGTGTATGTGTCACTGGCACCTGGGATGGAGAATCCCGCAGGGGAGGATCCGCCGGAGGAGGACGCTGCTCGGTGTGCTCGGTACACCAGCAGTGAGGAGGAGCAAGCCCGTCCCGGCCCGACCACCGAGGACAGGGTGGCTGGGAAGAGGCCATTGGCAGCAGATCCTTCACCTGCGCCGACGCTGCCGGCAGAGAGCAGCCAGGCGCCATAGCGCCGTCGGCTCGTCCGGATCACCGACGACGACGATGAGGAGGAGGAGGCCGTACTGTCGCTGGTTCGAAGGCCTCGTAGCCATCCGGACAATGCGCCAGCCACCACTGATCGGGTGGCCAGCGACCCTCCTGCACCGCGCATCATAGAAACGGGGGCACAGGTGCCGACCGGCAGGGCCAGGAGGAGGTTCACCGGAACCCACCGTCGATCAGACCTGTAAGTGTTCAACTTACGTGTTTTGGCATTTTTTTTTGCTGTTGTTGAAAATGCCGCTTTGTTGTTTTGCGCGGCGTCGGACGTCAACCCTGACCAAGTCGCAGAGCAGAGGACGGCCAAGCCTGCTGCCGTTGTTGAAGACGCCGCGCCACAGGCCACAGATCAGCCTTCGACGGCGGCCGCTCCTACAGGCGTCGAGGGACAATCTGCCCCAGCTAGTGCCGTGGCAAGCACTCCGCCGAGGGATGGGGAGCAACAAGGACCCCTCCCCCGAGTACTGTTGTAGAGGAGGAAGGCAGAGTCCCGACTCCTCCAGCCGAAGAAGGGAGGGTCCCGACACCGCCCCGAGCAGGGGCCTCTTCGCCCGTGGGCTCCCCTGGCCTAGACCAGGGGCCAGTGATGCCCTCGACCGCAGCCGGAGGCAGTGCGGCAAACGAGGAGCCTCAGGAGGCCTCTGACGACGACGTGGAGGAGGTCCAGGGTCGTCCCCATGATGGCCGCCAGCACGTCTACGTGTGGCGCCAACGCGGGGACCACTTTATTGGACACGAGGAGCTCGCGGAGACGGGGGAGGCCGCGAGGGTGGAACGCGTGGCTAAGCGTCTCGTGGATGAGGTTAAGGTAGGTGGTCCTGTGTGCTGCTCGACAACTATGTGCAGTGTTCCTGTGTTCGACATGTATTCTTTCTTGCAGGGCGCGATGAAAACGGCGAAGTACCAGAAGCGGTGCTTCGACCAAATCGAGGGCATTGTGGCCGAGAACAAGGCCTTGTCCATGGAGGTAGACCGGCTGCGGTCCGAAGTTGGAGAGAAGGTGGCCGAGATGAGTGCTCGGGAAGAGCGCCGTCTCGAGCTTACCGACGCTTAGCCGACCAGTATCGGCAGCGAACAGGTCAGTCTCATACTCCGAGGCAGCTGTAAGTAGCCGCGTGGTTGACTTTGCTGACTAGGGGATTATTCATGTAGACTTGGAGGAGGAGGTCGCGCGCCTTCGGCAGGAGAAGGAGCAGCTCGGGTAAGAGCTTGCCGGGGCGCTGGAGGCCGGGCGCCGAGCAGGGGAGGAGCTAGGCCAGAGGGAGCGGGAGTTGTCTGGTAATAACCGTGCCGCCCCCGTATTTTTCCGCTTAATGTTCTTTTCGGTATGCTTAGACTAATCACTTGCTTGATTTGCAGTGCTCAAGGTGAATACCAAGAAGCACCTGGACGAGCTGGTCAAGGATCGAGACTCCTGGAAAGCTAATTGTATTAGGATTTGGAAAGGAGTAGCCCCGGTCCTAGACTTGATCAGCCCCGAGCTCCCAGAAAGCCAGCCCCGCGCGCCGAGACTGATGCCAGTCGAAAAGGTGCAACGGGCGTGGGACTGGCTCCAGCAGTTCGTGAAGGACGCCGGGGAGTTTGCTGGCGCGCATGTCCTCAGCATGGTGCGCGCCCACTACCCCCTGGTCGACTTGTCCAGGCTCGAGAAGGGGTATCCAAAGGAAGTCGGCCCGCAGGAGACGGACGAGCTTCGGGCTGGTCTGCTAGACTTGTCGTCGACGGTGATCGGCGACATCAATCTATGCGGGACGGCCACTCCCCCCGACCAGCCGGGTTCGGACAGGTCAGCCAGGGAGTTGTCGGGGGCGTCCCTTGCCGGAGATGGGCGGTCGACGCCTGCGGTCTCGACCAGCCAGGCGCCGGTGGCCCCGACCCCTTCGTCCGGGCAGCAAGGCCAGGCGGGTGATCAGCCCAAGCAGTAGGCCTAGTAGAATAGTCTGTAGGAGTAGACTAGTGACCGCCCGTCAGGGTGTTTTATTGTAAACTTTGTATGTAAAGTTTGTAATAAAGTTTGATTTTGTCATGACCATGATTTTGAGCGCTGTAGAGTTATCTGAGTGATGTATCACTGTGTTTGATTGGTAGTCGTTAAGAATTTCCGTCGCAGAGGACATTGTTGTTCTCGTCGAAAGCTCTGCGTGTAAACAAAGTATAGCCAAAAAGAAAAACTTTTATTATTGCCAATTACTAGAAACTTACAAGCAAAAGTTACTGGAACTTATGGATAAAAATGGCGCAGTTTGTCTATGTGCCAAGAGTTAGGCACACGTGTCCCGTCTGGATGCGCCAATCTGTAGGATGGACCCGCATGTCAGCGACACTGGTTCCCTTCCATCTTCTTCCTCGAGTCGTGCCCGAGCAGGACACGGGGTTAACGCCGCCAATCCCAAGTGTCCGGGATTTCTTGCCTAAAATCGACTGCCGAGCCCCTATAAAGGACCGAGACTCCCTCCGCGCCGACCTTGTTGCCCTAGCTCCGCTTCTAGCTGCCGTTTAGATTTCGCCGAGCCGCAAGCTATCGCCGCCGCTGTGGATATCGCGTTTCGCAGCCGTTCCGGTGAAATTGAAGCCTTGCCGAGCGTTGTGCGGAGGTAACGAAGCTACCCATCCCTTCCTTTCCCTCTCTAGCGCGATCTATTTCTCTTAATTCTTCGCCGAACTTTCGCAGAAGCTCGCTGCCGCCCCATCTCGACGCCGGACCACCCCGAGCTCCCTCTGCCCGCAATAATGGTCTAGGTGAGTTCGCACGAAGGTCCTCTACTGTCTGGTTCCTTTCCCATTGAAAACCGTGGCTCCTAGCGCCTTCTCACCCGACTCCGGCGATGTTCCGGCCGAAATCCGGCCATGGCGCCACCGGCCAGAGCTCTGTAGCCGGCCAGCATCTCCTCTTCCCTCTGTGGATTGATCTTGAGCCGTTCGATCTAAAACCAAGGCACCAGATTAGAAGATACCCCTTCGGGGTAACATTTTCTAAAGAGTCCCTGAAAGATGTCGTACTTAACCCGCAGCCCAAAGCACATTTTAAGAATACGCCTTTCAGTTTTGAAAACGTAAATCAGTTCGGTTTGTTTCAAATACGCTTTCTGGTATTCACAAAATTGCCACTGAGTTTGTTTTGGCTATAAAATATTCATTTTAACTCCGTTTTTGTCCATTCAAATTGCGTTGGATTCGTAGTAATGAGCTCTACATGTTAGTAAAATTGTTTACTCAGTTTGAAACTTTTTAATTTCGTGACCCTATTTAATTAATTACTTTTCTATATAAAATCTTAGAAAATCCATATTTTTTCCGTTTCAATTCCGATTTTCACGATCTTTACGTCTATGAAATCGTAGCGCTGCGTAGAATCATTTTATAAACTTTTCATACTGTTTTCATATGCTTGGTGTACTATTCTAATTGTAGCCTTGTTTGCTTCGTGTATGTTTGTCTCCGATTGTTTGTGTGTTGGTGATCGATGATCGAGTTTAGTCGGAGAGCAGTTTCGGTGATCAAGATCAAAGCTTTGGCAACAAGTGAGACCAGCAAAACCAAAAGGTTCAGCAAGAGCAATTGGATTAAGGCAAGTATAGCATTTGGATTTTATTTCTGTGACCATGATCCTGTGGCTAGATTAATGTTAAGTAATAAAGGATAAAAATGACTTTTTAGCAACTTGATGATTTGTCTGTACGTGATCACCCGGGACAACAGTGCAACCATGAGGGCTATAATGGCTCTGGCTTTAGTTAAGTATGAGTAACTTTTCTAGCTCGTTAGCGGTTACCCGTTGTGGCGCAATTGGGGAATAGCAGACCGTGGATTCCTGCGGGTGAATCACATCGACTGACTAATGAAACCAAGCGGCCCTAACTTGTTAGACGAACCTTTGAAAGACTTCATAGTGATCCCTGCCGACCTCCCTAGGAAGGGGGTTAACAGACTAGCTACCTCGGGCGAAAGGGTAAATCATGACTCATGGGTAAAGATGTGCAACCTCTGCAGAGGGTTAAAAACTAGTATACTAGCCGAGCTCACGGTCAGGAGCGGCCTTGGGGACATCTACATTAAGGGTGATGATTCTTGTGTGTTAAATATGCTCATTGTTTATTGTTTAATTCTTTACATTATTTATGTCACATTGATCATGAGATTGTGGGAGCTATACAATCTAGTTGCTATACTTGTGGAGTTCGACATGGACTCACTCTTGCTATTTCCTCCATATCCAGGAAGAGTGTTAGGCTTGTGATCAACCAGTCTGATGGATCCTGTAGAGAGAAGTTAATACCCGAAGTTTGGAGTTGTCTATCCGCTGTTTGTTATCAAAGGTTATATCTTTTATACTAAGTACGTTATATATTTATGCATTGTCCTTTGATATTACCCCTTATTTGTAGCTATATGTGAGGTTTGTCTTCTAAAACTCACATATGGTGCATATCTGGTTTTATATTTAAAATCGGGTATTACAAAGTGGTATCAGAGCAATGCTGACTGTAGGACGCAAGCCTAGTTAGAAATTGGTCGTCTTAAGGTTTTGGAATCGTCATAAAATCCTTGCTCTACAAACCTTGGTATATTCATCTATACAATATCCCTATCCTTGCTATTTGTCTCTACCTTGTTGCTTACTTTAAAAGTACTTGTTCTCATCCCCACTCCTTGCTTGATATGCTTTTAGAACTTTTTCTTACCACCTTCTGGCATCGTTGGGACAGGTGTCTTAAGATATCTACCCTTACTATGAAGAGAACGATAGTATCGCAAATTGAGTGAAGCGTGCTTAATTGGTTTGTTATTATGTTTATGCTTGATTTGGATCTTTGTAATGAGTGCAATGATCTTGTGGGTTTGCTCCACAATATCATTTAGTTTATAGGTCTAAGGCATAAGGAGTAGTGAAATAAGTAGTTGGGTTTGGTTATACCATGTTTCTATCCCTTGTTGTTTTCTGGAGCGGTCTGCAATAACCTTGGTGTACCTCAAGTTCTGATCGTGCAAAGTTTCTCAACTTTTTCTGGGAACAACTAGACTTCAAGATCTTTCTCTTACCGCAAGAATCACCCTCATATCTGTTATGGGTTGGAAGTTACAAAAATCACAAGATGATACAAATGTGCTGTCAGGAATCTGGACCAGTTTTGGTTGCCTACTGTTTTAGACAAATATAGCTATAGAATTTGGAAAAGTTTTCTATAGAAAAGTTGTAGACAATTTGCTAAGCTTTCCAACGGTATAAACTAGAACTTATTTGGATAAGTAGAACCTGAGATATGATATTTACAGTTGGATGTTTCTGTTCTGTTTCAAGATCTGGACAGATCTGGTATTTCCTATATTCAGCCAAGTTAAAGTCAGAATCTGGGAAACAATTGTATACGAAAGTTGTAGAGGATTTCCTAAGCTTTTCAAAAATGTAAGGATCATCTCCAGATGAGTTAAGGAGCTCTAGATATAACTTCTGGAAGTTACTACACCCTTGCTGAGACATTGTCAGGATGGATATTAAGTTTGGCTGTTTAACCTAATCTTAAAGACAGAACCTAAGGAGGTCTTCTATATAAAAGTTGTAGGTAATTTCATAAGTTTTCTAACAGTATAATCTACAACTCTATTGGATTAACAGAATAAGAGTTATACATATTTTACTACGTTGGAGTTTCTATATCATGATAAATTTCAGGATACATGTTTGTTCTCTTGCACAGAAGCTCTTTGGGATGTCATAAGTTCTCAATGTTAGTTAACTTGTCTGGAAAACATGCAAACTAACTTTCTTGTGTCCCCTGGTTGACCCTTTTAAGGGGGGTAGCCCAATTAAAGGAGTTACAATGAGACGGATTGGCTAGTGTTGGATCCTAAGTGAGGATCACAAGCGCTTGGTAAATTGGTTTTGATTCAGGATATCATCCCATTCAGAGAATATTAAAGGAGATATATGTCATTGCTGATACTCATGGATTGAGGGTTATGGTTATGAGGATCAGATGACACCAAAGATTACGAAGTTATATGTACAGTATGAGAGTGAAACAACTTAACCATGACTAAGGTACTGATAATTGGAACTTAGTGATGAAACTAACCTTGGATCAAGAGACTCAGTACAGCGAATTTAAAAGACTATATGATGTGTAGCATTTAAAAAGGTTATGAGGACTAGTCCCTAATGTCTCCCCAATCAATCTAATTTTAAGGGGGGTAGTACCTTGATATCACGGGTGATGCATTTTAAGACTAGCTTGGAGTGATAATTGTCTTCTAAGATATTCTATGGTTATGATCATCTATCCTTACCGTGTTACTGACGTTGGTCACTTGATGACAGGGAGTGTAGTGTCCCATGAATCCGGAGCACAATATGACGCCTCTCATGGATAGGTGGGTAGATTATGATCATCTTGCCTTTGAAGAAAGATGCTATGAGTATGACAAAGCTGAGTATTATCAAAATAATAATATGGAAGAGCAAGTTGACAATGAATCGAATCAAAATCCACAACGACGGAAGCGAAAAAGGAAAGCTCGTAAGAAGCCCGCTCCTGGAAATAAAGTACAGCCAAATTATATCAATGGAAGACTGAACAATGTGGATAGGCATAACATTCAAGGAGCCACCAAAGTGGTGGGAGGCTATATTCAAGTGGACTCAGTACTAGTTTTTGCTCTGTTTGACCGAAGTGCTTCGCATTCTTTCATATCCGCCGACTTGGTAAAGACAATCGAACGGGTGAAGTGTCCGACGAGAAAGCCTTTGTTAGTTCAAACCCCAATGGGAGAAATAAGGGCAGATCAGGTTTGCTCAAATATCAATCTTGTCATAAAGAAGGAAAACTTCACTGTAAACCTCATTGTGCTAGAGTCACTCAACATTCCTTTGGTTCTTGGCAATGGATGGTTATGTGCACACAAGGCAGTGATCTATGCTACCCAGTTGAAAATTTTCTTAACCGCACCGTCAGGGAAAAGAATTGAGTATCAAGGTGGTCCACTCCTACCTGAGGAGGCATATCCATGCCGAGGTATCATGTCTTTGAGTTGTATAAGTGGAAAAGTTGGTAGTCAAGATGGACAGTGAGCAATTACGAATAATAGACATCTTATGGAAGTTTTGTTCACAAGTTATAATCCAGAAACATAAGTGCTTGCATTTGGAATACAAGTTGTAAGTTGAAATAATGATCAATATCTTATTCTTGTTTCTCTTTTTGAATCTGTGCCTCTTCCGAATCTCGAGGACGAGATTCATTTTAAGGGGGGTAGATTTGTAACACCCAAAAATTTACAAATTTTAAATAGAGGAAAAATAATTTAATTTTGTTGTTTTTGTGCCCATGAAACATAGGAAAATAATATTTTTCTTAAAATAAAATTTATCATAGGGCTTAGGAACTTGTTCTGCATTCATGCTTGTGCATTAATTTTATTGACATGAGTGGTTTTTGGCTAAAGTTCAAAAATATTTCAAAAGTGATTTTTAAAATATATTTGAAAATGGGTTTGGAATAAAAGAAAGGAAAAGAAAATAAAAAAAAACAAACCTCTCCCTCTCCATCTCTCTGACCTGAGGCCCATCACTCCTTCCCCTCCCCCTTTTTCCCTTTCGGCCCAGTATTCCCCCCCTCCTCTCTCCAGTCGGCCCAGCAACCGCGGCCCAATTCCCCAGCCCAGCGCGCCTCTCCCCCTTGGCTGACCAACCGGGCCCGCGCCACTGAGTCGCTGCCAGCTCGGACCCGCATGTCAGCGACACTGGTTCCCTTCCATCTTCTTCCTCGAGTCGTGCCCGAGCAGGACACGGGGTTAACGCCGCCAATCCCAAGTGTCCGGGATTTCTTGCCTAAAATCGACTGCCGAGCCCCTATAAAGGACCGAGACTCCCTCCGCGCCGACCTTGTTGCCCTAGCTCCGCTTCTAGCTGCCGTTTAGATTTCGCCGAGCCGCAAGCTATCGCCGCCGCCGTGGATATCGCGTTTCGCAGCTGTTCCGGTGAAATTGAAGCCTTGCCGAGCGTTGTGCGGAGGTAACGAAGCTACCCATCCCTTCCTTTCCCTCTCTAGCGCGATATATTGCTCTTAATTCTTCGCCGAACTTTCGCAGAAGCTCGCTGCCGCCCCATCTCGACGCCGGACCAGCCCGAGCTCCCTCTGCCCGCAATAATCGTCTAGGTGAGTTCGCACGAAGGTCCTCTACGCTCTGGTTCCTTTCCCATTGAAAACCGTGGCTCCTAGCGCCTTCTCACCCGACTCCGGCGATGTTCCGGCCGAAATCCGGCCATGGCGCCACCGGCCAGAGCTCTGTAGCCGGCCAGCATCTCCTCTTCCCTCCGTGGATTGATCCTGAGCCGTTCGATCTACAACCAAGGCACCAGATTAGAACATACCCCTTCGGGGTAACATTTTCTAAAGAGTCCCTGAAAGATGTCGTACTTAACCCGCAGCCCAAAGCACATTTTAAGAATACGCCTTTCAGTTTTGAAAACATAAATCAGTTCGGTTTGTTTCAAATACGCTTGCTGGTATTCACAAAATTGCCACTGAGTTTGTTTTGGCTATAAAATATTCATTTTAACTCCGTTTTTGTCCATTCAAATTGCGTTGGATTCGTAGTAATGAGCTCTACATGTTAGTAAAATTGTTTACTCAGTTTGAAACTTTTTAATTTCGTGACCCTATTTAATTAATTACTTTTCTATATAAAATCTTAAAAAATCCATATTTTTTCCGTTTCAATTCCGATTTTCGCGATCTTTACGTCTATGAAATCGTAGCGCTGCGTAGAATCATTTTATAAACTTTTCATACTGTTTTCATATGCTTGGTGTACTGTTCTAATTGTTGCCTTGTTTGCTTTGTGTATGTTTGTCTCCGATTGTTTGTGTGTTGGTGATCGATGATCGAGTTTAGTCGGAGAGCAGTTTCGGTGATCAAGATCAAAGCTTTGGCAACAAGTGAGACCAGCAAAACCAAAAGGATCAGCAAGAGCAATTGGATTAAGGCAAGTATAGCATTTGGATTTTATTTCTGTGACCATGATCCTGTGGCTAGATTAATGTTAAGTAATAAAGGATAAAAATGACTTTTTAGCAACTTGATGATTTGTCTGTACGTGATCACCCGGGACAACAGTGCAACCATGAGGGCTATAATGGCTCTGGCTTTAGTTTAGTATGAGTAACTTTTCTAGCTCGTTAGCGGTTACCCGTTGTGGCGCAATTGGGGAATAGCAGACCGTGGATTCCTGCGGGTGAATCACATCGACTGATTAATGAAACCAAGCGGCCCTAACTTGTTAGACGAACCTTTGAAAGACTTCATAGTGATCCCTGCCGACCTCCCTAGGAAGGGGGTTAAGAGACTAGCTACCTCGGGCGAAAGGGTAAATCATGACTCATGGGTAAAGATGTGCAACTTCTGCAGAGGGTTAAAAACTAGTATACTAGCCAAGCTCACGGTCAGGAGCGGCCTTGGGGACATCTACATTAAGGGTGATGATTCTTGTGTGTTAAATATGCTCATTGTTTATTGTTTAATTCTTTACATTATTTATGTCACATTGATCATGAGATTGTGGGAGCTATACAATCTAGTTGCTATACTTGTGGAGTTCGACATGGACTCACTCTTGCTATTTCCCCCATATCCAGGAAGAGTGTTAGGCTTGTGATCAACCAGTCAGATGGATCCTGTAGAGAGAAGTTAATACCCGAAGTTTGGAGTTGTCTATCCGCTGTTTGTTATCAAAGGTTATATCTTTTATACTAAGTACGTTATATATTTATGCATTGTCCTTTGATATTACCCCTTATTTGTAGCTATATGTGAGGTTTGTCTTCTAAAACTCACTTATGGTGCATATCTGGTTTTATATTTAAAATCGGGTATTACAAAGTGGTATCAGAGCAATGCTGACTGTAGGACGCAAGCCTAGTTAGAAATTGGTCGTCTTAAGGTTTTGGAATCGTCATAAAATCCTTGCTCTACAAACCTTGGTATATTCATCTATACTATATCCCTATCCTTGCTATTTGTCTCTACCTTGTTGCTTACTTTAAAAGTACTTGTTCTCATCCCCACTCCTTGCTTGATATGCTTTTAGAACTTTTTCTTACCACCTTCTGGCATCGTTGGGATAGGTGTCTTAAGATATCTACCCTTACTATGAAGAGAACGATAGTATCGCAAATTGAGTGAAGCGTGCTTAATTGGTTTGTTATTATGTTTATGCTTGATTTGGATCTTTGTAATGAGTGCAATGATCTTGTGGGTTTGCTCCACAATATCATTTAGTTTATAGGCCTAAGGCATAAGGAGTAGTGAAATAAGTAGTTGGGTTTGGTTATACCACGTTTCTATCCCTTGTTGTTTTCTGGAGCAGTCTGCAATAACCTTGTTGTACCTCAAGTTCTGATCGTGCAAAGTTTCTCAACTTTTTCTGGGAACAACTAGACTTCAAGATCTTTCTCTTACCACAAGAATCACCCTCATATCTGTTATGGGTTAGAAGTTACAAAAATCACAAGATGATACAAATGTGCTGTCAGGAATCTGGACCAGTTTTGGTTGCCTACTGTTTTAGACAAATATAGCTATAGAATTTGGAAAAGTTTTCTATAGAAAAGTTGTAGAAAATTTGCTAAGCTTTCCAACGGTATAAACTAGAACTTATTTGGATAAGTAGAACCCGAGATATGATATTTACAGTTGGATGTTTCTGTTCTGTTTCAAGATCTGGACAGATCTGGTATTTCCTATTTTCAGCCAAGTTAAAGACAGAATCTGGGAAACAATTGTATACGAAAGTTGTAGAGGATTTCCTAAGCTTTTCAAAAATGTAAGGATCATCTCCAGATGAGTTAAGGAGCTCTAGATATAACTTCTGGAAGTTACTGCACCCTTGCTAAGACATTGTCAGGATGGATATTAAGTTTGGCTGTTTTACCTAATCTCAAAGACAGAACCTAAGGAGGTCTTCTATATAAAAGTTGTAGGTAATTTCATATGTTTTCTAACGGTATAATCTACAACTCTATTGGATTAACAGAATAAGAGTTATACATATTTTACTACGTTGGAGTTTCTATATCATGATAAATTTCAGGATACATGTTTGTTCTCTTGCACAGAAGCTCTTTGGGATGTCATAAGTTCTCAATGTTAGTTAACTTGTCTGGAAAACATGCAAGCTAACTTTCTTGTGTCCCCTGGTTGACCCTTTTAAGGGGGGTAGCCCAATTAAAGGAGTTACAATGAGACGGATTGGCTAGTGTTGGATCCTAAGTGAGGATCACAAGCGCTTGGTAAATTGGTTTTGATTCAGGATATCATCCCATTCAGAGAATATTAAAGGAGATATATGTCATTGCTGATACTCATGGATTGAGGGTTATGGTTATGAGGATCAGATGACACCAAAGATTACGAAGTTATATGTACAGTATGAGAGTGAAACAACTTAACCATGACTAAGGTACCGATAATTGGAACTTAGTGATGAAACTAACCTTGGATCAAGAGACTCAGTACAGCGAATTTAAAAGACTATATGATGTGTAGCATTGAAAAAGGTTATGAGGACTAGTCCCTAATGTCTCCCCAATCAATCTAATTTTAAGGGGGGTAGTACCTTGATATCACGGGTGATGCATTTTAAGACTAGCTTGGAGTGATAATTGTCTTCTAAGATATTCTATGGTTATGATCATCTATCCTTACCGTGTTACTGACGTTGGTCACTTGATGACAGGGAGTGTAGTGTCCCATGAATCCGGAGCACAATATGACGCCTCTCATGGATAGGTGGGTAGATTATGATCATCTTGCCTTTGAAGAAAGATGCTATGAGTATGACAAAGCTGAGTATTATCAAAATAATAATATGGAAGAGCAAGTTGACAATGAATCGAATCAAAATCCACAACGACGGAAGCGAAAAAGGAAAGCTCGTAAGAAGCCCGCTCCTGGAAATAAAGTACAGCCAAATTATATCAATGGAAGACTGAACAATGTGGATAGGCATAACATTCAAGGAGCCACCAAAGTGGTGGGAAGCTATATTCAAGTGGACTCAGTACTAGTTTTTGCTCTGTTTGACCGAAGTGCTTCGCATTCTTTCATATCCGCCGACTTGGTAAAGACAATCGAACGGGTGAAGTGTCCGACGAGAAAGCCTTTGTTAGTTCAAACCCCAATGGGAGAAATAAGGGCAGATCAGGTTTGCTCAAATATCAATCTTGTCATAAAGAAGGAAAACTTCACTGTAAATCTCATTGTGCTAGAGTCACTCAACATTCCTTTGGTTCTTGGCAATGGATGGTTATGTGCACACAAGGCAGTGATCTATGCTACCCAGTGGAAAATTTTCTTAACCGCACCGTCAGGGAAAAGAATTGAGTATCAAGGTGGTCCACTCCTACCTGAGGAGGCATATCCATGCCGAGGTATCATGTCTTTGAGTTGTATAAGTGGAAAAGTTGGTAGTCAAGATGGACAGTGAGCAATTACGAATAATAGACATCTTATGGAAGTTTTGTTCACAAGTTGTAATCCAGAAACATAAGTGCTTGCATTTGGAATACAAGTTGTCAAGTTGAAATAATGATCAATATCTTGTTCTTGTTTCTCTTTTTGAATCTGTGCCTCTTCTGAATCTCGAGGACGGGATTCATTTTAAGGGGGGTAGATTTGTAACACCCAAAAATTTACAAATTTTAAATAGAGGAAAAATAATTTAATTTTGTTGTTTTTGTGCCCATGAAACATAGGAAAATAATATTTTTCTTAAAATAAAATTTACCATAGGGCTTAGGAACTTGTTGTGCATTCATGCTTGTGCATTAATTTTATTGACATGAGTGGTTTTTGGCTAAAGTTCAAAAATATTTCAAAAGTGATTTTTAAAATAGATTTGAAAATGGTTTTGGAATAAAAGAAAGGAAAAGAAAATAAAAAAAAACAAACCTCTCCCTCTCCATCTCTCTGACCTGAGCCCATCACTCCTTCCCCTCCCCCTTTTTCCCTTTCGGCCCAGTATTCCCCCCTCCTCTCTCCAGTCGGCCCAGCAACCGCGGCCCAATTCCCCAGCCCAGCGCGCCTCTCCCCCTTGGCTGACCAACCGGGCCCGCGCCACTGAGTCGCTGCCAGCTCGGACCCGCATGTCAGCGACACTGGTTCCCTTCCATCTTCTTCCTCGAGTCGTGCCCGAGCAGGACACGGGGTTAACGCCGCCAATCCCAAGTGTCCGGGATTTCTTGCCTAAAATCGACTGCCGAGCCCCTATAAAGGACCGAGACACCCTTCGCGCCGACCTTGTTGCCCTAGCTCCGCTTCTAGCTGCCGTTTAGATTTCGCCGAGTCGCAAGCTATCGCCGCCGCCGTGGATATCGCGTTTCGCAGCCGTTCCGGTGAAATTGAAGCCTTGCCGAGCGTTGTGCGGAGGTAACGAAGCTACCCATCCCTTCCTTTCCCTCTCTAGCGCGATCTATTGCTCTTAATTTTTCGCCGAACTTTCGCAGAAGCTCGGTGCCGCCCCATCTCGACGCCGGACCACCCCGAGCTCCCTCTGCCCGCAATAATCGTCTAGGTGAGTTCCCGACTCCGGCGATGTTCCGGCCGAAATCCGGCCATGGCGCCACCGGCCAGAGCTCTGTAGCCGGCCAGCATCTCCTCTTCCCTCCGTGGATTGATCCTGAGCCGTTCGATCTAAAACCAAGGCACCAGATTAGAACATACCCCTTCGGGGTAACATTTTCTAAAGAGTCCCTGAAAGATGTCGTACTTAACCCGCAGCCCAAAGCACATTTTAAGAATACGCCTTTCAGTTTTGAAAACGTAAATCAGTTCGGTTTGTTTCAAATACGGTTTCTGGTATTCACAAAATTGCCACTGAGTTTGTTTTGGCTATAAAATATTCATTTTAACTCCGTTTTTGTCCAATCAAATTGCGTTGGATTCGTAGTAATGAGCTCTACATGTTAGTAAAATTGTTTACTCAGTTTGAAACTTTTTAATTTCGTGACCCTATTTAATTAATTACTTTTCTATATAAAATCTTAGAAAATCCATATTTTTTCCGTTTCAATTCCGATTTTCGCGATCTTTACGTCTATGAAATCGTAGCGCTGCGTAGAATCATTTTATAAACTTTTCATACTGTTTTCATATGCTTGGTGTACTATTCTAATTGTAGCCTTGTTTGCTTCGTGTATGTTTGTCTCCGATTGTTTGTGTTGGTGATCGATGATCAAGTTTAGTCGGAGAGCAGTTTCGGTGATCAAGATCAAAGCTTTGGCAACAAGTGAGACCAGCAAAACCAAAAGGATCAGCAAGAGCAATTGGATTAAGGCAAGTATAGCATTTGGATTTTATTTCTGTGACCATGATCCTGTGGCTAGATTAATGTTAAGTAATAAAGGATAAAAATGACTTTTTAGCAACTTGATGATTTGTTTGTACGTGATCACCCGGGACAACAGTGCAACCATGAGGGCTATAATGGCTCTAGCTTTAGTTAAGTATGAGTAACTTTTCTAGCTCGTTAGCGGTTACCTGTTGTGGCGCAATTGGGGAATAGCAGACCGTAGATTCCTGCGGGTGAATCACATGGACTGACTAATGAAACCAAGCGGCCCTAACTTGTTAGACGAACCTTTGAAAGACTTCATAGTGATCCCTGCCGACCTCCCTAGGAAGGGGGTTAAGAGACTAGCTACCTCGGGCGAAAGGGTAAATCATGACTCATGGGTAAAGATGTGCAACCTCTGCAGAGGGTTAAAAACTAGTATACTAGCCGAGCTCACGGTCAGGAGCGGCCTTGGGGACATCTACATTAAGGGTGATGATTCTTGTGTGTTAAATATGCTCATTGTTTATTGTTTAATTCTTTACATTATTTATGTCACATTGATCATGAGATTGTGGGAGCTATACAATCTAGTTGCTATACTTGTGGAGTTCGACATGGACTCACTCTTGCTATTTCCTCCATATCCAGGAAGAGTGTTAGGCTTGTGATCAACCAGTCAGATGGATCCTGTAGAGAGAAGTTAATACCCGAAGTTTGGAGTTGTCTATCCGCTGTTTGTTATCAAAGGTTATATCTTTTATACTAAGTACGTTATATATTTATGCATTGTCCTTTGATATTACCCCTTATTTGTAGCTATATGTGAGGTTTGTCTTCTAAAACTCACATATGGTGTATATCTGGTTTTGTCCTTAAAATCGGGTATTACAACGTGTGACTTCAGCGACCACAAAGGGTCCTTCCCAGGGAGTGGACAGTTTGTGCATTCCTTCCTGGTTTGTTTTCCACCGGAGTACCAGATCACCGACCACGAAGGAACGGTCCTTGACGTTCCTGTTGTGGTACCGTCTGATGGCTGCAAGATACCTTGCTGTTCGAAGGCATGAATTTAGACGCTTTTCTTCCATGCAGTTGATTTCGAGCTCCCTGGTGTTGTCGGCCATTGACTGGTCGAAGTTTTCAACTCTTGGGGACCCAAAGGTTATATCAGACGGCAGCACTGCCTCGGTGCCGTAAACCATGAAGTAAGGTGACACCCCGGTGTTCCAGCTAGCCTGCGTTCGGAGGCCCTAGACCACAGCCGGCAACTCTTTCATCCATCGACCAGGTGCTCTGTCATTCTCGGTGTACAACCTTTTCTTTAGGGCGTCAATGATCATCCCGTTTGCACGCTCGACTTGGCCATTTGCTCGTGGGTGAGCTACTGACACGTATTTTATGACTATGCCTCTGTCATCGCAGAAGTCCCAAAATGTGGTGCGAGTGAACTGAGTACCCAGGTCAGTGATTATACTGTTTGGGATCCCGAATCTGTGTATGATTTGATTGAGGAACTCCATAGCCTTCTCGGAGGTTGCCTTGACCAGTGGCATGTATTCAATCCACTTTGAGAACTTGTCGATTAGTACGAAGACGAACTTGAAATTGCCAGGGGCCGGTTTAAATGGCCCGATCATGTCGAGCCCCCAGCAGGCGAAGGGCCAGGAGGACAGGATAATTTGAATCTCGTGAGCAGGTACGTGGGTCCTTTTGGCGAAGAACTGACATCCCTCACAATGTCGGACCAGTTTTTCTGCGTCGGTGACCGCGGTTGGCCAGTAAAAGCCTGCTCAAAAAGCCTTCCTGACCAGCGTTCTGGAGGCAGCATGGTTGCCGCAGGATCCGGCGTGTATGTCGTCGAGGAGCTTGATGCCATCGTCTTGCGAGATGCATTTAAGCAGCACTTCAGAACTTGCATTTTTTCGCATAAGTTTACCGTCCACCAGTATGTAATTCTTTGATCGTCGAATGAGGCGCTCGTTCTCTATTTTATCCTAAAAGCCTGACCCGTCCGATATATATCTGATGAATGGGGTGCGCCAATCACGATTACTGGTTGTCGGAGTAGCGACGTCTACGTGCATTGCCTCAATAGGTTGCTTTTCGACCAGGCCGGAGCCCACGCTTGGCTCATGGATGTCCTAGACGAAAACACCTCGCGGAATCTGGGCCCGAGATGACCCCAACTTTGACAACGCATCCGCTGCTTGGTTCTTATCCCGGACCACGTGGGTGTATTCTATGCCGTAGAAGTTGGCTTCCCATTTGCGAATTTCTTTGCAGTAGAGATCTATCTTCTCGTGGGTTGCGTCCCATTCCTTATTGAGCTGGTTGATGACTAAAGCGGAGTCGCCATAGACGTAGAGGCGTTTAACTCCCATCTCAACGGCTAGTCGTATGTCGTGCAGGCATGCTTCGTACTCAGCGACGTTGTTCGATGTCGGAAATAGGATCCTAAGGACGTAGTGCAGTTTGTCCTTGTTAGGCGACATGAAAAGTATTCCAGCGTCGGCACCGTTGATGTTCAAGGATCCGTCGAAGAACATTGACCAGTGGTCGGAGACGTCGGAAACGGGAGGCTCGTTGAGATCCGTCCACTCTGCGATGAAATCGACGAGGGCTTGAGACTTGACTGTGATGCGGCTCTGAAATTCCAAGGAAAATGGGCATAATTCCATTGCCCATTTTACGATTCTACCGTTGGCGTCCTTATTGCGCAGAATATCCCCAAGGGGAAGGCTAGTGGTTACCAAGACCCGATGGCCGTCGAAGTAGTGCTTTAGCTTCCTCGATGTTATTAGGATGGCGTATATGAGCTTCTGTATCTGCGGGTATCTGGCCTTGGACTCGTTTAAGACTTCGCTTATGAAATAGACGGGTCTCTGGACCTTGTAGATGTGGCCCGGCTCGTCTCACTCGACCACTATTGCTGTGGAGACGACCCTGTCGGTCGCTGCAATGTAAAGAAGTAGGTCTTCATTGGGCTGAGGCGCCGTGAGAACGGGCGGCGAGGTGAGGAAAGTCTTGAGTTGGGTGAACGCAGCGTCAGCTTCCTCTGTCTAGGAGAATTTTTCCGACGCCTTTAAGAGTTTGAAGAAGGGTAGGCCTTTTTCTCCTAGTCGGGAGATGAAGCGGCTGAGGGCGGCCACACATCCGGTATGCTTCTGAATGTCCTTGACATTCTTGGGTGGTCGCATGTCAAGTACTACTTTTACTTTTGAAGGATTCGGCCGTATGCCGTCGCGGCTGACGACGTTGCCGAGTAGTAGACCGGAGGGGACCCCAAAGATGCACTTTTTGGGATTGAGCTTCCACTTATATTTGTTTAGTGCTTTGAAGGTTCGGTCTAAGTTGTCGATCAGGATGCTTGCGTCCCTTGTTTTGACGACGACGTCGTATACGTAAGCCTCGACGAGGTCGTCACGAATCTCGTCGTGGAGGCATTGTTGGATGGCCCTTTGATAGGTGGCCCCTGCGTTTTTGAGTCCAAAGGACATGGTCGTGTAGCAATATGCGCCGAATGGAGTAATGAAAGACGTTTTGATCTGATCGTCTTCCTTTAGCGAGATCTGGTGATAACCAGAGTAGCAATCTAGAAAAGAAAGGAGTTCGCATCCGGCCGTTGAGTCGACCACCTCGTCGATGCGAGGGAGACCAAAAGGATCTTTAGGACAGTGTTTATTGAGATCAGTGTAGTCAACGCACATTCTCCATTCATTATTCTTTTTGCGTACAAGGACCGGATTGGCAAGCCAATCGGGGTGATACACTTCTTTTATGAATCCGGCTGCTAGAAGCCGTGTTATTTCTGTCCTAATAGCCTCCTTTTTGTCATGAGCGAACCGTTGCAACTTTTGCTTGATGGGTCTTGCAGTCTTCGAGACATTTAAGGAGTGCTCGATCAGGTTTCATGGGACGCCGGGCATGTCTGCGGGTTTCCATGCGAAAACGCTTACGTTGTCCCTTAGAAACCTGACGAGCGCGTCTTCCTATTTAGGGTCCAGGTTGGCCCTGATGAGGGTCGTCTTCTCGGGGCTGCCCTCGACCAGCTGCACTTCCTTGTGCTCCTTGGATTTTGAGTTCTTCCTGGCGGTCTCCTGCTCAGGTAGTCGGAGCTGGTCGGGAGGTAGCTGTGCAGCTTAGGTCGCTGTTTCTGCCATGCGGATTGAGAGATCGATTGCTTCGGTGATCTTGAAGCTCTCCTCTTCGCAAGTATATGCAGTGTAGACATTGCCTCTGATGGTTAGGACGCCTTTCTCCGTAGGCATTTTGAGGACCAGGTATGAGTAATGCGGGACTGCCATGAACTTTGTCAGCGATGGTCGGCCCAGAATAGCGTGGTAGGTCCCACCGAAGTCGGCGACCACAAATTTGACGAACTCTGTTCGAAACTGGTCGGACGTGCCGAATTGGACAAGCAATGTTATCTGTCCGAGGGGCACTGAACTCTGTCCTGGCAGGACTCCCCAGAATTGAGCATCATAGGGTTTTAGCTGGTCCGGAGATATCTTGAGAGCGGGCAGACTGTTGCGGAAGAGGATGTCGATGGAGCTTCCTCCGTCGACGAGCACTCGCTCGAATCTGATGCTATTGATGCAAGGGTCCAAGATTAGAGGGAAACGTCCTAGCTCTGGGATAGCGGCCCACTGATCCTTCCTGCTGAAGGAGATTTCCTTGTGTGACCAGGGGGGAATTTCGGGTCTGCGATCAGGCCGTCCGTGCTGTCTATGTTGAGGCAGGCTCTCTTTAAGAGCTTTCTTTCTCGCTTGGATTCGATGGAGACCTTGCCCCCGAAGATGGAGTGGACCACGTCGGTGGGACTGATGTATTGGTGTCATGGGTCCCTATCTTGGTCCTCGTCCTAGTCTTCGTGGCCGCGCCCGTCTTGTTTCCCATTTTTCTTGGCGGAGTTGTCTTGGGCGGCCCGCCGCGTATAGATGGTTTTGAGGACGCGGCACTCTTCCATGGTATGGTTGGACTTTGGATGCAGTTGGCACGGTCCTTTCAACGTCTTGTTGTTGTCTTCTTGGTAGTCCCGCCGCCCATTGGGGCGCTTGACTGTATTCACTTCGTGGTCATGGTCGCGGGGGCGCTTTCCTCTGAAATCGTCGCGATTGTCGCGCCGCCTGTCCCAACCTTCCCTATGATCGCGGTTGTCGGGGCAGCGGTGGTTTCTGTTGTCGAAGCGACTGCGACTATCATCTCGCCGAGGAGGCTGGTCGGGACCTCTCGCATCGTCCCGGATGAGTTTTTCTGCGTCGTCGGCGTCGGCGTAATTTTTAGCCGTGGCGAGGAGCTTGGCCATCGTTGTTGGCCTTTTGCGCAACAGCTTGTTCCTCAGTGCCTCGTGGAAGCGTAGCCCCTTGATGAAAGCGGATATGGCCTCGTCATGGGAAATCTTCGGGATCTTAAGGCGCATATCCGAGAATCGTCGGATGTAATCGCGCAGAGGCTCGTTTTTCCGGTCCCTTATCCTTTCGAGGTCGTGCTTGTTCCCAGGCTGCTCGCATGTGGCGATAAAGTTGTCGATGAAAGCCTGGCGTAGCTCTTCCCAAGAGTCGAAAGAGTCCTCGGACAGGCCGAGGAGCCACTGGTGACCAGCCTAGTCGAGGACTACTGGGAAGTAGTTGGCCATGACGTGCTCGTCTCCTGCTGCTGATCGGACGGCGATCTCAAAGAGAGTGATCCAGTTTTCTGGATTTTCCTTGCCGTCGTACTTTTTGAGTTTCTCGAGCTTGAAATTGCGGGGCCATACGACCTGGCGGAGGTGTGAAGAGAACTGCCTCAGGCCCGGGGGGCCGTGTGTTGCATCGTATTCAATACGACGCAGGTTTTCGTGGACTGCTCTCTCCGTGGCACGCCTGTTGATGCGGTCTCGGGCGTCTTTGGGAGGGATGTTGTATCGAAGATCCCTGTACTGGTTCACTTCCTGACCACGCCTGTGATTCTGCTCGCGACGGCTGCCAGCATCCCGACCGCCATCGCCGCGCCGTGAGTCTTTTCAATGATCGTGGTGGTGCCCGCTAGGCTGTGGTGAGGTCCGACTACGGTGGTTCTGGTCGGAGGAGGCCTCTGTATAGGAGACGGCTTAGACTCTTTTGAGCAGAGTGGCTGTTTGTCCCATCGCCGCGATCAGGTGTGCTCGAACGCTGGATCGGACGCCCTGGCATTCGAGAGTATCAAGGAGTCGATCTAGATTGGCCATGGCGACAGCCACATTGGCGCTTGGCGTTTTGTAGACTGGCTGATCCCCGACCATGTCGAAAGCGTCGCTGAGATTATGCGACGGGAGTTGGCGTTCCTCATCCGCGTGTCGTCGGGCGCGGTCGGCGTTGCGCTGCTCGCGGAGCTGCCTCTGCTCGTCTGTTTCTCCATCAACGGCCGGCTTGTCGGCGCTGACGTTGAAAACGATGTCTCCTCGCCGGGGTGGGAAGACCGGGAAACGAGAGAAACCCGGAGAATATGGAGGCAAATCCAGGTCGTAGTCCTCATCCTCAGAATTTATGACTTCAGTGGGAACGGAACCGGTGCTCGAATTTGTGCTGGAAGCCTAGCCGTCCCGTAGTTCTCGGACCGTCACCATGTTGACGTAATGATGAGCTGGTCGACCGCTCCGCTTTGGCAGCCAACCCGCCTCGTTGAAAAGGGATTGGACGTGCCGTGAGTAGAGAGGGGCCGAGTTGTTCAAACCGCAAGGGTACCCTTCCTCCAGATCAGCATTGACCTTGACGGACCGTCCCGAGGGGGTGGAGGTTATCGTCAGAGTTGTCCCCAGCTGTTCGTGTGTAGCGACACGAGTTGGCCGGTAGGAGTTGAAAAAATCCGTGGGTGCGGCTTGATCAGGTCCACGCAAGATCCCATCTACTAGCTGGGAAGCTTCGAGAAGCTTGGAATCAGCGCGATCAAGTGCTCGGAGAAGTTCCGAGCCGCCGATCTCCTTTCCCTTGTAGCGTGGGAGCGGTGGTCGGGTGCTCGGTGCCAGCATCCGTGTGGTCGGAACCGACGCCGTCGTCATCCCAGATTGGATCTGGGTTCCTTCCGAAACCGTGGTCGCGAGACCGCCGCCACGCGTCGTCCACGTGATCTGGCCGACGGTGAGCGTGAGGCCTTCAGGCACGGCCGCGGAAGCTGGAACGATGACCATCTTGTTCATCGGAGAAGTTGTACGCACACCCCCTACCTGGCGCGCCACTGTCGACAAAAGCTAGTCGGCAGTCTACCTTGGGGTATACCCACAGTAGTAGTTTGTCGGTAGACGGTGCGCAAACTACGAACTCGATGGTGACGCAAGACACGGACAAGCTTTTTATCCAGGTTCGACCGCCGGGTTGGCGTAATACCTACGTCCTGCGTCTGGTTGTATTGATTTGTGTTGAGAGAATAATGATGTCCTAAGGGGTCCCTTGCCTCTCCTTATATAGTCCGGAGGGCAGGGTTACAGATTTGGAAACTAATCCTAGTCGGTTACAATTGCCATAGATAGTTCGATATCAATTCCTATTCTAACCGACTAGAATCCTGCTTGATCTCCACGTCTTGTTTCCTTGCGCGAAACTCCGAGCTGTCGGATCGAGCCTTGAACTTGTCTCGTAATGGGCCAAGCCTCCTGGCCCTAGTCTAGCCGTAAGGGTATAGGGGTTTATACCCCCACACCATCCGAGGTTGTTTAAAAAAAATTAAAATTTAAAATTTTCAGTTATAAATGCGGTTTTGTATGACAAGATGAACTCAAATAAAAAAGTTGCCAAATACAAAATTTCATAACTTCTTAAGATCTACAGAGTTTATTTAGGTTATTTTGTCATATGTTCATCCAACATGGTGATTCTAATATTTTTCTAAAATATACTATATCTCTCTAGTAGTTTCATAAACTATAACAGAGATGTAAAATTTGTAAATAAATTTGTATTGGCTTTGTCAAATAAAGAAATGATCAAAATAAATGTTGTAGATCTTGAGAAGTATACAACTTTGTAGTTAAAAACATTTTTATTGGAATTCGTTTAGGCCTTTAAAATTCGATTTGAAATTTTCTTTACCGAGTATTTTATTTTTGCACTCGGCAAAGATGGTCTTTGCCGAGTCTCAAGAACAACACTCGGCAAAGAATTTTCAAATTTAAGAAATTCAAATGTAGTTTTTGCATGACAAGATGATTTCAAAACAAAAAGTTATCCACTACAAAGTTTCATAACTTTTTGAGATCTATAAAGTTTATTTAGTGAGTTTTTCCATCCGAGGTTGTTTAAAAAAAATCAAAATTTAAAATTTTCAATTAAAAACGCGGTTTTGCATGACAAGATGAACTCAAATGAAAAAGTTGCCAAATACAAAATTTCATAACATCTCAAGATCTACAGAGTTTATTTAGGTTATTTTGTCATATGTTCATCCGACATGGTGATTCTAATATTTTTCTAAAATCTTATATATCTCTCTTGTAGTTTCATAAACTATAAGAGAGAGATGTAAAATTTATAAATAAATTTGTTTTAGCTTTGTCAAATAAAGAAATGATCAAAATAAATGTTGTAGATCTTGAGAAGTTATACAACTTTGTAGTTAAAAACTTTTTATTTGAATTCGTTTAGGCCTTCAAAATTCGATTTGAAATTTTCTTTGCCGAGCGTTTTATTTTTGACACTCGGCAAAGAAGGTCTTTGCCGAGTGTCAAAGAAAAACACTCGGCAAAGAATTTTCAAATTTAAGAAATTCAAATGTAATTTTTGCATGACAAGATGATTTCAAAACAAAAAGTTATCAACTACAAAGTTTCATAACTTTTTGAGATTTACAAAGTTTATTTAGAGAGTTTTTCCATCCGATGTTGTTTAAAAAAATCAAAATTTAAAATTTTCAATTATAAATGCGGTTTTGCATGACAAGATGAACTCAAATAAAAAAGTTGCCAAATACAAAATTTCATAACTTCTTAAGATCTACAGAGTTTATTTAGGTTATTTTGTCATATGTTCATCCGACATGGTGATTCTAATATTTTTCTAAAATCTTATATATCTCTCTTGTAGGTTCATAAACTTTAAGAGAGAGATGTAAAATTTGTAAATAAATTTATTTTGGCTTTGTCAAATAAAGAAATGATCAAAATAAATGTTGTAGATCTTGAGAAGTTATACAACTTTGTAGTTAAAAACTTTTTTATTTGAATTCGTTTAGGCCTTCAAAATTATATTAGAAATTTTCTTTGCCGGGTGTTTTATTTTTGACACTCGGCAAAGACCGCCGAGTGTCAAAGAAAAACACTCGGCAAAGAATTTTCTAATTTAAGAAATTCAAATGTAGTTTTTGCATGACAAGATGATTTCAAAACAAAAAGTTATCAACTAAAAAGTTTCATAAGTTTTGAGATCTACAAAGTTTATTTAGAGAGTTTTTCTATGTGATGTTGTTTAAAAAAAATCAAAATTTAAAATTTTCAATTAAAAACGTGGTTTTACATGACATGATGAACTCAAATAAAAAGTTGCCAAATACAAAATTTCATAACTTCTCAAGATCTACAGAGTTTATTTATGTTATTTTGTCACATGTTCATTCGACATGGCGATTCTAATATTTTTCTAAAATCTTATATATCTCTCTAGTAGTATAAGAGAGATGTAAAATTTGTAGATAAATTTGTTTTGGCTTTGTCAAATAAAGAAATGATCTAAAAAATGGTGTAGATCTTGAGAAGTTATACAACTTTGTAGTTAAAATTTTTTTGATTTGAATTCGTTTAGGGCTTCAAAATTCGATTTGAAATTTTCTTTGCCGAGTGTATTATTTTTGACACTCGGCAAAGAAGGTCTTTGCCGAGAAAAACACTCTGAGAAAAAATTTTGAAATTTAAGAAAATCAAATGTAGTTTTTGCATGACAAGATGATTTCAAAACAAAAATATATCAACTACAAAGTTTCATAACTTTTTGAGATCTACAAAGTTTATTTAGAGAGTTTTTTCATCCGAGGTTCTTTAAAAAAAATCAAAATTTAAAATTTTCAATTAAAAACGCGGTTTTGCATGACAAGATGAACTCAAATAAAAAAGTTGCCAAATACAAAATTTCATAACTTCTCAAGATCTACAGAGTTTATTTAGGTTATTTTGTCATATGTTCATCTGACATGGTGATTCCAATATTTTTATATAATCTTATATATCTCTCTTGTAGGTTCATAAACTTTAAGAGAGAGATGTAAAATTTGTAAATAAATTTGTTTTGGCTTTGTCAAATAAAGAAATGATCAAAATAAATGTTGTAGATCTTGAGAAGTTATACAACTTTGTAGTTAAAAACTTTTTTATTTGAATTCGTTTAGGCATTCAAAATTAGATTTGAAATTTTCTTTGCCGGATGTTTTATTTTTGACACTCCGCAAAAGAAGGTCTTTGCCGAGTGTCAAACAAAAACACTCGGTAAAGAATTTTCAAATTTAAGAAATTTAAATGTAGTTTTTGAATGACAAGATGATTTCAAAACAAAAAGTTATTAACTACAAAGTTTCATAACTTTTTGAGATCTACAAAGTTTATTTAGAGAGTTTTTCCATCCGATGTTGTTTAAAAAAATCAAAATTTAAAATTTTCAATTAAAAACGCGGTTTTGCATGACATGATGAACTCAAATGAAAAAGTTGCCAAAAACAAAATTCCATAACTTCTCAAGATCTACAGAGTTTATTTAGGTTATTTTGTCATATGTTCATCCGACATGGTGATTCTAATATTTTTCTAAAATCTTATATATCTCTCTTGTAGTTTCATAAACTATAAGAGAGAGATGTAAAATTTATAAATAAATTTGTTTTGGCTTTGTCAAACAAAGAAATGATCAAAATAAATGTTGTAGATCTTGAGAAGTTATACAACTTTGTAGTTAAAAACTTTTTTATTTGAATTTGATTTGAAATTTTCTTTGCCGGGTGTTTTATTTTTGACACTCCACAAAAGAAGGTCTTTGCCGGGTGTCAAACAAAAACACTCGAAGAAAAACACTCGGCAAAGAATTTTAAAATTTAAGAAATTCAAATATAATTTTTGCATGACAAGATGATTTCAAAATAAAAAGTTATCAACTACAAAGTTTCATAACTTTTAGAGATTTACAAAGTTTATTTAGAGAGTTTTTCCATCCAATGTTGTTTAAATAAAATCAAAATTTAAAATTTTCAATTAAAAACGCAGTTTTGCATGACATGATGAACTCAAATAAAAAAGTTGCCAAATACAAAATTTCATAACTTCTCAAGATCTACAAAGTTTATTTAGGTTATTTTGTCATATGTTCATCCTACATGGTGATTCTAATATTTTTCTAAAATATTATATATCTCCCATGTAGTTTCATAAACTATAAGAGAGAGATGTAAAATTTGTAAATAAATTTGTTTTGGCTTTTTCAAATAAAGAAATGATCAAAATAAATGTTGTAGATCTTGAGAAGTTATACAACTTTGTAGTTAAAAACTTTTTTATTTGAATTCGATTTGAAATTTTCTTTGCCGGGTGTTTTATTTTTGACACTCCGCAAAAGAAGGTCTTTGCCGAGTGTCAAACAAAAACACTCGGCAAAGAATTCTCAAATTTAAGAAATTCAAATGTAGTTTTTGAATGACAAGATGATTTCAAAAGAAAAAGTTATCAACTACAAAGTTTCATAACTTTTTGAGATCTACAAAGTTTATTTAGAGAGTTTTTCCATTCGATGTTGTTTAAAAAAATCAAAATTTAAAATTTTTAATTAAAAACGCGGTTTTGCATGACATGATGAACTCAAATGAAAAAGTTGCCAAAAACAAAATTCCATAACTTCTCAAGATCTACAGAGTTTATTTAGGTTATTTTGTCATATGTTCATCCGACATGGTGATTCTAATATTTTTCTAAAATCTTATATATCTCTCTTGTAGTTTCATAAACTATAAGAGATAGATGTAAAATTTGTAAATAAATTTGTTTTGGCTTTGTCAAATAAAGAAATGATCAAAATAAATGTTGTAGATCTTGAGAAGTTATACGACTTTGTAGTTAAAAACTTTTTATTTGAATTCGTTTAGGCCTTCAAAATTCGATTTGAAATTTTCTTTGCCGAGCGTTTTATTTTTGACACTCGGCAAAGAAGCTCTTTGCCGAGTGTCAAAGAAAAACACTCGGCAAAGAATTTTCAAATTTAAGAAATTCAAATATAATTTTTGCGTGACAAGATCATTTCAAAACAAAAAGTTATCAACTACAAAGTTTCATAACTTTTTGAGATTTATAAAGTTTATTTAGAGAGTTTTTCCATCCGATGTTGTTTAAAAAAAAATTTAAAATTTTCAATTAAAAACGCAGTTTTGCATGACATGATGAACTCAAATAAAAAAGTTGCCAAATACAAAATTTCATAACTTCTCAAGATCTACAAAGTTTATTTAGGTTATTTTGTCATATGTTCATCCTATATGGTGATTCTAATATTTTTCTAAAATTTTATATATCTCCCTTGTAGTTTCATAAACTATAAGAGAGAGATGTAAAATTTGTAAATAAATTTGTTTTGGCTTTGTCAAATAAAGAAATGATCAAAATTAATGTTGTAGATCTTGAGAAGTTATACAACTTTGTAGTTAAAAACTTTTTTATTTGAATTCGTTTCGGCCTTCAAAATTCGATTTGAAATTTTCTTTGCCGAGTGTTTTATTTTTGCACACGGCAAAGAAGGTCTTTGCCGAGTGTCAAAGGAAAACAATCGGCAAAGAATTTTCAAATTTACGAAATTCAAATGTAGTTTTTGCATGACAAGATGATTTCAAAACAAAAAGTTATCAACTACAAAGTTTCATAACTTTTTGAGATCTACAAAATTTATTTAGAGAGTTTTTTCATCCGATGTTGTTAAAAAAATCAAAATTTAAAATTTTCAATTAAAAACGCGGTTTTGCATGACAAGATGAACTCAAATAAAAAAGTTGCCAAATACAAAATTTCATAACTTCTCAAGATCTACAGAGTTTATTTTAGTTATTTTGTCATATGTTCATCCGACATGGTGATTCTAATATTTTTCTAAAATCTTATATATCTCTCTAGTAGTATAAGAGAGAGATGTAAAATTTGTAAATAAATTAGTTTTGGCTTTGTCAAATAAAGTAATGATCAAAATAAATGTTGTAGATCTTGAGAAGTTATACAACTTTGTAGTTAAAAAGTTTTTATTTGAATTCGTTTAGGCCTTCAAAATTCGATTTGAAATTTTCTTTGCCGAGCGTTTTATTTTTGACACTCGGCAAAGAAGGTCTTTGCCGAGTGTCAAAGAAAAACGCTCGGCAAAGAATTTTCAAATTTAAGAAATTCAAATATAATTTTTGTATGACAAGATGATTTCAAAACAAAAAGTTATCAACTACAAAGTTTCATAACTTTCTGAGATCTACAAAGTTTATTTAGAGAGTTTTTCCATCCGAGGATGTTTAAAAAAATCAAAATTTAAAATTTTCAATTATAAATGCGGTTTTGCATGACAAGATGAACTCAAATAAAAAAGTTGCCAAATACAAAATTTCATAACTTCTTAAGATCTACAGAGTTTATTTAGGTTATTTTGTGATATGTTCATCCGACATGGTGATTCTAATATTTTACTAAAATATTATATACCTCTCTTGTAGTTTCATAAACTATAAGAGAGATGTAAAATTTGTAAATAAATTTGTTTTGGCTTTGTTAAATAAAGAAATGATTAAAATAAATGTTGTGGATCTTCAGAAGTTATACAACTTTGTAGTTAAAAACTTTTTATTTGAATTCGTTTAGGCCTTCAAAATTCGATTTGAAATTTTCTTTGCCGAGCGTTTTATTTTTGACACTCGGCAAAGAAGGTCTTTGCCGAGTGTCAAAGAAAAACACTCGGCAAAGAATTTTCAAATTTAAGAAATTCAAATATAATTTTTGCATGACAAGATCATTTCAAAACAAAAAGTTATCAACTACAAAGTTTCATAACTTTTTGAGATTTATAAAGTTTATTTAGAGAGTTTTTCCATCCGATGTTGTTTAAAAAAAATCAAAATTTAAAATTTTCAATTAAAAACGCAGTTTTGCATGACATGATGAACTCAAATAAAAAAGTTGCCAAATACAAAATTTCATAACTTCTCAAGATCTACAAAGTTTATTTAGGTTATTTTGTCATATGTTCATCCTACATGGTGATTCTAATATTTTTCTAAAATTTTATATATCTCCCTTGTAGTTTCATAAACTATAAGAGAGAGATGTAAAATTTGTAAATAAATTTGTTTTGGCTTTGTCAAATAAAGAAATGATCAAAATAAATGTTGTAGATCTTGAGAAGTTATACAACTTTGTAGTTAAAAACTTTTTTATTTGAATTCGTTTCGGCCTTCAAAATTCGATTTGAAATTTTCTTTGCCGAGTGTTTTATTTTTACACACGGCAAAGAAGGTCTTTGCCGAGTGTCAAAGAAAAACAATCGGCAAAGAATTTTCAAATTTACGAAATTCAAATATAGTTTTTGCATGACAAGATGATTTCAAAACAAAAAGTTATCAACTACAAAGTTTCATAACTTTTTGAGATCTACAAAGTTTATTTAGAGAGTTTTTTCATCCGATGTTGTTAAAAAAATCAAAATTGAAAATTTTCAATTAAAAACGCGGTTTTGCATGACAAGATGAACTCAAATAAAAAAGTTGCCAAATACAAAATTTCATAACTTCTCAAGATCTACAGAGTTTATTTTAGTTATTTTGTCATATGTTCATCCGACATGGTGATTCTAATATTTTTCTAAAATCTTATATATCTCTCTAGTAGTATAAGAGAGAGATGTAAAATTTGTAAATAAATTAGTTTTGGCTTTGTCAAATAAAGTAATGATCAAAATAAATGTTGTAGATCTTGAGAAGTTATACAACTTTGTAGTTAAATACTTTTTATTTGAATTCGTTTAGGCCTTCAAAATTCGATTTGAAATTTTCTTTGCCGAGCGTTTTATTTTTGACACTCGGCAAAGAAGGTCTTTGCCGAGTTTCAAAGAAAAACGCTCGGCAAAGAATTTTCAAATTTAAGAAATTTAAATATAATTTTTGTATGACAAGATGATTTCAAAACAAAAAGTTATCAACTACAAAGTTTCATAACTTTCTGAGATCTACAAAGTTTATTTAGAGAGTTTTTCCATCCGAGGATGTTTAAAAAAATCAAAATTTAAAATTTTCAATTATAAATGCGGTTTTGCATGACAAGATGAACTCAACTAAAAAAGTTGCCAAATACAAAATTTTATAACTTCTTAAGATCTACAGAGTTTATTTAGGTTATTTTGTCATATGTTCATCCGACATGGTGATTCTAATATTTTTCTAAAATATTATATATCTCTCTTGTAGTTTCATAAACTATAAGAGAGATGTAAAATTTGTAAATAAATTTGTTTTGGCTTTGTTAAATAAAGAAATGATTAAAATAAATGTTGTGGATCTTCAGAAGTTATACAACTTTGTAGTTAAAAACTTTTTTATTGGAATTCGTTTAGGCCTTTAAAATTCGATTTGAAATTTTCTTTGCCGAGTATTTTATTTTTGCACTCGGCAAAAAAGGTCTTTGCCGAGTGTCAAAGAAAAACACTCAGCAAAGAATTTTCAAATTGAAGAAATTCAAATGTAGTTTTTGCATGACAAGATGATTTCAAAACAAAAAGTTATCGACTACAAAGTTTCATAATTTTTGAGATCTACAAAGTTTATTTAGAGAGTTTTTTCATCCGATGTTGTTAAAAAAATCAAAATTTAAAATTTTCAATTAAAAACGCGGTTTTGCATGACAAGATGAACTCAAAGAAAAAAGTTGCCAAATACAAAATTTCATAACTTCTCAAGATCTACTGAGTTTATTTAGATTATTTTGTCATATGTTCATCTGACATGGTGATTCTAATATTTTTCTAAAATCTTATATATCTCTCTTGTAGGTTCATAATCTTTAAGAGAGAGATGTAAAATTTGTAAATAAATTTGTTTTGGCTTTGTCAAATAAAGAAATGATCAAAATAAATGTTGTAGATCTTGAGAAGTTGTACAACTTTGTAGTTAAAAACTTTTTTATTTGAATTCGTTTAGGCCTTCGAAATTAGATTTGAAATTTTCTTTGCCGGGTGTTTTATTTTTGACACTCGGCAAAGAAGGTCTTTGCCGAGTGTCAAAGAAAAACACTCGACAAAGAATTTTCAAATTTAAGAAATTCAAATGTAGTTTCTGCATGACAAGATGATTTCAAAACAAAAAGTTATCAACTACAAAGTTTCATAAGTTTTGAGATCTATAAAGTTTATTTAGAGAGTTTTTCTATCTGATGTTGTTTAAAAAAATTGAAATTTTAAATTTTCAATTAAAAACGTGGTTTTGCATGACAAGATGAACTCAAATAAAAAAGTTGCCAAATACAAAATTTCATAACTTCTTAAGATCTACAGAGTTTATTTAGGTTATTTTGTCATATGTTCATCCGACATGGTGATTCTAATATTTTTCTAAAATATTATATATCTCTCTTGTAGTTTCATAAACTATAATAGAGATGTAAAATTTGTAAATAAATTTGTTTTGGCTTTGTTAAATAAAGAAATGATTAAAATAAATGTTGTGGATCTTCAGAAGTTATACAACTTTGTAGTCAAAAACTTTTTTATTGGAATTCGTTTAGGCCTTTAAAATTCGATGTGAAATTTTCTTTGCCGAGTATTTTATTTTTGCACTCCGCAAAAAAGGTCTTTGCCGAGTGTCAAAGAAAAACACTCAGCAAAGAATTTTCAAATTTAAAAAATTCAAATGTAGTTTTTGTATGACAAGATGATTTCAAAACAAAAAGTTATCAACTACAAAGTTTCATTACTTTTTGAGATCTACATAGTTTATTTAGAGAGTTTTTTCATCCGATGTTGTTAAAAAAAATCAAAATTTAAAATTTTCATTTAAAAACGTGGTTTTGCATGACAAGATGAACTCAAATAAAAAAGTTGCCAAATACAAAATTTCATAACTTCTCAAGATCTACAGAGTTTATTTAGATTATTTTGTCATATGTTCATCTGACATGGTGATTCTAATATTTTTCTAAAATCTTATATATCTCTCTTGTAGGTTCATAAACTTTAAGAGAGAGATGTAAAATTTGTAAATAAATTTGTTTTGGCTTTGTCAAATAAAGAAATGATCAAAATAAATGTTGTAGATCTTGAGAAGTTGTACAACTTTGTAGTTAAAAACTTTTTTATTTGAATTCGTTTAGGCCTTCGAAATTAGATTTGAAATTTTCTTTGCCGGGTGTTTTATTTTTGACACTCGGCAAAGAAGATCTTTGCCGAGTGTCAAAGAAAAACACTCGGCAAAGAATTTTCAAATTTAAGAAATTCAAATGTAGTTTCTGCATGACAAGATGATTTCAAAAAAAAGTTATCAACTACAAAGTTTCATAAGTTTTGAGATCTACAAAGTTTATTTAGGGAGTTTTTCTTTCTGATGTTGTTTAAAAAAATTGAAATTTTCAATTTTCAATTAAAAACGTGGGTTTACATGACATAATGAACTCAAATAAAAAAGTTGCAAATACAAAATTTCATAACTTCTCAAGATCTACAGAGTTTATTTATGTTATTTTGTCAGATGTTCATTCGACATGGCGATTCTAATATTTTTCTAAAATCTTATATATCTCTCTAGTAGTTTGAGAGAGATGTAAAATTTGTAAATAATTTTATTTTGGCTTTGTCAAACAAAGAAATGATCTAAAAAATGGTGTAGATCTTGAGAAGTTATACAGCTTTGTAGTTAAAATTTTTTTGATTTGAATTCGTTTAGGGCTTCAAAATTCGATTTGAAATTTTCTTTGCCGAGTGTTTTATTTTTGACACTCGGCAAAGAAGGTCTTTGCCGAGAAAAACACTCAGAAAAGAATTTTCAAATTTAAGAAAATCAAATGAAGTTTTTGCGTGACAAGATGATTTCAAAACAAAAAGTTATCAACTACAAAGTTTTATAAACTTTTTGAAATCTACAAAGTTTATTTAGAGAGTTTTTTCATTCGAGGTTGTTTAAAAAAATCAAATTTAAAATTTTCAATTGAGAACGCGGTTTTGCATGACAAGATGAACTCAAATAAAAAAGTTGCCAAATACAATATTTCATAACTTCTCATGATCTACAGAGTTTATTTAGGTTATTTTGTCATATATTCATCTGACATGGTGATTCTAATATTTTTCAAAAATCTTATATATCTCTCTTGTAGGTTCATAAACTTTAAGAGAGAGATGTAAAATTTGTAAATAAATTTGTTTTGGCTTTGTCAAATAAAGAAATGATCAAAATAAATGTTGTAGATCTTGAGAAGTTATACAACTTTGTAGTTAAATATTTTTTATTTGAATTCGTTTAGGCCTTCAAAATAAGATTTGAAAATTTCTTTGCCGGGTGTTTTATTTTTGACACTCGGCAAAAGAAGGTCTTTGCCGAGTGTCAAAGAAAAACACTCGGCAAAGAATTTTCAAATTTAAGAAATTCAAATGTAGTTTTTGAATGACAAGATGATTTCAAAACAAAAAGTTATCAACTACAAACTTTCATAACTTTTTGAGATCTACAAAGTTTATTTAGAGAGTTTTTCCATCCGATGTTGTTTAAAAAAAATCAAAATTTAAAATTTTCAATTAAAAACGCGGTTTTGCATGACAAGATTGTAACACCCTAAATTTTGCTCTTTTGGAAATAGATAAAAAAATAATTTAATTTGCTATTTTGTGCTCATAAAACATAGGAAAAAAATAACAAATAAATTTTGGGAAAATAAAATTTAATATAAGTTTAGAAAACTTTTTTTTGTGTGTGTGCATTCATGCTGTGGCATTTTATTTTGTGATGTGTGAATTTTTGCAAAAGAAAGATTTGTTCAAAATTCAAATTGAAAATACTTTTGAAAATGAGTTGAAAAATAAAAAGGAAAACCCTTCTTCCCCTCCCTCACTTTCGGCGTGCAGGCCCAGTCGGCCCAGCCGGCCAACCTCTTCCCCCTCCTCTCTCTCTCCAGTGGCTGACAAACGGGGCCCACCCGTCACCGTCGCGCTCCGTCCGGTCTCGCTGAGCCGTCTTCGTCTTCCTTCTTCACGCCGGTGAGCGCGCCTCATCTCCCTCTCCCTCTTCGGCTTTCTTCCGTGCATTTCGGTGCTTCCTAGGGCCGTCCCAACGAGCTCCGTAGGGGCTGTCAATGGCGCCTCCGTCGGCCGCCTTGCTGGGGAGCTCTCGGGCCAGGCCGAGGCCGGGAATGAACTCCCCTCGCCCTCCTCTCTCCCCCGGAGCAAACGGATATTGTTTTGGTGCTCTGTAGCGGCCAGGCGACCAACTCCGGCGAGGTTCGGCCGGGCCGGCCATGGCGCCGCCGCCGGTACTCCTGTTCCGGCCGGCCACCCCCCTCTTCCCTCCCCCTCGATTGAGCTTGCACCGTTGGATCGGGAATCAAAGGATGAGATTAGAACTTACCCTTTCGGCCTGGCACTTTTTCTAAAGAGACCCTGAGAAACTTCGTTTATAACCCGCCGTCCTTAGCGTTTTTAGGAAATACGCTTTTCTGTTTTGAAAACGTAAACCGACTCTATTGATTTCAAAAATACGTTTTCAGTATTTACAAAATTGCCACTGATTTTGTTTAGGACATAAAATATTCGTTTTAGCTCCGATTTGACCCGTTCAAATTGCGTTAGATTCGTAATTAAATTCTCTACATGTTAGTACCACTGTTTCTGTAGTTTGCAACTTTCTAATTTCAGGGTTAGGTTTAATTAATTAAATGGCTATAGGAAATAGCCGTAAATCCGTAATTTGGTCGTTTTAGCTCCGATTTTCGTGATCTTCGTATCTATGGGATCGTAGCGAAACGTAGGTTCTGTTTTTAAATATTTTATTTCATTTTTGATCTGTTGGTGTACTGTTCTAATTAAAGGATTGTTTGCTTCGTGTATGTCTGTCTCCGATTGTTGTGTGTTGATGATCGATGATCGAGTCTAGTCGGTGAGCTTTACTTCGGTAATCAAGATCAGAGCCTTGGAAGCAAGTAAGATCAGCAGGACCAGCAGGAGCAATTGGATCAAGGCAAGTATAGCATTTGGGTTTTAATTCTATGACCATGATCTTGTGACTAGATCGATATAAAGCAACAAATGATAATAATGACTTTTTAGCAACTTGAGGATTTATTCGTAAGTGATAACCGGGATGAAAGTGCAACCATGAGGGCTATAATGGCTCTGGCTTTAGTCAAGTATGAGTAATTTTTCTAGCTTGTTAGAGGTTACCCGTGTGGCGCAAATGGGGGATAGCAGACCGTGGATTCCCTGCGAGTGGTAGAATCACACGGACTGACTAACGAAACCAAGCGGCCCTAACTTGTTAGACGAACCTTTGAAAGACTTCATAGTGATCCCTGCCGACCTACCTTGGCAGTGGGTTACGAGGCTGATCACCTCAGGCGAAAGGGTAAATCATTACTCATGGGTAAAGATGTACAACCTCTGCAGAGTGTTAAAAAAAAAACTGGTATACTAGCCGTGCTCACGGTCACGAGCGGCCTTGGGAACTCTTACATTAAGGGTGATGAATCTTGTGTTAAGAAACTCATTGATTATTGTTTAATGCTCTATATTATTTATGTCACATTGATCATGAGATTGTGGGATCTATACAATCTAGTTGTTATACTTGCGGAGTTCGTCTTGGACTCACTCTTGCTATCTCCCCCACACCTCAGGAGAAGTTTTAGGCTTGTGATCAACCAGTCAGTTGGATCCTGTAGAGTGAGGTTAACACCCGAAGTTTGGAGTTCTCTTCCGTGTTTGCTGCCCAAGGTTGTTTCTAATTTATTATCTACGCTATATAACTTATGCGTTGTCCTTTGATATTACCCCTTATTTGTAGCTATATGTGAGGCTTGTCTTCTAAAACTCACATATGGTGCATATCTGATTTTGTTCTTAAAATCGGGTGTTACAAAGTGGTATCAAAGCAATGCTGACTGTAGGACGCAAGCCTAGTTAGAATCGGACATTTTAGAATGCTTCTATCTCTGCTTACTTCTTGCTTTCACCTTAACCTTGATAATTGCTAAAATTTATGCTTACCTCTGCCCTATTCTGTTATAAAACTTTGTCTCTATTCTAAATCCTCCCACCTTGTCTATTTAGATGGCTCATAACAAGGAGACCTTTGGCATGAATGAACAAAAGGACTTAGAGATGCCACTCGTAAAAGCATTCGACAAGGAGAAGCTTCTAGCCATGCAAAAGCAAGTAGTGGAAGGAATGACTCATAATGGGAACTCTCAGCAGTGCATCTTAGGACCAGTGAAGAGACAAGTAGCAGAAGCTTGGAAAAATATGAGAACCCATGGAGGTGTTGGTAGTAATACATCGGGATATCATGATCAATGCCATTGTTGTAGGCACTTTGGTTTTCCTTGTCTTCGGAATAGGTCATCTAAAAAGGAAGTTAAGGTAAAACCAAATTGTGGGACTAATGAGGATAAGAAGAGGAAGGCAAAATCACTAGAGCCAGCATTGGGAAATGAACAACATTCAAATCCTAAGTTGTCACATTTAGC
The DNA here is from genome assembly GCF_000003195.3 of Sorghum bicolor. Taxonomy (NCBI): domain Eukaryota; kingdom Viridiplantae; phylum Streptophyta; class Magnoliopsida; order Poales; family Poaceae; genus Sorghum; species Sorghum bicolor. The sequence continues at coordinate 13,360,142 of NC_012875.2, read as the reverse complement.
TTTGAACTCTGGCCATGAAAATCCAAACCTTGGAGATGAAGAAACTTCTCAAGCTAACCCCACTACTCATGATGTATGCATAGATGGATGGACCATCACTTATAAAGAGTTTCAACCTCGAAGGATCAACCAAGTTAGGAAGAAAGCTAGCCAGACAGAGACAAACCTTCAGAGTCAGCGAGCTGATAACACACCGAGCAACACCTCAGTGGAAAACGATCTCACGAAGGATCCATCTAAGAAAAAGTGTTATCACTGCCGATAGGAAGGAAACTATGTAAACTCTTGTCCATAGAGGAATCAATAGATGCATCATGAAAGAAGCCACACTGAGTTTAAGATATAGGAGTTTGTGCCCTTGTGTAACAAAAACGCTAGCAGCGAAAGTCGAGTTTGTGTGCCTTGTGAACCTTTACTGCTTGGTTGAATTTTCTTTATGTTTATGTTTGATTTGGATCTTTGTAATGAGTGTAATGATCTTGTGAGTTTCTTCACAATTTCATTAGTTTATATGTCTAAGGCATAAGGATTAATGACATAAATAGTTGGGTTTTGGTTTTTCTCTTGTTATCTTACCCTGCCTTTCCGGAGTATCACTTCTTTATCAATTCATATATTTGATCTGGGATGACCGAAAATCATGAGAAAATTCTGGATGATAATAGACTTCAAGATCTTTCTCTGACCTCAAGAATCACCCCCATAGCTATTATGGTATTGGAGTTATGAAAATCACAAGATGATACAGTGGTGCTGTCAAGAATCTGACCAGTTTCGGTTGCTTACTGTTTGGGACAAATATAACTATAGACTTTGGAAAAGTGTTCTACAGCAAAGTTTTAGATAAGTTTCTAAGCTTTCTAACAGTATAAGCTATAGCCCTATTGGATTAACAGAACAAGAGTTATGTCCATTTTTCTGCACTAGTAATTTTCATATCGTGAGGAAATTTTAGGATGTATGTTTCATCCTTGCACATAAGTTCCTTGGGATGTCAAAAAGGTCTCAATGCAAGATAACTTGTCAAAAAAAATGCAAGCTACCTTCCTTGTGCCTCCTAGTCGACCTTTCTTAAGGGGGGTAGAACCTTGATATCACGGGTTGATGCATTTTCAACTTATCTTGAAGAGAGTGTTGTCTCTTGAGATATTCTATGATTATGATCATCTCTCCTTCTCGTGCTACTGATGTTGGTCACCTAATGACAGGGAGTGTAGTATCCCATGGATCAGGAGCCCTATATGATGCCTCTTACTCATACGTGGGAAGAGAATGATGATCCTGCCTTTGAAGGATGTTATGAGTATGATGAAACTGAGTGCTATCAAAATAATGATACTCAAGAGCAAGTTGGAAGTGAATCAAATCAGAATCCACAACGATGAAAGAGAAAAAGGAAAAGCTGTAAGAAGCCTGCTCATGGAAGTAGGGTGCAACGAGACTATATCAATGGGAGACTGAGCAATGTGGATAGGCATAACATTCATGGAGCTACCAAAGTGGTTGGTGGCTATATTCAAGTAGACTCAGTGCAAGTTTTTGCTCTCTTTGACCCGAGTGCTTCGCATTCTTTCATTTCCACCGACCTCGTAAAGACAATCGAGAGGATGAAGTGCCCAACGAGGAAGCCTTTGTTAGTGCATACCCCAATGGGAGAAATACAAGCAAATCAGGTGTGTTCAAATATCAATCTCGTCATAAACAAGGAAAACTTCACTGCAAACCTCATTGTGCTAGAGTCACTTGGTATTCCCTTGGTCCTTGGTAATGGATGGTTGTGTGCACACAAAGGAGTGATCCATGGTACCCAGTACAAAATGCTCTTAACAGCACCGTCAGGAAAAAGAATTGAGTATCACGGTGGTCCACTCCTACCTGATGAAGCAAATGCATATTAAGTTTCTATGTCTCTTGGAGTTGTAAGCTAAAAGAAATTAGTAGTCAAGATGGACTTTTCTCAAAGATGAATAATAGTTATTCAATAGAAATTTTGTTCACGAGATGTGACCTTGAGGTATAAGTGTTTAAGCTTGGTGTGCAAGTTGTGAAGTTGAAAGGATTATCAAGATATTTTCATGTTTCTCTCAAAGGATCTGAGCCTCTTTCGAATCTCGAGGACGAGATTCATTTTAAGGGGGGTAGAATTGTAACACCCTAAATTTTGCTCTTTTGGAAATAGATAAAAAAATAATTTAATTTGCTATTTTGTGCCCATAAAACATAGGAAAAAAATAACAAATAAATTTTGGGAAAATAAAATTTAATATAAGTTTAGAAAACTTTTTTTTGAGTGTGTGCATTCATGCTGTGGCATTTTATTTTGTGATGTGTGAATTTTTGCAAAAGAAAGATTTGTTCAAAATTCAAATTGAAAATACTTTTGAAAATGAGTTGAAAAATAAAAAGGAAAACCCTTCTTCCCCTCCCTCACTTTCGGCGTGCAGGCCCAGTCGGCCCAGCCGGCCAACCTCTTCCCCCTCCTCTCTCTCTCCAGTGGCTGACAAACGGGGCCCACCCGTCAGCTTCTTCTCCTTTCCCCCCCAACCGCCCCCTCCCTCTCTTCTTTCCGTTCAGCAGAACCGTCGAGCCCCCGCTCCCCACCACTTCTTGGCCCGCGCCTCGGCTATGCGTCCGCGCCCGAGCCGCACTCCCTCTCCTCTTTCCCCCTCTTGTTTTGCCCTTTCACTTGTGGGAGCGCGCGCAGCAAGATCGCCGCCGAAGCCGTGACCGTCGCGCTCCGTCCGGTCTCGCTGAGCCGTCTTCGTCTTCCTTCTTCACGCCGGTGAGCGCGCCTCATCTCCCTCTCCCTCTTCGGCTTTCTTCCGTGCATTTCGGTGCTTCCTAGGGCCGTCCCAACGAGCTCCGTAGGGGCTGTCAATGGCGCCTCCGTCGGCCGCCTTGCTGGGGAGCTCTCGGGCCACGCCGAGGCCGGGAATGAACTCCCCTCGCCCTCCTCTCTCCCCCGGAGCAAACGGATATTGTTTTGGTGCTCTGTAGCGGCCAGGCGACCAACTCCGGCGAGGTTCGGCCGGGCCGGCCATGGCGCCGCCGCCGGTACTCCTGTTCCGGCCGGCCACCCCCCTCTTCCCTCCCCCTCGATTGAGCTTGCACCGTTGGATCGGGAATCAAAGGATGAGATTAGAACTTACCCTTTCGGCCTGGCACTTTTTCTAAAGAGACCCTGAGAAACTTCGTTTATAACCCGCCGTCCTTAGCGTTTTTAGGAAATACGCTTTTCTCTTTTGAAAACGTAAACCGACTCTATTGATTTCAAAAATACGTTTTCAGTATTTACAAAATTGCCACTGATTTTGTTTAGGCCATAAAATATTCGTTTTAGCTCCGATTTGACCCGTTCAAATTGCGTTAGATTCGTAATTAAATTCTCTACATGTTAGTACCACTGTTTCTGTAGTTTGCAACTTTTTAATTTCAGGGTTAGGTTTAATTAATTAAATGGCTATAGGAAATCGCCGTAAATCCGTAATTTGGTCGTTTTAGCTCCGATTTTCGTGATCTTCGTATCTATGGGATCGTAGCGAAACGTAGGTTCTGTTTTTAAATATTTTATTTCATTTTTGATCTGTTAGTGTACTGTTCTAATTAAAGGATTGTTTGCTTCGTGTATGTCTGTCTCCGATTGTTGTGTGTTGATGATCGATGATCGAGTCTAGTCGGTGAGCTTTACTTCGGTAATCAAGATCAGAGCCTTGGAAGCAAGTAAGATCAGCAGGACCAGCAGGAGCAATTGGATCAAGGCAAGTATAGCATTTGGGTTTTAATTCTATGACCATGATCTTGTGACTAGATCGATATAAAGCAACAAATGATAATAATGACTTTTTAGCAACTTGAGGATTTATTCGTAAGTGATAACCGGGATGAAAGTGCAACCATGAGGGCTATAATGGCTCTGGCTTTAGTCAAGTATGAGTAATTTTTCTAGCTTGTTAGAGGTTACCCGTGTGGCGCAAATGGGGGATAGCAGACCGTGGATTCCCTGCGAGTGGTAGAATCACACGGACTGACTAACGAAACCAAGCGGCCCTAACTTGTTAGACGAACCTTTGAAAGACTTCATAGTGATCCCTGCCGACCTACCTTGGCAGTGGGTTACGAGGCTGATCACCTCAGGCGAAAGGGTAAATCATTACTCATGGGTAAAGATGTACAACCTCTGCAGAGTGTTAAAAACTGGTATACTAGCCGTGCTCACGGTCACGAGCGGCCTTGGGAACTCTTACATTAAGGGTGATGAATCTTGTGTTAAGAAACTCATTGATTATTGTTTAATGCTCTATATTATTTATGTCACATTGATCATGAGATTGTGGGATCTATACAATCTAGTTGTTATACTTGCGGAGTTCGTCTTGGACTCACTCTTGCTATCTCCCCCACACCTCAGGAGAAGTTTTAGGCTTGTGATCAACCAGTCAGTTGGATCCTGTAGAGTGAGGTTAACACCCGAAGTTTGGAGTTCTCTTCCGTGTTTGCTGCCCAAGGTTGTTTCTAATTTATTATCTACGCTATATAACTTATGCGTTGTCCTTTGATATTACCCCTTATTTGTAGCTATATGTGAGGCTTGTCTTCTAAAACTCACATATGGTGCATATCTGATTTTGTTCTTAAAATCGGGTGTTACAAAGATGAACTCAAATAAAAAAGTTGCCAAATACAAGATTTCATAACTTCTCATGATCTACAGAGTTTATTTAGGTTATTTTGTCAGATGTTCATCTGACATGGTGATTCTAATATTTTTCTAAAATCTTATATATCTCTCTTGTAGTTTCATAAACTTTAAGAGAGAGATGTAAAATTTGTAAATAAATTTGTTTTGGCTTTGCCAAATAAAGAAATGATCAAAATAAATGTTGTAGATCTTGAGAAGTTATACAACTTTGTAGTTAAAAACTTTTTTATTTGAATTCGTTTAGGCCTTCAAAATTAGATTTGAAATTTTCTTTGCCGGGTGTTTTAATTTTGACACTCGGCAAAGAAGGTCTTTGCCGAGTGTCAGAGAAAAACACTCGGCAAAGAATTTTCAAATTTAAGAAAGTCCAATGTAGTTTTTGCATGACAAGATGATTTCAAAACAAACAGTTATCAACTACAAAGTTTCATAAGTTTTGAGATCTACAAAGTTTATTTAATGAGTTTTTCTATCTGATGTTGTTTAAAAAAAATCAAAATTTAAAATTTTCAATTAAAAACGCGGTTTTGCATGACATAATGAACTCAAATAAAAAAGTTGCAAATACAAAATTTCATAACTTCTCAAGATCTACAGAGTTTATTTATGTTATTTTGTCATATGTTCATCCGACATGTTGATTCTAATATTTTTCTAAAATCTTATATATCTCTCTAGTAGTATAAGAGAGAGATGTAAAATTTGTAAATAAATTTGTTTTGGCTTTGTCAAATAAAGAAATGATCTAAAAAATGGTGTAGATCTAGAGAAGTTATACAGCTTTGTAGTTAAAATTTTTTTGATTTGAATTCGTTTAGGGCTTCAAAATTCGATTTGAAATTTTCTTTGCCGAGTGTTTTATTTTTGACACTCGGCAAAGAAGGTCTTTGCCGAGAAAAACACTCGGAAAAGAATTTTCAAATTTAAGAAAATCAAATGTAGTTTTTGCATGACAAGATGATTTCAAAACAAAAAGTTATCAACTACAAAGTTTCATAACTTTTTGAGATATACAAAGTTTATTTAGAGAGTTTTTTCATCCGAGGTTGTTTAAAAAAATCAAAATTTAAAATTTTCAATTAAAAACGCGGTTTTGCATGACAAGATGAACTCAAATAAAAAAGTTGCCAAATACAAAACTTCATAACTTCTCAAGATCTACAGAGTTTATTTAAGTTATTTTGTCATATGTTCATCTGACATGGTGATTCTAATATTTTTCTAAAATCTTATATATCTCTCTTGTAGTTTCATAAACTTTAAGAGAGAGATGTAAAATTTGTAAATTAATTTATTTTGCCTTTGTCAAATAAAGAAATGATCAAAATAAATGTTGTAGATCTTGAGAAGTTATACAACTTTGTAGTTAAAAACTTTTTTATTTGAATTCGTTTAGGCCAGCAAAATTAGATTTGAAATTTTCTTTGTCGGGTGTTTTATTTTTGACACTCGGCAAAGAAGGTCTTTGCCGAGTGTCAAAGAAAAACACTCGGCAAAGAATTTTCAAATTTAAGAAATTCAAATGTAGTTTTTGCATGACAAGATGATTTCAAAACAAAAAGTTATCAACTACAAAGTTTCATAAGTTTTGAGATCTACAAAGTTTATTTAGAGTGTTTTTCTATCTAATGTTGTTTAAAAAAAATCAAAATTTAAAATTTTCAATTAAAAACGCGGTTTTGCATGACATAATGAACTCAAATAAAAAAGTTGCAAATACAAAATTTCATAACTTCTCAAGATCTACAGAGTTTATTTATATTATTTTGTCATATGTTCATCCGACATGTTGATTCTAATATTTTTCTAAAATCTTATATATCTCTCTAGTAGTATAAGAGAGATGTAAAATTTGTAAATAAATTTGTTTTGGGTTTGTCAAATAAAGAAATGATCTAAAAATGGTGTAGATCTAGAGAAGTTATACAACTTTGTAGTTAAAATTTTTTTGATTTGAATTCGTTTAGGGCTTCAAAATTCGATTTGAACTTTTTTTTCCGAGTGTCAAAGAAAAACACTCGGCAAAGAATTTCCAAATTTAAGAAATTTAAATTTAGTTTTTGCATGACAAGATGATTTCAAAACAAAAAGTTATCAACTACGAGAGTTTTTCCATCGGAGGTTGTTTTTAAAATTTTCAATTGAAAACGTGGTTTTGCATGACAAGATGAACTCAAATAAAAAAGTTGCCAAATACTAAATTTCATAACACCTCAAGATCTACAGAGTTTCTTTGGTTATTTTGTCATATGTTCATCCGACATGATGATTCTAATATTTTTCTAAAATATTATATATCTGTCTTGTAGTTTCATATACTATAAGAGAGAGATGTAAAATTTGTAAATAATTTTTTTGCTTTGTCAAATAAAGAAATGATCAAAATAAATATTGTAGATCTTGAGAAGTTATACAACTTTGTAGTTAAATACTTTTTGATTTGAATTCGTTTAGGGCTTCAAAATTCGATTTGAAATTTTCTTTGCCGAGTGTTTTATTTTGAACACTCAGCAAAGAAGGTCTTTTCCGAGTGTCAAAGAAAAACACTCGGCAAAGAATTTCCACGTTTAAGAAATTTAAATGTAGTTTTTGCATGACAAGATGATTTCAAAACAAAAAGTTATCAACTACGAGAGTTTTTCCATCGGAGGTTGTTTTTAAAATTTTCAATTAAAAACGCGGTTTTGCATGACAAGATGAACTCAAATAAAAAAGTTGCCAAATACTAAATTTCATAACATCTCAAGATCTACAGAGTTTATTTGTTTATTTTGTCATATGTTCATCCGACATGATGATTCTAATATTTTTCTAAAATATTATATATCTGTCTTGTAGTTTCATATACTATAAGAGAGAGATGTAAAATTTGTAAATAATTTTTTTGGCTTTGTCAAATAAAGAAATGATCAAAATAAATATTGTAGATCTTGAGAAGTTATACAACTTTGTAGTTAAAAACTTTTTGATTTGAATTCTTTTAGGGCTTCAAAATTAGATTTGAAATTTTTTTTGCCGAGTGTTTTATTTTTGACACTCGGCAAAGAAGGTCTTTGTCGAGTGTCAAAGAAAAACACTCGCCTAAGAATTTTTAAATTTAAGAAATTCAAATGCAGTTTTTGCACGATAAGATGAATTCAAAACAAAAAGTTATCAACTATAAAGTTTCATAACTTTTTGAGATCTACAAAGTTTATTTAGAGAGTTTTTCCATCCGAGGTTGTTTTAAAAAAAAATCAAATTTTAAAATTTTCAATTAAAAACACGGTTTTGCATGACAAGATGAACTCAAATAAAAAAGTTGCCAAATACAAAATTACATAACATCTCAAGATCTACAGAGTTATTTG
>NC_012875.2:13184635-13343024 GCF_000003195.3 Sorghum bicolor | reverse complement strand
GAAAAGGGGTCAAAGAAACTACAGACGGCAGCGCAGCCGTGCGGATGAACGGCGATAACTTTCCGCGCTAAGAGCTTTTTAATTTGAATTCGTTTAGGGCTCAAAATTCGATTTGAAATTTTCTTTGCCGAGTGTTTTATTTTTGACACTCAGCAAAGAAGGTCTTTTCCGAGTGTCAAAGAAAAACACTCGGCAAAGAATTTCCAAATTTAAGAAATTTAAATGTAGTTTTTGCATGACAAGATGATTTCAAAACAAAAAGTTATCAACTATAAAGTTTCATAACATTTTGAGATCTACAAAGTTTATTCGAGAGTTTTCCATCCGAGGTTGTTTAAAAAAATCAAAATTTAAAATTTTCAATTAGAAATGCGGTTTTGCATGCCAAGATGAACTTAAATAAAAAAGTTGCCAAATACAAAGTTTCATAACATCTGAAGATCTACAGAGTTTATTTTGGTGATTTAGTCATATGTTCATCCGACATGGTGATTCTAATATTTTTCTAAAATCTTATATATCTGTCTTGTAGTTTCATATACTATAAGAGAGATGTAAAATTTGTAAATAAATTTGTTTTGGCTTTGTCAAATAAAAAAATGATCAAAATAGATGTTGTAGATCTTGAGAAGTTATACAACTTTGTAGTTAAATACTTTTTGATTTGAATTCGTTTAGGGCTTCAAAATTCGATTTGAAATTTTCTTTGCCGAGTGTTTTATTTTTGACACTCGGCAATGAAGGTCTTTGTCGAGTGTCAAAGAAAAACACTCGCCTAAGAATTTTTAAATTTAAGAAATTCAAATGTAGTTTTTGCACGATAAGATGAATTCAAAACAAAAAGTTATCAACTACAAAGTTTCATAACTTTTTGAGATCTACAAATTTATTTAGAGAGTTTTTCCATCCGAGGTTGTTTTAAAAAAAATCAAATTTTAAAATTTTCAATTAAAAACACGGTTTTGCATGACAAGATGAACTCAAATAAAAAAGTTGCCAAATACAAAATTACATAACATCTCAAGATCTATAGAGTTTATTTTGGTTATTTTGTCATATGTTCATCCGACATGGTGATTGTAATATTTTTCTAAAATCTTATATATGTGTCTTGTACTTTCATATACTATAAGAGAGAGATGTAAAATTTTTAAATAAATTTGTTTTGGCTGTGTCAAATAAAAAAATGATCAAAATAGATGTTGTAGATCTTGAGAAGTTATACAACTTTGTAGTTAAATACTTTTTGATTTGAATTCGTTTAGGGCTTCAAAATTCGATTTGAAATTTTCTTTGCCGAGTGTTTTATTTTTGACACTCGGCAAAGAAGGTCTTTGTCGAGTGTCAAAGAAAAACACTCGCCTAAGAATTTTTAAATTTAAGAAATTCAAATATAGTTTTTGCACGATAAGATGAATTCAAAACAAAAAGTTATCAACTACAAAGTTTCATAACTTTTTGAGATCTACAAATTTATTTAGAGAGTTTTTCCATCCGAGGTTGTTTTAAAAAAATCAAATTTTAAAATTTTCAATTAAAAACACGGTTTTGCATGACAAGATGAACTCAAATAAAAAAGTTGCCAAATACAAAATTACATAACATCTCAAGATCTACAGAGTTTATTTTGGTTATTTTGTCATATGTTCATCCGACATGGTGATTGTAATATTTTTCTAAAATCTTATATATGTGTCTTGTACTTTCATATACTATAAGAGAGAGATGTAAAATTTTTAAATAAATTTGTTTTGGCTGTGTCAAATAAAAAAATGATCAAAATAGATGTTGTAGATCTTGAGAAGTTATACAACTTTGTAGTTAAATACTTTTTGATTTGAATTCGTTTAGGGCTTCAAAATTCGATTTGAAATTTTCTTTGCCGAGTGTTTTATTTTTGACACTCGGCAAAGAAGGTCTTTGTCGAGTGTCAAAGAAAAACACTCGCCTAAGAATTTTTAAATTTAAGAAATTCAAATGTAGTTTTTGCACGATAAGATGAATTCAAAACAAAAAGTTATCAACTACAAAGTTTCATAACTTTTTGACATCTACAAAGTTTATTTAGAGAGTTTTTCCATCCGACGTTGTTTAAAAAAATCAAAATTTTAAATTTTCAATTAGAAACGTGGTTTTGCATGCCAAGATGAACTCAAATAAAAAAGTTTCCAAATACAAAATTTCATAACATCTCAAGATCTACAGAGTTTATTTTGGTTATTTTGTCATATGTTCATCCGACATGGTGATTCTAATATTTTTCTAAAATCTTATATATGTGTCTTGTAGTTTTATATACTATAAGAGAGAGATGTAAAATTTGTAAATAAATTTGTTTTGGCTTTGTCAAATAAAAAAATGATCAAAATAGATGTTGTAGATCTTGACAAGTTATACAACTTTGTAGTTACATACTTTTTGATTTGAATTCGTTTAGGGCTTCAAAATTTGATTTGAAATTTTCTTTGCCGATTGTTTTATTTTTGACAATCGGCAAAGAAGAGTGTCAAAGAAAAACACTCGGCAAAGAATTTTCAAATTTAAGAAATTGAAATGTAGTTTTTGCATGACAAGATGATTTCAAAACAAAAAGTTATCAACTACAAAGTTTCATAACTTTTTGAGATCTACAAAGTTTATTTAGAGAGTTTTCCAGCCGAGCTTGTTTTAAAATAATAAAATTTTAAAATTTTCAATTAAAAAGACGGTTTTGTATGACAAGATGAACTCAAATAAAAAAGTTGCCAAATACAAAATTTCATAACATCTCAAGATCTACAGAGTTTATTTTGGTTATTTTGTCATATGTTCATCCGACATGGTGATTCTAATATTTTTCTAAAATCTTATATATCTGTCTTGTAGTTTTATATACTATAAGAGAGAGATGTAAAATTTGTAAATAAATTTGTTTTGGCTTTGTCAAATAAAAAAATGATCAAAATAGATGTTGTAGATCTTGACAAGTTATACAACTTTGTAGTTAAATACTTTTTGATTTGAATTCGTTTAGGGCTTCAAAATTCGATTTGAAATTTTCTTTGCCGATTGTTTTATTTTTGACAATCGGCAAAGAAGAGTGTCAAAGAAAAACACTCGGCAAAGAATTTTCAAATTTAAGAAATTGAAATGTAGTTTTTGCATGACAAGATGATTTCAAAACAAAAAGTTATCAACTACAAAGTTTCATAACATTTTGAGATCTACAAAGTTTATTTCGAGAGTTTTTCCATCCGAGGTTGTTTAAAAAAAATCAAAATTTAAAATTTTCAATTAGAAACGCGGTTTTGCATGCCAAGATGAACTTAAATAAAAAAGTTGCCAAATACAAAGTTTCATAACATCTGAAGATCTACAGAGTTTATTTTGGTGATTTTGTCATATGTTCATCGGACATGGTGATTCTAATATTTTTCTAAAATCTTATATATCTGTCTTGTAGTTTCATATACTATAAGAGAGATGTAAAATTTGTAAATAAATTTGTTTTGGCTTTGTCAAATAAAAAAATGATCAAAATAGATGTTGTAGATCTTGAGAAGTTGTAATACCCGATTTTAAGGACAAAACCAGATATGCACCATATGCGAGTTTTAAAAGGCAAATCTCACATATAGCTACAAATAAGGGGTAATATCAAAAGACAATGCATAAATTATATAGCGTACTTAATAAATTAGAGATAACCTTAAGCAGCAAACAACGGAAGATAACTCCAACTTCGGGTATTAACTCCACTCTACAGGATCCAACTGACTGGTTGATCACAAGCCTAAAATTCTCCTGAGGTTTGGGGGAAATAGCAAGAGTGAGTCCATGTCGAACTCCACAAGTATAGCAAATAGATTGTATAGATCCCACAATCTCATGATCAATGTGACATAAATAATGTAGAGCATTAAACAATAAACAATGATCATATTTAACACACAAGAGTCATCACCCTTAATGTAGATGTCCCGAAAGGCCGCTCCTGACCCATGAGTCATGATTTACCCTTTCGCCCGAGGTGATCAGCCTCTTAACCCACTTCCAAGGAAGGTCGGCAGGGATCACTATCAAGCCTTTCAAAAGTTCGTCTAACATGTTAGGGCCGCAAGGTTTCCTTTGCGCGCAGATATAGATACCCCCCTTCCAAATGGCACAATGGCGCGCAGCCTATACACATAAGGACAGGGGCTCGCACTATACCCAAAACGGTTCAGCCCCTCCGCCCTTTCGGGTAACCTCTAACAAGCTAGAAAAGGTCTTCATACTGAGCTAAAGCCAGAGCCATTATAGCCCTCATGGTTGCACTGTTGTCCCGGGTGATCACGTACAGATAAATCATCAAGTGGCTAAAAAGTCATTTTTATCATTTATTACTTAACATTAATCTAGTCACAGTATCATGGTCACAGAAATAAAATCCAAATGCTATACTTGCCTTAATCCAAATGCTCTTGTTGATCTTGCTAGCTCTGCTGGTCTTACTTGTTGCCAAGGCTTTGATCTTGATAACTGTAGCACTCTTGTTCACCACGAATTGCTTATTGTCTAATCTCGATCATCGATCACACAAACAATCGAAGAAAACATACACGAAGCAAACAAGGCTATAATTAGAACAGTACACCAAACATATAAAAACAGTATTAAAAGTTTATAAAAAGATTCTACGCATCACTACGATCTCACAGACGTAAAGATCACGAAAATCGGAGTTGAAACAGAGAAGATATGAATTTTCTAAGATTTCCTATAGATAAATAATTAATTAAATAGGATCACGAAATTAGAAAGTTCCAAACTGAGTAAATAATTTTACTAACATGTAGAGATCATGATTATGAACCTAACGCAATTTGAATGGGTCGAAACGGAGTTAAAATGAACTTTTTATGGCTAAAACAGTTTCAGTGGCAAACTTGCAATTATCAGAAAACGTATTTTGAATAAACCCGGCACACTTTACGTTTTCATAAAGAGAAAGCGTATTTCTTAAAACGTGCCTTGGACTGCGGGTTCTATATTTAAAACTGCCAGGGACTCTTTAGCAAGATTCACACCGAACCGTTACCTTCTATTTCTGGCCGCTGGATCTCGATCTAACGGCTCCCAGCGCTCCAGGGGCGCTAGCGGCGGCCGGCCAGCCGGAGATGGCCCCCGACACGGCGGCGCCATGGTTGGCCTCGCCGGAGCTCGGGAAAACCCCGCTGCCGAGCACTCGGGACGAAGCCGAGCACACCAAAACGCAGAGAAACTCCTTGCGCACTTACCAACGCGTTTTGCGTGGACCGGGGTGGAGCACAGATGGCCGGACGCTCGCCGCGGCGGAGCCCAACGTCGGCGAGATCCAAAACAAGAGGAGAAGACTGCTAGGGCTTGGTTTTTGCGGCTCGGGTGGAAAAACGAGGTGCGGTGGGGTGACCGGTGGCCTTTATAGGATTTGATTCCACGTTGAAGGGGAAGATCCCGTGGAAACCGGGATTGCATCGGTGATTTCCACCGAGTCCGGCTCTGTGACGCGCGAGGAAGGGGATGGAAGCGCTGACACGCGGGCCCGGGATGTCAGCGAACAGAGAGAGAAAGGGAGGGAAAGGCACGCGGCTGGGCTGTTGGGCCGAAGCAAGCTGGGCCGCGGGAAAAGATGGAGCAGGCCTCCAGGCCGATTTCCCAGGGAGAGGTGAGGGTTTCCTATTTTTTTTCCTTTTCTTTTCTTTATTTCAAAGCCATTTTCAAATTCATTTTAAAATCACTTTGAATTATTTTTGAAGTTTAATAAAACCAGTCAGCACAATAAATAAAATGCATAAGCATGAGTGCACAAAAATGTTGCTACACCCTATGATTGATTTTAATTGACTAAAAATATTATTTTTCCTATATTTTCATGAGCACAAAATACAAAATTAAATCATTTTTCTCCTATTTAAAAAGTTGTACATTTTTGGGTGTTACAAATCTACCCCCTTAAAATGAATCTCGTCCTCGAGATTCGAAAGATGTTGATCAAAGAGATGTGGATACTCCGCTTTTGAACTTTATACCCTTCCTTTAGTAGCTCCTTAGTAGCCATTCCATTGCTTTCGTCACTCTGAACATCGCCATCAATTGTTTCTAAGAGTTCAACAGTGTACTTTGTATAGATAAGGTTTTTTTTATTCATAGCTCATCCTAGTGTATATGTTCCTTAACCATCCGTTTAGATTCTTGTGGTCCATGTAGATGTCACTCTTACAATCCCTATAAATGCCATATTATGTCCTTGGGTGAATTCCACGGATTTAACTTTCTTCACTCGAAACTTGCTAGTCATGCTTGGCGGGATGTCGAGGTTGTCTGAGTCTCTGTACAACAGACTATAGATGTCCAATATCTCCTTCCTATCTATGTCTTTAATGCCAACTTGTCTTTGGTGCGGTGAAGATTGGACTCCCGATTAATAATAACTTAGAGCAAATATCAATCCTGATGATTAACTAAACTCCTTGATCCAAAAGGTAAGCAATCTTGAACAAGGACAAGGATACCTACACTTGATATTGACTTCTCATCCAGAGGCATAAAAGATACTTCCAACTGAAGCACTAGAACGCATGAAACCTTCATTTAGCAACCTTCTTATCTAGGCTACCCCCCTTAAGATGAGATTGATTGGGGAGCACTAGAAATTAGCTCTCCTATCCTTTTTGGACGCTACACATCATATTCTTTTAAATTCCTTGTACCAAGTCTCTTAATCCAAGGTTGGTTTCAACTCTAAGTTCCATATATTGGTACCTTTATCGCAATTAAGTTGTTTCACTCTCATATTGTATATGTAACTTTGTAGCCTTGTAAACTTTGGTGTCATCTGATCCTCATAACATAACTCTCAATCCATGAGTATCAGCAATGACATATATCTCCATTAGTATTCTCTAAATGGGATGATATTTTGAACAAACCCAGCACTTGATGTCCTTATCGATGTTCCAGTCATTAACCACTTCTTCCCATTGTAGTTCTTTAATTGGGCTACCCCCCTTAAGATAAGTCAACTAGGGGACCAAGAAAGGTAGCTTGCATGTTTTCCAGACTAGTTAACTAACATTGAGAACCACTGACATCCCAAAGATCTTATGTGCAAGAGAATAAACAGGTATCCTGAAATTTTCTCGTGATATGAAAACACCAGCGTAGTAAAACACATATAACTCTTATACTGTGAATCCAATAGACTTGTGGCTTATACCGTTAGAAAACGTATGAAATACCCAGCAACTTTCATGTAGAAAACCTCCTTAGGTTCTGTCTTTAAACTTAGGTAAAACAGCCAAACGTAATATCCATCCTGAAAATGTCTCAGCAAAGGTGCAGTAGCTTCCAGAAGTTATATCTCGAGCTACTTAACTCATCTTGAGATGATCCTTACATATTTGAAAGGCTTAGAAAATCCTCTACAACTTTCGTATACAACTTTTCCCCAGATTATGTCTTTAACTTGGCTGAAAATAGGAAATGCCAGATCTGTCCAGATTTTGAAACAGAACAGAAACATCCAATTGTAAATATCATATCTCAGGTTCTACTTATCCAAATAAGTTCCAGCTTATACTGTTGGAAAGCTTAGAAAATTGTCTACAACTTCGCTATAGAACACTTTTCCAAATTCTATAGTTATATTGGTCTCAAATAGTAGGCAAGCAAAACTGGCCCAGATTCCTGATAGAACATATGTATCATCTTGTGATTTTTGTAACTTACAAACCATAACAGCTATGAGGGTGATTCTTGAGGTCAGAGAAAGAACTTGAAGTCTAGTTGTTCCCAGAAAAATGTGATAAACATTGCATGATCAGAACTTGAGATACACCAGAATTATGGCAGACCGCTCCAGAAAACAGCAATAAAGGGAAACAGGATATAACCAAACCCAACTACTTATGTCATTACTCCTTATGCCTTAGGCCTATAAACTAAATGATATTGTGGGGAATTTCCATAAAATCATTGCACTCATTACAAAGATCCAAATCAAACATAAGCATAATAACAACCAATTAAGCATTGAAGGTTCACACTTCACTCAACTTGCGATACTATCGTTCTCTTCATAGTAAGGGTAAAGATCCTAAAACTTATATTTCAAAGACGTAAGAAGGAGGTAAGAAAATGTTCTAATAGCATACCAAATCAAGAAGTGATGGTGAGAGCCAGCACTTTTAAAATAAGTGACAAGGTAGAGAGCAATAGCAAGGGTAGGGATATAGTATGGATGAAAATACCAAGGTTTATAGAGCAAGGATTTTATGACAATTCCAAAACCTTAAGACGACCAATTTCTAACTAGGCTTGCGTCCTACAGTCAGCATTGCTCCGATACCACTTTGTAATACCCGATTTTAATGACAAAACCAGATAGGCACCATATGCGAGTTTTAAAAGGCAAATCTCACATATAGCTACAAATAAGGGGTCATATCAAAAGACAATGCATAAATTATATAGCGTACTTAATAAATTAGAGATAACCTTAAGCAGCAAACAACGGAAGATAACTCCAACTTCGGGTATTAACTCCACTCTACAGGATCCAACTGACTGGTTGATCACAAGCCTAAACTTCTCCTGAGGTTTGGGGGAAATAGCAAGAGTGAGTCCATGTCGAACTCCACAAGTATAGCAACTAGATTGTATAGATCCCACAATCTCATGATCAATATGACATAAATAATGTAGAGCATTAAACAATAAACAATGATCATATTTAACACACAAGAGTCATCACCCTTAATGTAGATGTCCCCAAGGCCGCTCCTGACCGTGAGCTCGGCTAGTATACTAGTTCTAACACTCTGCAGAGGTTGTACATCTTTACCCATGAGTCATGATTTACCCTTTCGTCCGAGGTGATCAGCCTCTTAACCCACTTCCAAGGAAGGTCGGCAGAGATCACTATGAAGCCTTTCAAAAGTTCGTCTAACATGTTAGGGCCGCAAGGTTTCCTTTGCGCGCAGATATAGATACCCCCTTCCAAATGGCACAATGACGCGCAGCCTATACACATAAGGACAGGGGCTCGCACTATACCCAAAACGGTTCAGCCCCTCCGCCCTTTCGGGTAACCTCTAACAAGCTAGAAAAGGTCTTCATACTAAGCTAAAGCCAGTGCCATTATAGCCCTCATGGTTGCACTGTTGTCCCGGGTGATCACGTACAGATAAATCATCAAGTGGCTAAAAAGTCATTTTTATCATTTATTACTTAACATTAATCTAGTCACAGGATCATGGTCACAGAAATAAAATCCAAATGCTATACTTGCCTTAATCCAAATGCTCTTGTTGATCTTGCTAGCTCTGCTGGTCTTACTTGTTGCCAAGGCTTTGATCTTGATAACTGTAGCACTCTTGTTCACCACGAATTGCTTATTGTCTAATCTCGATCATCGATCACACAAACAATCGAAGAAAACATACACGAAGCAAACAAGGCTATAATTAGAACAGTACACCAAACATATAAAAACAGTATTAAAAGTTTATAAAAAGATTCTACGCATCACTACGATCTCACAGACGTAAAGATCACGAAAATCGGAGTTGAAACAGAGAAGATATGAATTTTCTAAGATTTCCTATAGATAAATAATTAATTAAATAGGATCACGAAATTAGAAAGTTCCAAACTGAGTAAATAATTTTACTAACATGTAGAGATCATGATTATGAACCTAACGCAATTTGAATGGGTCGAAACGGAGTTAAAATGAACTTTTTATGGCTAAAACAGTTTCAGTGGCAAACTTGCAATTATCAGAAAACGTATTTTGAATTAACCCGGCACACTTTACGTTTTCATAAAGAGAAAGCGTATTTCTTAAAACGTGCCTTGGACTGCGGGTTCTATATTTAAAACTGCCAGGGACTCTTTAGCAAGATTCACACCGAACCGTTACCTTCTATTTCTGGCCGCTGGATCTCGATCTAACGGCTCCCAGCGCTCCAGGGGCGCTAGCGGCGGCCGGCCAGCCGGAGATGGCCCCCGACACGGCGGCGCCATGGTTGGCCTCGCCGGAGCTCGGGAAAACCCCGCTGCCGAGCACTCGGGACGAAGCCGAGCACACCAAAACGCAGAGAAACTCCTTGCGCACTTACCAACGCGTTTTGCGTGGACCGGGGTGGAGCACAGATGGCCGGACGCTCGCCGCGGCGGAGCCCAACGTCGGCGAGATCCAAAACAAGAGGAGAAGACTGCTAGGGCTTGGTTTTTGCGGCTCGGGTGGAAAAACGAGGTGCGGTGGGGTGACCGGTGGCCTTTATAGGATTCGATTCCACGTTGAAGGGGAAGATCCCGTGGAAACCGGGATTGCATCGGTGATTTCCACCGAGTCCGGCTCTGTGACGCGCGAGGAAGGGGATGGAAGCGCTGACACGCGGGCCCGGGATGTCAGCGAACAGAGAGAGAAAGGGAGGGAAAGGCGCGCGGCTGGGCTGTTGGGCCGAAGCAAGCTGGGCCGCGGGAAAAGAAGGAGCAGGCCTCCAGGCCGATTTTCCAGGGAGTGGTGAGGGTTTCCTATTTTTTTTCCTTTTCTTTTCTTTATTTCAAAGCCATTTTCAAATTCATTTTAAAATCACTTTGAATTATTTTTGAAGGTTAATAAAACCAGTCAGCACAATAAATAAAATGCATAAGCATGAGTGCACAAAAATGTTGCAACACCCTATGATTGATTTTAATTGACTAAAAATATTATTTTTCCTATATTTTCATGAGGACAAAATACAAAATTAAATCATTTTTCTCCTATTTAAAAAGTTGTACATTTTTGGGTGTTACAGAAGTTATACAACTTTGTAGTTAAATACTTTTTGATTTTAATTCGTTTAGAGCTTCACTATCCGATTTGAAATTTTCTTTGCCGATTGTTTTATTTTTTGACAATCGGCAAAGAAGGTCTTTGCCGAGTGTCGAAGAAAAACACTTGGCAAAGAATTTTCAAATTTAAGAAATTCAAATATAGTTTTTACATGACAAGATGATTTCAAAACAAAAAGTTATCAACTACAAAGTTTCATAACATTTTGAGATCTACAAAGTTTATTTAGAGAGTTTTTCCATCCGAGGTTGTTTAAAAAAATCAAATTTTAAAATTCCCAATTAAAAACACGGTTTTGCATGCCAAGATGAACTCAAATAAAAAAGTTGCCAAATACAAAATTTCATAACATCTCAAGCTCTACAGAGTTTATTTTGGTTATTTTGTCATATGTTCATCCGACATGGTGATTCTAATATTTTTCTAAAATCTTATATATGTGTCTTGTAGTTTCATATACTATAAGGGAGATGTAAAATTTGTAAATAAATTTGTCTTGGCTTTATCAAATAAAGAAACGATCAAAATAAATGTTGTAGATCTTGAGAAGTTATACAACTTTGTAGTTAAATACTTTTTGATTTGAATTTGTTTAGGGTTTCAAAATTCCATTTGAAATTTTCTTTGCCGAGTGTTTTATTTTTGATACTCGGCAAAGAAGGTCTTTGCCTAGTGTCAAAGAAAAACACTCGGCAAAGAATTTTCAAATTTAAGAAAATCAAATGTAGTTGTTGCATGACAAGATGATTTCAAAACAAAAAGTTATCAACTATAAAGTTTCATAACATTTTGAGATCTACAAAGTTTATTTAGAGAGTTTTTCCATCCGACGTTGTTTAAAAAAATCAAAATTTTAAATATTCAATTAGAAACGTGGTTTTGCATGCCAAGATGAACTCAAATAAAAAAGTTTCCAAATACAAAATTTCATAACATCTCAAGATCTACAGAGTTTATTTTGGTTATTTTGTCATCTGTTCATCCGACATGGTGATTCTAATATTTTTCTAAAATCTTATATATCTGTCTTGTAGTTTTATATACTATAAGAGAGAGATGTAAAATTTGTAAATAAATTTGTTTTGGCTTTGTCAAATAAAAAAATGATCAAAATAGATGTTGTAGATCTTGACAAGTTATACAACTTTGTAGTTAAATACTTTTTGATTTGAATTCGTTTAGGGCTTCAAAATTTGATTTGAAATTTTCTTTGCCGATTGTTTTTTTTTTGACAATCGGCAAAGAAGGTCTTTGCCGAGTGTCAAAGAAAAACACTCGGCAAACAATTTTCAAATTTAAGAAATTCAAATGTAGTTTTTGCATGACAAGATGATTTTAAAACAAAAAGTTATCAACTACAAAGTTTCATAACTTTTTGAGATCTACAAAGTTTATTTAGAGAGTTTTTCCAGCCGAGGTTGTTTTTAAAATAATCAAATTTTAAAATTTTCAATTAAAAAGACGGTTTTGTATGACAAGATGAACTCAAATAAAAAAGTTGCCAAATACAAAATTTCATAACATCTCAAGATCTACAGAGTTTATTTTGGTTATTTTGTCATATGTTCATCCGACATGGTGATTCTAATATTTTTCTAAAATCTTATATATCTGTCTTGTAGTTTCATATACTATAAGAGAGAGATGTAAAGTTTGTAAATAAATTTGTTTTGGCTTTGTCAAATAAAAAAATGATCAAAATAAATGTTGTAGATCTTGAGAAGTTATACAACTTTGTAGTTAAATACTTTTTGATTTGAATTCGTTTAGGGCTTCAAAATTCGATTTGAAATTTTCTTTACCGATTGTTTTATTTTTGACAATCGGCAAAGAAGGTCTTTGCCGAGTGTTAAAGAAAAACACTCGGCAAAGAAATTTAAATGTAGTTTTTGCATGACAAGATGATTTTAAAACAAAATGTTATCAACTACAAAGTTTCATAACTTTTTGAGATCTACAAAGTTTATTTAGAGAGTTTTTCCAGCTGAGGTTGTTTTAAAATAATCAAATTTTAAAATTTTCAATTAAAAAGACGGTTTTGTATGACAAGATGAACTCAAATAAAAAGTTGTCAAATACAAAATTTCATAACATCTCAAGATCTACAGAGTTTATTTTGGTTATTTTGTCATATGTTCATCCGACATGGTGATTCTAATATTTT
This sequence comes from Sorghum bicolor, assembly GCF_000003195.3. Taxonomy (NCBI): domain Eukaryota; kingdom Viridiplantae; phylum Streptophyta; class Magnoliopsida; order Poales; family Poaceae; genus Sorghum; species Sorghum bicolor. Next base: position 13,330,017 of record NC_012875.2, on the reverse strand, counting down.
TCTAAAATCTTATATCTCTGTCTTGTAGTTTCATATACTATAAGAGAGGGATGTAAAATTTGTAAATTAATTTGTTTTGACTTTGCCAAATAAAAAAATGATTAAAATAAATGTTGTAGATCTTGAGAAGTCATACAACTTTGTAGTTAAATACTTTTTGATTTGAATTCGTTTAGGGCTTCAAAATTCGTTTTGAAATTTTCTTTGCCGAGTGTTTTATTTTTGACACTCGGCAAAGAAGGTCTTTATCGAGTTTCAAAGAAAAACACTCGGCAAAGAATTTTCAAATTTAAGAAAATCAAATGTAGTTTTTGCATGACAAGATGATTTCAAAATAAAAAGTTATCAACTAAAAAGTTTCATAACTTTTTGAGATCTACAAAGTTTATTTAGAGAGTTTTTCCATCCGAGGTTGTTTTAAAAAAATCAAATTTTAAATTTTTCAATTAAAAACACGGTTTTGCATGACAAGATTGTAACACCCGATTTTATGAACAAAATCAGATATGCACCATACGTGAGTTTTATAAGACAAGCCTCACATATAGCTACAAATAAGGGGTAATATCAAAGGACAATGCATAAGTTATATAGCGTAGATAATAAATTAGAAACAACCTTGGGTAGCAAACACGGAAGAGAACTCCAAACTTCGGGTGTTAACTTCACTCTATAGGATCCAACTGACTGGTTGATCACAAGCCCAAAACTTCTCCTGAGGTGTGGGGGAGATAGCAAGAGTGAGTTCAAGACGAACTCCGCAAGTATAACAACTAGATTGTATAGATCCCACAATCTCATGATCAAAGTGACATAAATAATATAGAGCATTAAACAATAATCAATGAGTTTCTTAACACAAGATTCATCACCCTTAATGTAAGAGTTCCCAAGGCCGCTCGTGACCGTGAGCACGGCTAGTATACCAGTTTTTAACACTCTACAGAGGTTGTACATCTTTACCCATGAGTCATGATTTACCCTTTCGCCTGAGGTGATCAGCCTCGTAACCCACTACCAAGGTAGGTCGGCAGGGATCACTATGAAGTCTTTCAAAGGTTCGTCTAACAAGTTAGGGCCGCTTGGTTTCGGTAGTCAGTCCATGTGATTCTACCCCGCAGGGGCATCAAAAGTAATCTAAAGACTCGTATTTATCTAGGAAATCTAACAGTAGTAAACCTAGACAACAATGATACCAACGCGAAGCTTATAAAATTATGAAACTAACGCAACTTGAACGGATCGAATCGGAGCTAAAACGGAGATGATATGAATTTTCTAAGATTTTCTTTAGAAAAGTAATTAATTAAATAGGGTCACAAAATTAAAATGTTTCAAACTGCAGTAGTAGTGGGTCTAACACGTAGAGAATTTAAATACGAATCTAACGCAATTTGAACGGGTCAAATCGGAGTTAAAATGAAGTTTTTATGAGCTAAATGAATTTAAAAACGTTTTTATTACACAAGGGCACAAACTCCTATATCTTAACCTCAGTGTGGCTACTTTCATGATGCATCTATTGATTCCTCTGTGGACAAGAGTTTACATAGTGTCCTTCCTGTTGGCAGTGATAACACTTTTCTTAGATGGATCCTTCGTGATATCATTTTCCACTGAGGTGTTGCTCGGTGTGTTATCAGCTCGCGGACTCTGAAGGTTTGTCTCTGGCTGGCTAGCTTTCTTCCTAACTTGGTTGATCCTTCGAGGTTGAAACTCTTTATAAGTGATGGTCCATCCATCTATGTATACCTCATGAGCAGTGGGGTTAGCTTGAGAAATTTCTTCATCTCCAAGGTTTGGATTTTCATGGCCAGAGTTCAAAGCTAAATGTGACAACTTAGGATTTGAATGTTGTTCACTTTCCAATGCTGGCTCTAGTGATTTTGCCTTCCTCTTCTTATCCTCATTAGTCACACAATTTGTTTTTACCTTAACTTCCTTTTTAGATGACCTATTCCGAAGACAAGGAAGACCGTAATGCCTACAGCAATGGCATTGATCCTAGTATCCTGATGTACTACTACCAACACCTCCATGGGTTCTCATATTTTTCCAAGCTTCTGCTATTTGTCTCTTCACTGGTCTGGAGATGCACTGCTGAGAGTTCCCATTATGAGTCATTCCTTCCACTACTTGCTTTTGCATGGCTAGAAGCTTCTCCTTGTCGAATGCTTTTATGGGTGGAGAAGCGACTTCCTTTTGTCCATTCATGCCAAAGGTCTCTTCATTATGAGCCATCTAAATAGACAAGGAGGTTGGATTTAGAATAGAGACAAAGTTTTATAATAGAATAGGGCAGAGGTAAGCATAAGTTTTAGCAATTATCAAGGTTAAGGTGAAAGCAAGAAGTAAGGAGAGATAGAAGCACGCTAAAACGTCCGGTTCTAACTAGGCTTGCGTCCTACAGTCAGCATTGCTTTGATACCACTTTGTAACACCCGATTGTAAGGACAAAATCAGATATGCACCATATGTGAGTTTTAGAAGACAAACCTCACATATAGCTACAAATAAGGGGTAATATCAAAGGACAATGCATAAAATATATAACGTACTAAATAAATCAGAGACAACCTTAGGCAGCAAACCATGGAAGATGACTCCAAACTTTGGGTGTTAACTTCACTCTATAGGATCCAACTGACTAGTTGATCACAAGCCCAAAACTTCTCCTGAGGTGTGGGGGAGATAGCAAGGGTGAGTCCATGACGAACTCCGCAAGTATAACAACTAGATTGTATAGATCCCACAATCTCATGATCAAAGTGACATAAATAATATAGAGCATTAAACAATAATCAATGAGTTTCTTAACACAAGATTCATCACCCTTAATGTAAGAGTTCCCAAGGCCGCTCGTGACCGTGAGCACGGCTAGTATACCAGTTTTTAACACTCTGCAGAGGTTGTACATCTTTACCCATGAGTCATGATTTACCCTTTCGCCTGAGGTGATCAGCCTCGTAACCCACTACCAAGGTAGGTCGGCAGGGATCACTATGAAGTCTTTCAAAGGTTCGTCTAACAAGTTAGGGCCGCTTGGTTTCGGTAGTCAGTCCATGTGATTCTACCCCGCAGGGGATCCACGGTCTGCTATCCCCCATTTGTGCCACACGGGTAACCTCTAACAAGCTAGAAAAGTTACTCATACTTGACTAAAGCCAGAGCCACTATAGCCCTCATGGTTGCACTTTCATCCCGGTTATCACTTACGAATAAATCCTCAAGTTGTTAACAATTCATTATTATCATTTGTTGCTTTATATCAATCTAGTCACAAGATCATGGTCATAGAATTAAAACCCAAATTCTATACTTGCCTTGATCCAATTGCTCCTGCTAGTCCTGCTGATCTTACTTGCTTCCACGGCTCTGATCTTGACCACCGAAGTAATGCCCACTGTCTAATCTCGATCACCAAACATCAACACACAAGCAATCGGAGACAGACATACACGAAGCAAACAAGATTACAATTAGAACAGTACACCAGCAGTAAATAAATTTAATAAAAGTTTTCCAAAATCATCTACACGCTGCTACGATCACGTCAACAGGAAATTCACGGAAAACGGAGTTACGACGCGAAATCTACGCATTAAACGGGACTGCAAAGGCTATCTACGCACTTGTATTTATCTAGGAAACCTAACAATGGTGAACCTAGACAACAATGGTACCAACGTAAAGCTTATGAAATTATGAAACTAACGCAACTTGAACGGATCGAATCGGAGCTAAAACAGAGAAGATATTAATTTTCTAAGATTTTATATAGAGAAGTAATTAATTAAATAGGGTTACAAAATTAAAATATTTCAAACTGATGAACCAATATTACTAACATGTAGATCTCACGAAAACGAATCTAACGCAATTTGAACGGGTCAAATCGGAGTTCAAACGACGATTTTATAAGCAAAATAGTGCAGTGGCTGTTCTGTAAATATAACAGAGTATAAACGATTTAAAATAAATCAGAAAAATCTAGGAAATCTTCCCTGGCCCAGGACTGCGGGTTGATTAACCAAAAGTCGGGGGTCTCTTTAACAAAAAGACCCACGAAGGGGTATGGGTCGTTCCTGGTCATCAGATTCAAGATCAACGGGCGAGATTAGATGGGAGGGGAGAGAGAGGGAACTGGCGGCCAGAGTTGGGGAAGGTTGCGGCGGCAGCCATTGCCGGCGGCGTTGGAGGTCGCCGGCGTGGGCGATTTAGGGGCTCCGGGCCACGGCTCGCCAAGCCGAAAACACTAGAAGGAAGAGGGAGCGAAGGCGAACTTCCCTGGACCCTTCGCGCGGTCGGGGAAAATCTCTCGCGGCGCACGCCACGGCCGGCAGCCATGGGCCTTGCCGAAGCTCGCGGCCAGCGCTGTAGAGCGCTCCAAATCAAGCGGAAATTACACGGGGAGGAAGAGAGGGAGATGGCGAGCTCAGTAGCGCAAAGAGTAGGGGCGGAGGCGGCTCACTTTGCGGGATTGAAGAGCGGCGGGATCGGCGATCCTGGAGGCGGTTCTCCGAACACTACGAGCAAGAGCGAGGCGAAGGCGGTGACGAAACGAGAGCGGGGGGGGAATGGCTCGGGCGCGTCCCAAGAGTGCGAGGCGCGGGGAAAACGTGGGGGAAGGAGTGGGCGCGGTTGCGGCACTGGACTTGGCGTCCGTGCGTAGAGAGAGAGGGAAGGGCGGTTGGGGGGGAGGTGAGGGATGACAGGCGGGCCCGGCCTGTCAGCGGGTGAGAGAGGAGAAGGGGGGAGAGGGTGGCCGGCTGGGCCACCGTCCAGGAAGGGAGAAGGGGGGCACGGGGTGGGTTGGGCGAGCAGGCCGAGGAGGGGAACAGGGTTTCTTTTCCTTTTTTTGAACCAATTTTCAAATGCTTTTATAAATTGAATTTTGAACAAATTTCTTTTTTTTTCTTAAATTCACACGTCATAAAAAAATATATTGCAGCATGTATGCATCCACATATTTCTAAACTTATGTTAAATTTTAATTTCCCAAAAATTATTATTTTCCTATATTTTAATGCTCACAAAAACTATTTAACTAAATCAAATTCAACTATTTAGAAGAAGAAATTTTGGGGTGTTACACAAATAAAGAAATGATAAATAAATGTTGTAGATCCTGAGAAGTTTTACAACTTTGTAGTTAAAAACTTTTTAATTTTAATTGGTTTAGGGCTTCAAAATTTGATTTGAAATTTTCTTTGCCGAGTGTTTTATTTTTGACACTCGGCAAAGACCCTTCTTTGCCGAGTGTCAAAGAAAAACACTCGGCAATGAATTTTCAAATTTAATAAATTTAAATGTAGTTTTTGCATGACAAGATGATTTCAAAACAAAAAGTTATCAACTATAAAATTTCATAACTTTTTGAGATCTACAATGTTTATTTAGAGAGTTTTTCCATCCGAGGTTCTTTAAAAAAATCAAAATTTAAAATTTTCAATTAAAAATGCGGTTTTGCATGACAAGATGAACTCAAATAAAAAAGTTGCCAAATATAAAATTTCATAACAGCTCAAGATCTACAGAGTTTATTTTGGTTGTTTTGTCATATGTTCATCGGTCATGGTGATTCTAATATTTTTCTAAAATCTTATATATTTGTCTTGTAGTTTCATATACTATAAGACAGATGTTGGCGGTCCTTAAGTACTAAAATTAATAATCAAATAAACATAGAAAAGGATCAATATGAAACAAACATCTAGAATTTGGGTTTTATCTGACAGAATTCTACGAGTTTTGGTGTTTATCTATTTCTGCAGGGGTTTATCAGAAAATATGGAGAGAAGGCCCACATGTCATGTTTACAACGAGATAATTACGTGCCGCGTAATTTTCCTCAATCTAGAAGGATCCAGAAGCCACGGGAACGAACGGGACGCAATTCGGGCTCGGGAGCTGGGCGGCCGCCCACCCCCCTTGGGCGCCCGCCCTGGCCAGGAGTTGGATCAGGACTCTCTCTCTCTCGGGACAACTCTCCACTGACTTAAAGGATCAATCTAAACCATACAATCTATGTCGGTTTGATCCAATGGCTCACGTTCACTTGAGGGGACTATAAAACCAGACCCCCTGGCCCCTGGAGGAAGGGAGGAGAAATCATTATTCAGAGGTAGCCATCAAAGTTAGGGTTTAGATCTCTCTCCCACAGAGAATTAGAATTAGCTACTCCCTAATCCTTCAAGTTTAGAGGTTGATTAGATAGCAATTAGAGAAGTAGAGCACTACGCTCTGGATTCGGATCTTCGGTAATAAAGATTGGTATTATTCATATCTTTCTCTAATTCTATTGTTCTAATTGCATTATGTCTCTAATTATTATGTTCTTAGTTTGCTCTAGTTCTATATTTGATATAGTTATAATTGATAATGAGTTTATGTATAAGTTTGCAAAGCCCTTAGCTCTTGTCGCGAGGGAGTTAGGTGATAGATCACATGTGAGCGTGGTGCTTAGATGTTATTTATCTGCAAATGTATCCTATTGGCCGAGTCGTGTGGTAGTTCGCGATAGTGACAGCTTCGTTGATTCTTATATAGTCCACCCTCCGTTGATAGGACAGGCAGAACCGGTATTGTGGAGTAAGTCATGCGATGTTCTGATTTACTTTATCAATGTTCCTTATATATGAATGAAGAGTCTTTTATGCTATATATGATCCTGTAGATAACTAGAGTAGATTATGACTTAGTAGTTAGTAGATAACTTAGAATCCATTCTCTAGCTAATCCGACATCACCTACATATATGAGGAGTAGTCTATTCTCTAATCACTGTGCTATCTACCCATGAACTTATACTTTATTATCATTATCTTTATGGTTTACCCCCTGCTAAAGTAAGTGACTGTGTGACGAGTTTCTCATTAGTAATCATGTTCTTGCAAGCTTATCTCTAGTCTATGCCTTGATAGATTTTGCCCCTTTGATTTAATTCCATCTTCCTTAGTTCTCTTGAGCAAAATTATAAATAACGATACCTGGAATACTTATCCTGGTGAAATGCTACAATGAGGTGTTTTATCTGTGCGCTTGCGGATAGAATAGATTATTTTCTAAAGAGCCTTTACATTTATAAATACCTTTGTACACTCTGGCGCCATGCTAGGGATGACAACCTAGTATCTAAGTGGTGTTAACTAGTGTCAACAAGCATTTCTGGCGCCGTTGCCGGGGAATTATAGGAATTATAGGAATTATAGGAATTATATGAGCCTCAGGAATAAGTCATAAAAGGGGAATAAAGGAGTAATATTTAGGAACTGTAAGGAAAGCCAGAAAATCAATCAAGGTTATTCATATAAAATTTTAGACTAGACTATAGAGAAATAATTGCATAAAACAGCTACTAAGTGAGAAATCATAACAAGGCACCGCTGCTTTGGCAGGTTCACCCTGTTGTTTTTCTATGTTTATATTTTTATACAGGGTATAACAGGATTGACTTTGGGTACATTCAACTCTTCATCATCAGAACCAAAACAATCAAGAGAAGAAGCTAACTACCAATTGCTGAAGCTATGGCACAAAAGACCTTGCAAGAATTCTCTGCTCCAAGTCTTGACAACATTCCAACTGGTCCAAGATTTGCAGTAGAAGAAAGAATACCCGAGTTTGAGCTCAAGTCAAGCCTCATCAATTTGGTACAAGCTACACAATTCAGTGGAAAGGCACATGAAGATGCCAGTGCACACTTGCAGAATTTCTTAGAGATTGGAAGCACAATCCACATCAACGGAGTTGACAAAGACGTCATACCGCTTTGCCTTTTTTCCATTCTCACTAGAAGGAAAAGCGAGGAAGTGGTTCTACACTCATCAAGATAACATCAACAACTGGACGAACTTGTCAGATGCGTTTCTATCAAAGTTTTTCCCTATAGGCAAAACAACTGCCTTAAGAGGAAATATTGTCAGTTTTCAACAGCAGAAGACAGAAGCCATTTCAGAAGCATGGGAGCATTTTCAAGGATACATATCAGATTGTCCTCACCATGGAATGGCTACATGGTTACTTATGCAGACCTTCTACCATGGATTAACCCAGAAGGCTCGTGAGTGCCTAGATGCATCTGCGAAAGGATCATTCTTGGAGCTTACAACTTGAAAAGCAGAAATACTTTTGGATAAGATAGCAGAAAACCAAAGCTGGTTCCAAGATAAAGCTCAACAATGTCATCAAACTGAAGAAATACCAGAAGAAGTAAATGCATTATCAACTAAGATGGAAAATTTGCTCCATTGGATTGACCAGAGGGCCAAGTTCAAAGAAAATCAAAGGGCCATTGAGACAGCATACAAATATCAACCAACTTCGAGTCAACCCAATAGCAAAGGTATGAATTCAGGTAATACTGTCATGCAACTTTCATTAAAAGAAATAATTGCTCAACAAACCAAAATTAATGATGAAGTTAAACAAAGGCTAGATACAAATGAATCATCTCTAAAAGATATACACAATAAAATGGATTTTCTACTAACTTTCTTTGATGAGCAAAACACTCTTAATAAAAGGGTAGAGCTTAAATTAATAAAGTTAGCTGCTGCACTGCCTGTTGCTACTAACCTTGAGCAGGTAAAGAATATAACTACTAGAGGAGGCAAAGCTACCAGAGATCCACCATACCCAAAAGAGAAACAAAGAACATCAGCACCAGTGCAACCAGCAGTGATAGAAGAAGAAAGCCCTGTTGAAGTAGAAGATCTGCCACAACCACCAAGAACTGGAGAAATGAGGAAAGATTTTTACGACACCAACTATTTGCCATTTCCCAGAAGAAACAGAGGACTACAGTCGGATGAGCAGTTTGGTAAGTTTGTAGAGGTCATTCAAAAATTATATGTCAACATACCTTTGCTCGATGCCATACAGGTACCTACATATGCAAAGTACATCAGAGATATTCTTAACAAGAAGAGACCACTGCCCACCACTGAGGTTATCAAGCTGACAGAAGAATGTAGTGCGGCCATCCTCAATAAGCCACCAAAGAAGAAGGAAGATCTAGGATGTCCCACTATTGACTGCTCGATCGGAAACCAACACTTCAACAATGCACTTTGTGATCTCGGAGCAAGTGTCAGTGTGATGCCAGCATCAGTCTACAAAAAGCTTGAGCATGCAACTTTAGAACCAACATCAATGTGCTTGCAACTAGCGGATCAATCGGTTCGACACCCATTGGGCATCGCCGAAAACATTCCAGTCAAGATCAGAGATTTCCTTGTGCCAGTAGACTTTGTAGTATTGGACATGAGTCCTGACTCAAAAGTGTCCATCATCCTTGGAAGGCCATTTCTGAGCACTGCCAATGCCCACATTGATGTCGGAAAAGGAGAAATCAAGTTCAACATAAACGGTCAAGAAGAACACTTCACATTCAAACCCAGACCAGAGAGAGACTCTACAGTGAAGGAAGTTCATGAAGAACCACTGGAGACACCATCTCCGGAGGAAGGTAACTCAGAAGATTAAAAGAATTGGAGGTCCAGCTTGTGGGACCTAAAAATCCCAAACCCTCACCGGGAGGTAAATCGGTATTTACCCGCATTATTAATTTTCTCATATTTAAATTCTTACATAATTAATTCTTGCATTAGTCATAGCATAATTATAATAATTAAAAAAAAAGAAAAGCCCCATATAAATAATATTTGTGGTGTGTAACAACCCATATTTAATAATTATTGTGGAGGCACAAAAATATTTTCCAATATCATTTTCATTAAGTTTCAATTCTTATAGATTTTCCTGCATTATATTTATCTTCTAGAAGCATGACCCACACTCTTTGGGTCCCACATGTCATACACTTCACCTCACATACATCCCATCACATAATTTCATCCACCAATATGTTTCCACTCACCTGACATCTTTCCACCGTCCAACCACCACCAACACAATATTATTCTGCGTGAGATCAAAGCAAGGAAGCAAGTGGAGGAAGCACACCCAGGATGGACACCAGGGGTGGGCGCCCGCCCACCTACCTTGGGCGCCCGCCCTGTCCCCTGCTCAGCCTATAAAAGCCCACCTTCAGCTCCCCTTCTCTTCACACAAACACTTCAGAAAACCACACAAATCTCAGTTTCCCGAGAAGGAGTTCTTGTAGTGAAGAGAAGAGAGTAGAGAGAAAGAGGATAGTGGAAGGGAAGGTTGGAGTTCTTTTGAGAGAGTGATTGTCACCTAGCAAGTAGTGATCCCGTTGTCTAAGCGGAAGTAAAAGTTGTTTAGTGGGAGGCTCTACCAAAATAGAAACTTGTCTTGAACAATTAACCCCTGGACTACTAACACCCCGGACAGCTTACCACTAACATTTTATCTCACATTTTCCACCAGTTGTGTTTTTGCCAACTTTTGTTTGCAGGATGTTTAAGAAGGTGAAAAATGCAGGGAAGGCTCTTAAGAACATTGGTACAAGGAGTTCAACCCGACACTCCTCACAGCCATCAGAGATGAGCGTCGATCCGACACCCACACAAGCTCCATCATCTTCATCAGGCCAGCAAATCAAGGTCCTTCTCAAGATAGGAGACCTTGGACTGAAGACCCGAAGGGAGAAGGAAGTATATCAGCAATTGAAGAACAAAGATTTCATTCACACCCCTACTATCGATCCAATCCTACTACGAGAAACAGGTATGGACACTGAATTTGACTTAATTTTTCAAATGATGGGTTGGACAAATTTTTGGAATATAACTGAGCTGGGTTCTCGTCTTCTCACCCAGGAATTTCTTTGCACTTTACAATACTATGAGGGGGGAATTGTTTTTCGGATGTTTAAACAGGAAATTATGTTATCTTGGAGAAAGCTGAGCGACCATCTTGGTTTCTCTTCAAGATGCATCCTGAACATTGACTCCGATTTACCCAACTTTGAGAAACACCAGTTTTGGAGAGAAATATCTAGAGATAATTTTTACAGTCAAGCCCGAACCAGTGACATGGAACACCCCACTCTCAGGATGTTTCACAAATGGCTTGGGTACAATATTTTCTATCGCGATGATATTAGGAAAGTAAGAGTAGGAGATTTACAACTTTTATATGCTGCTATTAGTAAAGTACCTACTTCACCTGTTACACTATTAGTTTCACATTGGCTTAGTATACCTAGTCTTCAGGGACCAGTAGGATGTACTTCACTTATCACTCGTCTAGCCACTAATCTTCACTTACTCGAAAATTCATCGTTGGACTTCATAGAAGAATTAAGAATTTACCATGGCTATGACACATTTAGACAAGCTCGGATGTTAAAGAAAGAGGGGAATATAATGTATATGCTATATGATGATAAAGGCAAGATTCGGTTACCTAACCCGAGCCTTAGCCTCTACGCTGTGCAAAACTTTTTGATTGAGATTGCAGCAACACCGGTGAACCAGAGAACTCCACAGCGAGTGGCTTCCGAAAGGATAACCACTCACCGAGAACGCACTTGGTATGGAGCTGACCCTGGACTAGAAGAAGCAGCGCACCTGCATTATTGCGATTACAATCCACGAGTCCTTCGAGACCCATGGGCTCGTCATGCGCAACCACAAGAGCCAACAGAGGAGACATGCCCGGAGAGCCAAGATCACCAGTGGACAAACCCGCCTTTTCATACGGGCAGGTACTCCACTGATCCATATGGAGCTTCAGGATCCAGACCTCCGCCCCAATTTGATGCAGGACGATACTCCGACGCCTCCTACGCCTTCACGAATGACTACTATCAAGAGGCCGGTGCTTTCTTCACTCGTACCGACAACACCCTCCTCGACATACAGAACACGCAAGCAGAACATGGAAGACTCCTGGAAGAGCAACAAAAATGGAACCAGGACCATGCCGCTGCAGTAGAAGAGCTGAGACAAGATACAACAACAATGAACGACAACATCACAACCATGATGCGGTTCTGGAACATCGGGTAAGACCGACGTCAACATCCAGCTTGGGGGAGTTCCTCCCAAATTTATCAACTAAGTTTTTATTTGCTCTTCTTATTTATGCTATTCTGTCTTAGTATTTAATTTATCTTAAAAAGGAAAAACTTAGAAAACCAAATAAATATTTTCTTGCTTTAATTCACTGCACTTTAATAAACATGAAAACAAAATAAAAAGAGTGTGTAGATAAGTGTACTTTATTTTTCTGCTAAGCTTAATCTCTAGAAAAATAAAAAAACCAAAAATATGCATGATGGAAATGATGAACAGTTGCTCTGTTTGCTTACTTACAAGTACCTAGCTTTTATATTAGAATTCTTCCAGGAATTACTGAAACTAAAATTACTATCTTTGGGAAGCATAAAACTAAAGTCTAGGTAAGCAAAAGGCATGATATAAAGTTGAGCTACTGTTTATCTTGTTCCTACTACACTAAGTTCTAGAGATTTATTTTTGAAAACTTACAAATCACATGATGAGTTCCTAGCATAACAAAATTACCTACCACAGCAATACTTGCTATAACATCTTTTACTATATTTACATTGAGTTTGATCGAGCTGTGTAGACCCTTAGGAGCTTTTCATGTGGTTAAATTAAGATATTCACTTGCACACATCTACCACAGCATTCATCATCAATCATTAAAATTGCTAAAAATATTATCACTCACTGTCCCAAGTATTGTTATTCTCTCTCTCTAAAAAGATTCAATGCAGAAGAGGCATGGGTTATGCAAAAATATATGAGGAAATAAAAAGGGGCAAGTGCCCGGAACCTCGAAAAAAGAAAGAAAAAGAGTGAGACGAGAGGTAAAAATGGACAAGTGTCCGAAGTAGAATTAGGGGTACAAAGATGCCCACTTGAGCGGAAAAAATGGACAAGTGTCTGACAGTAGAATTAGGGGTATCTACTACCCACCTGAAAAAAAAGAGAAAAAAAGAAAGAAAAGATAGCCCATGTTCTCCCAAAGCAAAGATCAAAGAGGAGGAGAGATAGCAATATGAGGAGCAATGAGAACTAAGATTTATTAACACTATTGCATTTTCACCATCACTATCATTTACTCCATCACACATGCACATCTTGATTTAATTATATGCTGAGTTCCTTTAGATCCATGGCTCGATTAGACAACATATGTATGAGCTGTTTTCACTCCTACGAGCTCCACTTAAATATTCTATTAGCTATAGGTAAGTGACATTATGGTAAGGATCCACAAATACCACATATAGAGAGACCTGAGAGAATCATTACTGGGAACTCTGAGTTTTATTTTGAAAACTTATGAAAAACTCTAGAATAAAGGTGAAGTATAGACAAGAGGGATAGTGCTTGACTTAACTATTTTGACTTTTGATTACTTAAGATTTAAGTGCAGGTACTAAACTTCATAACACTTCACTCTAATCTGGAAGGATTTTTATGTAAAAGCATGTGTGCCTGTCAGGAAAGAAAACATCGAAGCAACACCTTATCCATCTAAGTTTAGCTGTTTGCTCAGGGACGAGCAAAGGGTAAGCTTGGGGGAGTTTGTTGACGGTCCTTAAGTACTAAAACTAATAATCAAATAAACATAGAAAAGGATCAATATGAAACAAACATCTAGAATTAGGGTTTTATCTGACAGAATTCCACGAGTTTTGGTGTTTATCTATTTCTGCAGGGGTTTATCAGAAAATATGGAGAGAAGGCCCACATGTCATGTTTACAACGAGATAATTACGTGCCGCGCAATTTTCCTCAATCTTGAAGGATCCAGAAGCCACGAGAACGAACGGGACGCAATTCGGGCTCGGGAGCTGGGCGGCCGCCCACCCCCTTGGGCGCCCGCCCTGGCCAGGAGTTGGATCAGGACTCTCTCTCGGGACAACTCTCCACCGACCTAAAGGACCAATCTAAACCATACAATCTATGTCGGTTTGATCCAATGGCTCACGTTCACTTGAGGGGACTATAAAACCAGACCCCCTGGCCCCTGGAGGAAGGGAGGAGAAATCATTATTCAGAGGTAGCCATCAAAGTTAGGGTTTAGATCTCTCTCCCACAGAGAATTAGAATTAGCTACTCCCTAATCCTTCAAGTTTAGAGGTTGATTAGATAGCAATTAGAGAAGTAGAGCACTACGCTCTGGATTCGGATCTTCGGTAATAAAGATTGGTATTATTCATATCTTTCTCTAATTCTATTGTTCTAATTGCATTATGTCTCTAATTATTATGTTCTTAGTTTGCTCTAGTTCTATATTTGATATAGTTATAATTGATAATGAGTTTATGTATAAGTTTGCAAAGCGCTTAGCTCTTGTCGCGAGGGAGTTAGGTGATAGATCACATGTGAGCGTGGTGCTTAGATGTTATTTATCTGCAAATGTATCCTATTGGCCGAGTCGTGTGGTAGTTCGCGATAGTGACAGCTTCGTTGATTCTTATATAGTCCACCCTCCGTTGATAGGACAGGCAGAACCGGTATTGTGGAGTAAGTCATGCGATGTTCTGATTTACTTTATCAATGTTCCTTATACATGAATGAAGAGTCTTTTATGCTATATATGATCCTGTAGATAACTAGAGTAGATTATGACTTAGTAGTTAGTAGATAACTTAGAATCCATTCTCTAGCTAATCCGACATCACCTACATATATGAGGAGTAGTCTATTTTCTAATCACTGTGCTATCTACCCATGAACTTATACTTTATTATCATTATCTTTATGGTTTACCCCCTGGTAAAGTAAGTGACTGTGTGACGAGTTTCTCTAATCATGTTCTTGCAAGCTTATCTCTAGTCTATGCCTTGATAGATTTTGCCCCTTTGATTTAATTCCATCTTCCTTAGTTCTCTCGAGCAAAATTATAAATAACGATACCTGGAATACTTATCCTGGTGAAATGCTACAATGAGGTGTTTTATCTGTGCGCTTGCGGATAGAATAGATTATTTTCTAAAGAGCCTTTATATTTATAAATACCTTTGTACACTCTGGCGCCATGCTAGGGATGACAACCTAGTATCTAAGTGGTGTTAGCTAGTGTCAACAACAGAGATGTAAAATTTGTAATTAAATTTGTTTTTGCTTTGTTAAATAAAGAAATGATCAAAATAAATGTTGTAGATCTTGAAAAAATCAAAATTTAAAATTTTCAATTAAAAACGCCGTTTTGCATGAGAAGATGAACTCAAATAAAAAGTTGCCAAATACAAAATTTCATAACATCTCAAGATCTACAGAGTTTATTTTGGTTATTTTGTCATATGTTCATCCCACATGGTCATTCTAATATTTTTCCAAGATCTTATATATCTATCTTGTAGTTTGATATACTATAAGAGAGCTGTAAAATTTGTAAATAAATTTGTTTTGACTTTGTCAAATAAAGAAATGATCAAAATAAATGTTGTAGATCTTGAGAAGTTGTACAACTATGTATCAAAAACTTTTTAATTTGAATTCGTTTAGGGCTTCAAAATTCGATTTGAAATTTTCTTTGTCGAGTGTTTTCGGCAGGACCTTTCTTTGCCGAGTGTCAAAGAAAAACACTATGCAAAGAATTTTCAAATTTAATAAATTCAAATGTAGTTTTTGCATGACAAGATGATTTCAAAACAAAAGGTTATCAACTACAAAGTTTCATAACTTTTTTAAATTATTTAGAGAGTTTTTCCATCCGAGGTTGTTTAACAAAATCAAAATTTAAAATTTTCAATTAAAAACATGGTTTTGCATGACAAGATGAACTCAAATAAAAAAGTTGCCAAATACTAAATTTCATAACAACTGAAAATCTACATAGTTTATTTTGGTTATTTTATCATATGTTCATCCGACATGGTCATTCTAATATTTTTCTAAAATCTTATATATATGTCTTGTAGTTTCATATACTATAAGAGAGAGATGTAATATTTGCAAATAAATTTGTTTTGGCTTTGTCAAATATAGAAATGATGAAAATAAATGTTGTAGATCTTAAGAAGTTATACAACTTTGTAGTTAAAAACGTTTTGATTTGAATTCGTTTAGGGCTTCAAAATTCGATTTGAAATTTTCTTTGCCGAGTGTTTTATTTTTGACACTCGGCAAAGAATTTTCAAATTTAAGAAATTCAAATATAGTTTTTGCATGACAAGATGATTTCAAAACAAAAGGTTATCAACTACAAAGTTTCATAACTTTTTGAGATCTACAAAGTTTATTTAGAGAGTTTTTCCATCCGAGGTTGTTTAAAAAAATCAAATTTTAAAATTTTCAATTAAAAACGTGGTTTTGCATGACAAGATGAACTCAAATAAAAAAGTTGCCAAATACAAAATTTCATAACATCTCAAGATCTACAGAGTTGATATTGGTTATTTTGTCATATGTTCATCCGACATGATGATTCTAACATTTTCTAAAATCTTATATATCTGTCTTGTAGTTTCATATACTATAAGAGAGAGCTGTAAAATTTGTAAATAAATTTGTTTTGAACTTGTCAAATAAAGAAATGATCAAAATAAATGTTGTAGATCTTGAGAAGTTGTACAACTTTGTAGTTAAAAACTTTTTAATTTGAATTCGTTTCGGGCTTCAAAATTCGATTTGAATTTTTCTTTGCCGAGTGTTTTGTTTTTGACACTCTGGCAAAGAAGGTCTTTGCCGAGTGTCAAAGAAAAACACTCGGCAAAGAATTTTCAAATTTAAGAAATTCAAATGTAGTTTTTGCATGACAAGATGATTTCAAAACAAAAAGTTATCAACTACAAAGTTTCATAACTTTTTGAGATCTACAAAGTTTATTTAGAGAGTGTAACACCCCAAAATTTGCAATTTTCCAAAATAGGATAAATTCTTAAATTGTGTATTTTTGTGCCCATGAAATATAGGAAAAATAATATTTTTATTTTAATTAAAATTTACTATAGGAGTTAACAAAGCATGCATGCCCTTGCATTGGATTTATTGTGATGAGTGGTTTGGATAAAGATTGAAAAGGAATTCAAATTTGGTTTTGAAAATATTTTGAAATAGGTTTGGCCCAGTCTTCTTCCCCCCCCCCCCCCCGCGGACTGGTTTCTTTTTCTCCCCCTCCTTCCTTCTTCTATGCGCCTCTCCACCTCGCTGCCACCGCTGACGGGCGGGTCCCGCGCCCCTGGGACACCGACAGGTGGGGCCCAGCTGTCGGAGCCGTCTCCTACCTCGTGTCCGGGTAAGACACGAGCTCGAGTCGCACGCACCGCGCGCGATTCACGCGAGCAATCCTTGCTCCGCACGTTTGTCCCTTTAAATACTCACCCCGATCCTCGCCAAGCCCCCCTACCAAATCCCAGAGCCGACCGTCGCATAGTTCTCGCCGAGAAAACATCGCCGAGGTCCATCTCGAAAACAATCCGCCTTTGCGACGCGTTTTGGTCACCGTAAGCGATTCACCGAGCTTCGTTTCCCTCTTGCGAAGTCGCCGAGTCTCTATGTTCGCGATTTCGTGTTTTCTGTGCACGGCTCACCCTCACCGAACCTTGCAGGGGCTCGCCGTCCGCCTTCATCCGTCGCGAGCACGTCTCAGCCGCTCCTCGACTTCGTTTTGGTCCTAGGTATGTTCGCGACGAGCTTCTCTACGCCCCGGTGCTTTCGGTCCGCTTTCTAGTGCCCTAAATCGCCAAGTCAGCAAGCACCGGCCATCACCGGCCATGGCGCCACCGTGACCTCCCCAAACTCCGGCCGGCGAACTCCCTCCCCCACCCCTGATCTAATCTCGGCCGTCCGTTTAAAATCCAATGGCCTAAATTGAATCATACCCCTTCGGCCGCACCTTTTACAAAAAGAGCCCCTGGTTTTTAAAGAGTCAACCCGTAGTCCTTTGCGGATTTCCAGAATACGTTTTCTAACTCCGAAAGCGTATTCCCGTCCGCTGAGATTCAAAATATGTTTTCAGGAAATTACAAGTTTGCCACTAGTTTTATATTGCTCAAAAAAACTCCGTTTTAACTCCGATTTGATCCATTCAAATTGCATTAGATTCGTAATCACAAGATCTACATGTTAGTCTCACTATTTTACAAGTTTGTAACTTTTTATTTTTGTGATCCTATTTAATTAATTATTTTATTAAAGAAAATCTTAGGAAAATCATAACTTCTTCGTTATTGCTCCGATTTCGTGATCTTTACGTCTGTGTGATCGTAGTGCGACGTAGATCCATTTTATAAACTTTTCATCTTTATTTTCTACTGTTTGTGTATTGTTCTAATTATAGGTTTGTTTTGCTTTGTATGATTGCCTCTGGATGATTGTTGTTGATGTGATGACTGAGTTTAGACGATGAGCTTTTACGTGGTGATCAAGAAGCAGTTTGTGGAAGGTTTGGAAGTAAAAGAGGATCTAAGTTTCAAGGCAAGTATAGCATGGGATCATCCTTGTTTCCTAATAACTTTAATCACACAATTCATATTGCATGTGTCTCCTTGATAAGGATTTTCTAGTATTGATCTTACACCTTGTCACCTATGGTTTTGCATTGGGTAGCTTATGCTAGTGCTCCACTAAACCATGATCTTGTAATTTGATTAATAGAATATGGAATAAACATTAAAAGATGACTTTTTAGCAACTTTGGTAAAGAGGGCTGGAGCATTGGGCTATCTTATGGTGCTCTAGTTTCTCTCCATAAGGACTTATCTGTATGTGACCATCCGGGACATACAGTACAACTGTGAGGGCTACATGGCTCTGGCTTTAGCTCAGTATTAGGACCTTTTCTAGCTTGTTAGTGGTTACCCTTGTGGCGCAAATGGGGGATAGCAGACCGTGGATTCCTGCGGGTGAGTCACACGGACTGACTAACGAAACCAAGTGGCCCTAACTTGTTACACGAACCTTTGAAAGGCTTCATAGTGAACCCTGCCGGTCTTCCTTGGTAGTGGGCTAAGAGGTCGACGGGCCTCGGGCGAAAGGGTAAATCATGACTCACAGTGAAAGTGTACAACCTCTGCAGGGTGTAAAACTGATATATCAGCCGTGCTCACGGTCACGAGCGGGCTTGGACCAATACAGAATAAATGATCACTAATGGCAAATTATTAAAGTTATTGTTGTTAATATGTTGTTTATGCTATTCTTTATTCATTTTACCTGATCATGAGTTTACTATGGGACTTGCCAACTTGATGCTACTCATATGCTAAAATTGTGACAACTAAAAGCTACATGCAGTTAAACCAGTGTCTAGCCTTTGAGCCTCATGAACCCTATGTTATTCTTGCTGAGTACGAGATGTACTTACGCTTGCCTTTACATTTTATTTGGATAAAAATCCCGGATGGGTAACAGATTGCTAGTTTGGAGAAGAGTTTAGGCTTGTGCTCAACCAGTCAGTTGTCCCTGTGGATTTGGAGCTTTCGCCTGAAGAACGGAGTGTCTTTCTGCTGTTTGCTATCTAAGGTTATATCTTTTATACTAAGTTCGTCATATATAAGAATTGTCTATTGATATTACCCCTATTTGTGGCTATATATGAGATTTGACTTCGTGGGCTCACATATGGTGTGTATCTGGTTTTGTTATTCAAACCGGGTGCTACAGAGAGTTTTTCCATCCGAGGTTGTTTAAAAAAATCGAAATTTAAAATTTTCAATTAAAAACGCGGTTTTGCATGACAAGATGAACTCAAATAAAAAAAGTTGCCAAATACAAAATTTCATAACATCTCAAGATCTACAGAGTTTATTTTGGTTATTTTGTGATATATTCATCCGACATGGTGATTCTAATATTTTTCTAAAATCTTTGTCTTGTAGTTTCATATAATATAAGAGAGAGATGTAAAATTTGTAAATAAATTTATTTTGGCTTTGTCAAATAAAGAAATGATCAAAATAAATGTTGTAGATCCTGAGAAGTTATACAAGTTTGTAGTCAAAAACTTTTTGATTTGAATTCGTTTTGGGCTTCAAAATTCGATTTAATATTTTATTTGCCGAGTGTTTTATTTTCGACACTCGGCAAAGAAGGTCTTTGCCGAGTGTCGAAGAAAAACACTCGGCAAAGAATTTTCAAATTTAAGAAATTCAAATATAGTTTTTGCATGACAAGATGATTTCAAAACAAAAAGTTATCAAATATAAAGTTTCATGACTTTTTCAAATCTACAAAGTTGATTTACAGAGTTTTTCCATCCGAGGTAGTTTAAAAAAATCAAAATTTAAAATTTTCAATTAAAAATGTGGTTTTGCATGACAAGATGAACTCAAATAAAAAAGTTGCCAAATACAAAATTTCATAACATCTCAAGATAGTTTATTTTGGTTATTTTGTCTTATGTTCATCCGACATGGTGATTCTAGTATTTTTCTAAAATCTTATAGTTTCATATACTATAAGAGCGATGTAAAATTTGTAAATAAATTTGTTTTGGCTTTGTCAAATAAAGAAATGATCAAAATAAATGTTGTAGATCTTTAGAAGTTATACAACTTTGTAGTTAAAAACTTCTTGATTTGAATTCGTTTAGGGCTTCAAAATTCGATTTGAAATTTTCTTTGCCGAGTGTCAAAGAGAAACACTCGGCAAAGAATTTTAAGAAATTCAAATGTAGTTTTTGCATAACAAGATGATTTCAAAGCAAAAAATTATCAACTATAAAGTTTCATAACTTTTTGAGATCTACAAAGTTTATATAGAGAGTTTTTCCATCCGAGGTTGTTTCAAAAAATCAAAATTTAAAATTTTCAATTTAAAACGCGGTTTTGCATGACAAGATGAAATCAAATAAAAAAGTTGCCAAATACAAAATTTCATAACATCTCAAGATCTATAGAGTTTATTTTGGTTATTTTGTCATATCTTCATCCGACATGGTGATTCTAATATTTTTCTAAAATCTAATATATCTGTCTTGTAGAGAGAGATGTAAAATTTATAAATAAATTTGTTTTGGCTTTGTCAAATAAAGAAATGATCAAAATAAAT
Source organism: Sorghum bicolor (assembly GCF_000003195.3). Taxonomy (NCBI): domain Eukaryota; kingdom Viridiplantae; phylum Streptophyta; class Magnoliopsida; order Poales; family Poaceae; genus Sorghum; species Sorghum bicolor. The sequence continues at coordinate 13,309,111 of NC_012875.2, read as the reverse complement.
GTTGTAGATCTTGAGAAGTTATACGACTTTGTAGTTAAAAACTTTTTAATATAAATTCGTTTAGGACTTCAAAATTCGATTTGAAATTTTCTTTGACTAGTGTTTTATTTTTGACACCAGAAAAACACTCGGCAAAGAATTTTCAAATTTAAGAAATTCAGATGTAGTTTTTGCATGACAAGATGATTTCAAAAAAAATAGATATCAACTACAAAGTTTCATAACTTTCTGAGATCTACAAAGTTTATTTAGAGAGTTTTTCAATCCGAGGCTGTTTAAAAAAATCAAAATTTAAAATTTTCAATTAAAAACGCGGTTTTGCATGACAAGATGAACTCAAATAAAAAAGTTGCCAAATACAACATTTCGTAACATCTCAAGATCTACAGAGTTTATTTTGGTTATTTTGTCATATGTTCATCCGACATGGTGATTCTAATATTTTTGTAAAATCTTATATATCTGTCTCGTAGTTTAAGAGAGATGTAAAATTGGTAAATAAATTTGTTTTGGCTTTGTCAAATAAAGAAATGATCAAAATAAATATTGTAGATCTTGAGAAGTTAGACAACTTTGTAGTTAAAAACTTTTTAATTTAAATTAGTTTAGGGCTTCAAAATTCGATTTGAAATTTTTTTTGCCGAGTGTTTTATTTTTGACACAAGAAAAACACTCGGCAAAGAATTTTCAAATTTAAGAAATTCAAATATAGTTTTTGCATGACAAGATGATTTCAAAACAAAAAGTTATCAACTACAAAGTTTCATAACTTTTTGAGATCTACAAAGTTTATTTAGAGAGTTTTTAAATCCGAGGTTGTTTAAAAAAAATCAAAATTTAAAATTTTCAATTAAAAACACGGTTTTGCATGAAAAGATGAACTCAAATAAAAAGGTTGCCAAATACAAGATTTCATAACATCTCAAGATCTACAGAGTTTATTTTGGTTATTTTGTCATATGTTCATCCGACATGGTGATTCTAATATTTTTCTAAAATCTTATATATTTGTCTTGTAGTTTCATATACTATAATAGATAGATGTAAAAGTTGTAAATAAATTTGTTTTGGCTTTGTCAAATAAAGAAATGATGAAAATAAATGTTCTAGATCTTGAGAAGTTATAAAACTTTGTAGTTAAAAACTTTTTAATTTGAATTCATTTGGGGCTTCAAAATTAGATTTGAAATTTTCTTTACCGAGTGTCTTATTTTTGGCACTCGGCAAAGAAGGTCTTTGCAGAGTGTCAAAGAAAAACACTCAGCAAAGAATTCTCAAATTTAAGAAATTCAAATGATTTCAAAACAAAAAGTTATCAACTATAAAGTTTCATAACTTTTTGAGATCTACAAAGTTTATTTAGAGAGTTTTTCGATCTGAGGTTGTTTCAAAAAATCAAAACTTAAAATTTTCAATTAAAAACGCGGTTTTGCATGACAAGATGAACTCAAATAAAAAAGTTGCCAAATACAAAATTTCATAACATCTCAAGATCTATAGAGTTTATTTTGGTTATTTTGTCATATGTTCATCCGACATGGTGATTCTAATATTTTTCTAAAATCATATATATCTGTCTTGTAGTTTCATATACTATAAGACAGAGATGTAAAATTTTAAATAAATTTGTTTTGGCTTTGTCAAATAAAGAAATGATCAAAATAAATGTTGTAGATCTTGAGAAGTTATACGACTTTGTAGTTAAAAACTTTTTAATTTAAATTCGTTTAGGGCTTCAAAATTCGATTCGAAATTTTCTTTCCCGAGTGTTTTATTTTTGACACAAGAAAAACACTCGGCAAAGAATTTTCAAATTTAAGAAATTCAAATGTAGTTTTTGCATGACAAGATGATTTCAAAACAAAAAGTTATCAACTACAAAGTTTCATAACTTTCTGAGATCTACAAAGTTTATTTAAAGAGTTTTTCAATCCGAGGTTGTTTAAAAAAATCTAAATTTAAAATTTTCAATTAAAAACGCGGTTTTGCATGACAAGATGAACTCAAATAAAAAAGTTGCCAAATACAAAATTTCATAACATCTTGAGATCTACAGAGTTTATTTTGGTTGTTTTGTCATATGTTCTTCCGACATGATGATTCTAATATTTTTTCTAAAATCTTATATATCTGTCTTGTAGTTTCATATACTATAAGAGAGAGATGTAAAGTTTGTAAATAAATTTGTTTTGGCTTTGTCAAATAAAAAAATGATCAAAATAAATATTGTAGATCTTGAGAAGTTATACAACTTTGTAGTTAAAAACTATTTAATTTAAATTCGTTTAGGGCTTCAAAATTCGATTTGAAAATTTCTTTGCCGAGTGTTTTATTTTTGACACAAGAAAAACACTCGGCAAAGAATTTTCAAATTTAAGAAATTCAAATGTAGTTTTTGCATGAAAAGATGATTTCAAAACAAAAAGTTATCAACTACAAAGGTTCATAACTTTTTGAGATCTACAAAGTTTATTTAGAGAGTTTTTCAATCCGAGGTTGTTTAAAAATCAAAATTTAAAATTTTCAATTAAAAATGCGGTTTTGCATGACAAGATGAACTCAAATAAAAAAGTTGCCAAATACAAAATTTCATAACATCTCAAGATCTACAGAGTTTATTTTGGTTATTTTGTGTCACACCCATATTTTAAGAACAAAATAGGATGCCTAAAAGACTCATATGTGCTCCAGGAATAGTCGCACACATAAGTAGACAAATCTTAAATGTACCATTGCAGTGTTTATTACATAGCGGAACATAATAAATCACATAGTCCTACACCAAAAGTAATATGAGTTAAACAACGCTCTCGACGGAAGCTTCACACAGGGACACTGTTGACTGGTTGACTCCAAACCTAGTACTCGTAACGATAATCCTCATTCCAGTCATCTTCATTATCATTTCCTGAGGTGTTGGGAAATTGCAAGAGTGAGCACATATCGTACTCAACAAGTATAACCAGGGGTTCATGAGGCTCAAATAGCTGACACTGGTTTGACTGCATTTAGCTTGTAATGGTGGATAGCATATTCATAATTAAATAACAAATGTCAAGGTAGCATAAATAATCCCATAACCACATGATCAATGTATACAAGAATTAAGAATAACACATGTAAACAACATAATAAACCATCATTTATTATCATTAGTCATATTCATTAGTATCCATCTATTCCGTCAGTTTTCCGGGCCGCCCGTATCCGTGGGCACGGCTAGTATACCAGATTTAACACTCTGCAGAGGTTGTACATCTTTACCCATGAGTCGTGATTTACCCTTTCGCCCGAGGCCCGTCGACCTCTTAGCTCACTTCCAAGGAAAACCGGCAGGGTTCACTATGAAGTCTTTCAAAGGTTCGTCTAACAAGTTAGGGCCGCAAGGTTTCCTTTGCGCGCAGATATAGATACCCCCCTTCCGAATGGCACAATGACGCGCAGCCTATACACATAAGGACAGGGGCTCGCACTATACCCAAAACGGTTCAGCCCCTCCGCCCTTTCGGGTAACCTCTAACAAGCTAGAAAAGCTTACTCATACTTGACTAAAGCCAGAGCCATATAGCCCTCATGGTTGTACGAGTTGTCCCAGCTTTTGCCAAGGGATAAGTCCTTATGGAGGGTCAAGATCAATCTAGCAAAAGCCAGAGTTCTTTCCACCCTTTATATTCAAGTTGCTAGAAAGCTTATTTTATTGTTTATTGTATATCCGACATTCATGTCACAAGATCATGGATTAATAATCAAGCACTAGCAAGAACTACCAAATGCATATCCAAATAGGTAACAAGGAATTCAGGATAACAATCATCTATGATTTTGCTAAGGTCATCAAGGTGGACACATGCATATGATAAATATTGTATTAATTGTATATAGGTAACAAGGATAGTCCCAAGTTATACTTGCCTTGCTCAAAGCTCTCCTGAGCTTGCTGGTCCTCAAAAGCTTGGTCTTGGTCACCAACGTACGGCTCACCGTCTAATCCCAATCATCAATCAACAACACGCATTCCAATGTAGACAATCATACACGAAGCAAACAAGATATAATTAGAGCAATACACCAAACAGTAGTAAAACAAATGTAAAAGTTTATCAAAATATTCTACGCAGCGCTACGATCACACAAACGTAAAGTTCACGAAAATCGGATTTAAAACGTAGAAGTTATGAATTTTCTAAGATTTCTATAGAGAAATAATTAATTAAATAGAACCAGGAAATTAAAAAGTTTCAAAACAGTAAACTAATATTTCTAACATGTAGATATCGTAAATACGAATCCAACGGAATTTGAATGGACAAAAACGGAGTTAAAATGAGCATTTTATAAGCAAAACAAATCTAGTGGCAATTCTGTAATTTCTGGAAAGCGCCTTTGAAACTCAGCTGACAGAAATACGCTTTTGAAACTGGAAAGCGTAAAAACGAAAGTACGCCATGGAGCGCGGGTGGAAAACTAAAGAAACCCAGAGGCTCTTTAACATAATTTACCCCGAAGGGGTAAGTTCTATTTGCGGCCGTTAATTTTCAATCCGACGATGGAGATTGATCCTGGACGCTGGGCGGTGGTCCGGCCAGCAGGCTGCCGGCTCCGGTGCGGTGGCCACCATGGCCGGAGAGCGGAAACTCGCCGGAGCTCCTCGGCTTCTCCTTTCCGAGCACCGTTTTTTGAAAGGAAAATACCGGGACGGCGAGAAGCTCACCGCGAACGTAGCTAGGGGCTTGGCTCGGGCCGAGAGCTAGCAGAGGGGCGTGTCCACGCGCGGCGGCGAAAAGGGCTCCCGGCGAGATCCAGAACTCGCGAAACAAGGCACGGGGACTCGGTTTTGGCGACCTAGATGCGAAAACATGACGAGGGAGCGATGCTAGAAGCTTTATAGTGGTCGGTTTGCGCGCTTGGCAAGGAAATCGCGGGATCCGCGGATCCGATTCGGCGAGGAAACGTTTCCTGCTCGAGCACGGCAGGGAGGAAGAAGGAAAGTGGGATAGGGGAGACTGACGCGCGGGGCCCGGTTGGCGGTGAGAGAGGAGAGGGAGCGCACCTGCCTGGGCCGTTTGGGCCGCTGCGGTGCGGTGGGGGGAAAGGGAAGCGGGCCGGGGGAAAGGGATTAGGCCCAGGGGGTTGGCTGGGTTTTCCCTTTTTTTTTATTATTTTCCAAAGCATTTTCACAAGTGAATTTGAATCAAATACATTCAAACCAAAAAGCCAAAAGCACAGAATTAAATATGCTCCAGCATGAATGCATAACATGTTTCTGAACTTATGATGAGTTTTAATTTTCACAAAATTATTTGTTTGCTAGATTCAAATGCCCACAAAAACACTTAATTAAATTAAATTAAATCCTATAAATTGAAAATCAGTATTTCGGGTGTTACAAACTCTACCCCCCTTAAAATAATCTCGTCCTCGAGATTGAGCAGAACTTACTCAAACAAATATGAATACGATTTTCTCAGATCATCCTCTCTTTCCCAAGTTGCCTCTGCTTCCGAATGTCGATTCCACTGTACTTTGCACATTCTGATGACCCGACTTCTGGTGACCCTCTCAGCTATCTCCAATATTTTGACCGGATACTCCTCATAAGTGAGATCACCTTTAACAGAAAGTTCTTCCAATGGTAATTGCTCCTCAGGTACACGCAAACACTTCTTGAGTTGTGACACATGGAACACATCGTGCACGCCAGACAAACTTTCAGGCAACTCTAACTGATACGCTACTTCTCCACACCTTTGCAAAACTTTAAACGGACCAACATACCTTGGAGCTAGCTTTCCCTTCATATTAAACCTCTTCACACTCCGCATAGGTGACACTTTTAGATAGACATAATCACCTTCCTCGAAAGCTAGTTCTCTCCTACGTGTATCTGCATAACTTTTCTGACGAGACTGAGCAACTCTCAGATTATCCCGGATGGTTCGCACTTGTTGTTCTCCATGTCTAAGCACATCCGTACCAAACACCTGAGTTTCTCCTGTCTGATTCCAAAACAAAGGTGTCCTGCACTTCCGACCATATAGTGCCTCGAACGGTGCCATCTTAAGACTTTGTTGATAGCTGTTGTTGTAGGAGAATTCTGCATATGGCAAACTCTTATCCCAACTAGTCCCATACTGCAAGGCACAAGCTCTCAACATATCTTCCAATATCTGATTGATCCTCTCAGTCTGTCCATCTGTCTGTGGATGATACGCGGTGCTGAAATTCAACTTGGTTCCCAATGAGTCATGCACTGCTTTCCAAAAAATAGAGGTAAACTGAGTGCCTCTATCAGATACAATCTTCTTAGGCACTCCATGCAAACAAACTATCCGCTCCATATACAACTCTGCTAGTCGAGCTCCTGAATCAGTGGTTTTGACTGGCAAGAAGTGAGCAACTTTAGTCAATCGATCCACTATTACCCATATTGAATCATATCCTGTCTGTGTACGTGGTAAACCCACTATGAAATCCATGCCTACTTCTTCCCACTTCCACTCAGGAATCTTCATTGGTTGCAACAGTCCAGCTGGCCTCTGGTGTTCAGCCTTCACTCGCTGACAAGTATCACACAAAGCAACATATTCGGCCACATCTCTCTTTAAGCCATACCACCAGTACTTCTGTTTCAGATCTAGATACATCTTAGTACTACCAGGATGAATGGAATATGCTGACTCATGAGCCTCTCTCAGAATCATATCACGAATAGCCTTCACTTCTGGAACGCATATCCTTTTTCCAAACCATAGTACACCATTGTCATCTATTCTGAATCCTGGTGCTTTGCCTAGTACCACATTCTGTGCTATCTCCTTCAGTTTCTCATCTTCCAACTGTCCTTTCAATATCTCTTCCTCTAGAGTAGGAGTGACCTCAATCTCCATAGCATTTACTACGATTCCCAAGTTCAAATATGCAAATTCAGCACACAACTCTTCAGATTCAGGTGTCGCCCGAAGCTCATTAGCATGTTTCTTTCTGCTAAGTGCATCGGCTACGACGTTCGCCTTCCCAGGATGATAATGCACTTCCAAATCATAATCCTTTATCAGTTCCAACCATCTTCGTTGCCTCAAGTTCAAGTCGGTCTGGGTGAAGATATACTTCAAACTCTTATGATCAGTATATATGTCACTTTTATGCCCAATCAAATAGTGTCTCCAAATCTTGAGTGCATGAACCACAGCTGCTAACTCCAAATCATGAGTAGGATAATTCAGTTCATGTTTCCTCAACTGTTTGGATGCATAAGCAACAACTCTACCTTCTTGCATAAGAACACAACCCAAACCCAGACGAGAAGCATCACAATAGATAGAGAAACTCTTACTCAGATCTGGCAATACCAACACAGGTGCAGTAGTCAATCTCTTCTTAAACTCCTCAAAACTAGCTTGACACTTATCAGACCATACAAACTTAGCATTCTTCTCCAACAAAGCAGTCATAGGCTTTGCAAGTTTTGAGAACCCTTCAATGAATCTACGATAGTAACCAGCTAGACCAAGAAAACTGCGAATTTCGCTTACATCTGTAGGTGGTTTCCAATTCAACACATCTTTCACCTTACTAGGATCCACTGCAATACCACCATTAGAGACAACATGACCAAGAAAAGAAACTTCCTCCAACCAAAACTCGCATTTACTACGCTTAGCATACAACTTATGTTCTCTAAGTTTTTGTAAGACCAATCTCAGATGTTCAGCATGTTCTTCCTTGGTTTTAGAGAATACCAGAATGTCATCAATAAAGACCACCACAAACTTATCAAGATACTCCATAAATACTTTATTCATCATGTACATAAAGTAAGCTGGTGCATTGGTCAAACCAAAAGACATAACCGTATACTCATATAACCCATACCTTGTTGTGAAAGCTGTCTTTGGTATATCTGAATTCCGAATCTTCAATTGATGATAACCAGAACGCAAATCAATCTTAGAGAACACACAAGCACCTCTTAGTTGATCAAATAAGTCATCAATCCTAGGCAATGGGTATTTGTTCTTGATAGTAACCTCATTAAGTGACCGATAATCAACACACATCCGCTGACTACCATCCTTCTTATCAACAAAGATAACTGGTGCACCCCATGGTGATGAACTAGGACGAATGAACCCTTTATCTTGCAATTCCTTAATTTGTTTCTTAAGTTCTTCTAGTTCATTAACCCCCATTCTATATGGTCTTTTAGCTATGGGTGCAGTACCAGGTAGTAATTCAATAATAAATTCAATGTCTCGGTCAGGTGGCATACCTGGCAATTCATCTGGAAAGACATCCGGAAACTCATCCACTACCAAATTCTGAGGATCAACATCTACATTCAGTTGGTTCACCTTGGCTGTGAGTGGTGCTTGCACTGTTACATTAACACTGATTCGTTCTCCCTTTGGTGTTGTCAGAGCCACTACTCTCTCTTTGCAATTAATATTTGTTTCATGTTGCTTCATCCAATCCAAACCCAAGATCACATCTATGCCTGAAGTTCTCATAACCATGGGACTGATAGGAAAATCTACCCCCCTTAAAGAAAGACTTGCTGAGGGGCAACATAAAGAAACTGGTATAGTCCCACCCGGTGAATTAACTAGCATAGGAGTTTTCATTGCAACTAGTGGAAGGCTATGAACTCTAACAAATGCTTGTGATATGAATGTATGCGAAGCTCCAGAATCAAATAAAACTGTAGCAGGGATAGAGTTGATGCTGAACGTACCCATCATGATCTCTGGTCCCTCCTGAACTGTCTCTGTAGCCACATTATTTACTGTTGCCGCATAAGCAGCAGACTTCTGGTTGTTGTTCGGCTTGTTGAGCTTCTCCGGGCAATCATATGACATGTGTCCCTCTTTCCCAAAACGGAAACACCTGGTAGGAGTGTTAGAAGCACTTCTTTTTGTGGAGTTGGCATTTGAGTTCCCTGAGCGAGGTGTCTGCTGACCATGCTGCTGTTGATTGTAGTTACGTTGTTGGAATGGAGGACGTTGGTTCCCACTCTGTGACTGATTCTGGAAACGCTGTGGTTGCTGGTTGCGGTTCCACTGACTAACTGATCCCTGGAACCGCTGCTGATGGCCTTGATGAGCACTGAAACACTGACGGTTGTTGCTCCCAGATCCTTGTGCCAACATCCTTCTCTTCTTATCCTGACTCTTACGCATATTATCAAGCACAATGGCACGATTCACAAGTGCCTGGAAGGTAGGATAGGTGTTTCCAGCCAGCTGCAACCTGAGTTCATAGTACAAGCCTTTCATGAACAAGCGCTGCTTATCAGCATCTTCCCTGACTTCATTCGGGGCATAGCGAGCCAACTGTTCAAACGTGTCATGATATTCTGCCACTGTCATGGAGCCCATCCGGAGTGATCTGAATTCTTCCTGTTTGAGCTCCATCATTCCCTCATTTATGTGTCGAGCTCTGAAGTCCCTACAGAATTCCAGCCATGTGACAGGAGGAGCATTGTTGGGACGAGCAGCTTGATACGACTCCCACCATGTCTGAGCTGCACCTTGAAGCTGTCCAGAAGCATACAACACCTTCTCCAAGTCATTGCACTGTGCTATGTTTAGCTGCCTCTCCACAGCACGTAACCAATCATTTGCCTCCATGGGATCAGCTGAGTGTGTAAATACCGGAGGTCTTCCCTTCATAAACTCTCCACGCTTGTCCCTCACATGAACAGGTGGTGGTGTTGGTGGAGGTTGTTGCTGCAGGTGCTGCATGAAAACGTGCATCATCTGATTTTGGGTTTGCATGAGTTCCTCCACGGTGATTGGGGCATTGCCACCATTGCCATTGTCATTGCCATTGCCACGGCCTCTGCCTCTGCCTCTTCCCCTTGCTGCCATCTGCATTCCAAGGTATATAAACACATCTTAGTAATGTCCAACATGACAATTACAAGAGTTAACCGAATCTGAAATTTTCTGGGTAACATCCAACATCAGCAGATCAGAAAATCAGTAATATCTCGAGTTCCAGAATTCAAAAGGATACATGCTGTACACAGTTGGAAAGATAAAGAAATTGTCTACAACTTTCATTTAGATCATATTACCAGATTCCAACGTGAGGTTAACCAAAAACTGGGTACAACCGAAACTGTTCCAGAATTCCAGACTGCGCAGAAACCTCAACCTTAAACAGTCATAACTCACAGCTCATAATAGATAATATGGTCATTCTTGCGGCATTGGAAATATATGAAAGTCTACTTTTTCCCAGAAAAATTTGATGAACATTGCACGAGCAGAATTTGATTTATTCCAGAATCATTGCAGACTGCTCCAGAAAACAGCAAAAGACAGAAACAGGATATGACCCCAACCCACTATTTATTCATGTTCTTACTTAAGGTTCTTAACTAGGGAACTTGTGGACATGCCCACAAAGTCCCAGCACTCATTACAAAAATCCAAATCACACAAATTCATAATAACAAATCAGCAAGCACACCAAGTTCACGCCACAATAGCAAAAGACTCGAAATAACTCGTAAACTACTAACGTTCCTTTACATATGGGTTCTTTTCTATTCCTCGGGTGCAGCATCCTTCAAGATGGGTTCAACATGCAGCCTCTTATGAAGTTTGGGGCGGCCTAACTCTGCTCGAAGGTCATCAGCTTCCCTTTGCTCTTTCTCCAGCAGCTTCCTCTCACGGTGTAGTTCATTCTCCAACTCTATCACCTTGAGTGTCAGCTCATAAGTCAACTCCACTTGTGCTTGAAGCTTTGGTTGTGAAGCATCTGCAACTTCTATGGCCCAAGTCATCTTCTCTGGTACAAAGCGAGGATAGTGGTATGTTGCATTGTACTGAACATCCTCAAAGCGTCTACCACGGTAAAAGATCAAGGCCTGGTAAGCTGCATCTGCCATGCTCTCTCTCATCGTGTCCCGGCTGATTCGAGCGATGTGTTTTGATTCCACCTTTCGAATCCCCTTGGTGGCATCCAGTGTCTTGACTATCAGCTCTGCAACCCAAAGTGATCTCCTCAGCGGGTGTTTGTGCTCAGTGCAGTTATACTCCAGTGTGGCTTGCAAATCCGGGTAATGGTGTTTCAATGTTAACACCAAATTCTCATGGAAGAAGGCCTTGGGATCTGCTTCTGGAATCCACAGCTCAGTAGTCCATCCCATCCTTGCATTAGCAGACTGTGGTGGAGGTAGATCTTGCATCTCCTCATCCTCAGGCCCTTCCTCCTGAGCTTCCACCCTTGATTCCTCATCTTCCAGCTCAGGAACTCCATCCACATGCTGTCCTCCTAGGTTGAACATGGCACGGTACTCCTCAGCAGCCATGCGTGCAGCACTACGGGTACGAGGCGGCATCTACAAAAAGTTTTTAGACATAGATCAGATGGATGCAATAATTTCACAATAGAGCAAGATAGAGAAGCATAAACTTTTAGCAAATAACAAGACCATAGTGGGAAGCATGAAGTAAGTAAAATAAGGACCTAAATTTTTGACCCTTTGCTAACTAGGTTTGCGTCCTACAGTCAACAAAGCTTTGATACCAATTTGTCACACCCATATTTTAAAAACAAAATAGGATGCGTAAAAGACTCATATGTGCCCCAGGAATAGTCGCACACATAAGTAGACAAATCTTAAATGTACCATTGCAGTGTTTATTACATAGCGGAACATAATAAATCACATAGTCCTACACCAAAAGTAATATGAGTTAAACAACGCTCTCGACGGAAGCTTCACACAGGGACACTGTTGACTGGTTGACTCCAAACCTAGTACTCATAACGATAATCCTCATTCCAGTCATCTTCATTATCATTTCCTGAGGTGTTGGGAAATTGCAAGAGTGAGCACATATCGTACTCAACAAGTATAACCAGGGGTTCATGAGGCTCAAATAGCTGACACTGGTTTGACTGCATTTAGCTTGTAATGGTGGATAGCATATTCATAATTAAATAACAAATGTCAAGGTAGCATAAATAATCCCATAACCACATGATCAATGTATACAAGAATTAAGAATAACACATATAAACAACATAATAAACCATCATTTATTATCATTATTCACGTTCATCAGTGTCCATCTATTCCGTCAGTTTTCCGGGCCGCCCGTATCCGTGGGCACGGCTAGTATACCAGATTTAACACTCTGCAGAGGTTGTACATCTTTACCCATGAGTCATGATTTACCCTTTCGCCCGAGGCCCGTCGACCTCTTAACCCACTACCAAGGAAGGTCGGCAGGGATCACTATGAAGTCTTTCAAAGGTTCGTCTAGCAAGTTAGGGCCGCAAGGTTTCCTTTGCGCGCAGATATAGATACCCCCCTTCCAAATGGCACAATGACGCGCAGCCTATACACATAAGGACAGGGGCTCGCACTATACCCAAAACGGTTCAGCCCCTCCGCCCTTTCGGGTAACCTCTAACAAGCTAGAAAAACTTACTCATACTTGACTAAAGCCAGAGCCATATAGCCCTCATGGTTGTACGAGTTGTCCCAGCTTTTGCCAAGGGATAAGTCCTTATGGAGAGTCAAGATCAATCTAGCAAAAGCCAGAGTTCTTTCCACCCTTTATATTCAAGTTGCTAGAAAGCTTATTTTATTGTTTATTGTATATCCGACATTCATGTTACAAGATCATGGATTATAATCAAGCACTAGCAAGAACTACCCAAATGCATATCCAAATAGGTAACAAGGAATTCAAGATAACAATCATCTATGATTTTGCTAAGGTCATCAAGGTGGACACATGCATATGATAAATATTGTATTAATTGTATATAGGTAACAAGGATAGTCCCCAGTTATACTTGCCTTGCTCAAAGCTCTCCTGAGCTTGCTGGTCCTCAAAAGCTTGGTCTTGGTCACCAACGTACGGCTCACCGTCTAATCCCAATCATCAATCAACAACACGCATTCCAATGTAGACAATCATACACGAAGCAAACAAGATATAATTAGAGCAATACACCAAACAGTAGTAAAACAAATGTAAAAGTTTATCAAAATATTCTACGCAGCGCTACGATCACACAAACGTAAAGTTCACGAAAATCGGATTTAAAACGTAGAAGTTATGAATTTTCTAAGATTTCTATAGAGAAATAATTAATTAAATAGAACCAGGAAATTAAAAAGTTTCAAAACAGTAAACTAATATTTCTAACATGTAGATATCGTAAATACGAATCCAACGGAATTTGAATGGACAAAAACGGAGTTAAAATGAGCATTTTATAAGCAAAACAAATCTAGTGGCAATTCTATAATTTCTGGAAAGCGCCTTTGAAACTCAGCTGACAGAAATACGCTTTTGAAACTGGAAAGCGTAAACTCCTCCAGGGCGCCAGGACCGCGGGTTTAAATAAGAGGAAGCCGAGGGTCTCTTTAAGAGTTTTCACCCCGAAGGGGTATCTTTTAATCACGATCGTCGATTTGCAAACGGACGGCTGGTATTCGATCTGGGCGGGGCTGGCCGGCCTCCTCGCCGGAACAGGAGCGGCCGCGGCGGATTTCCATTGCCGGCGTCAAGCTCCTCGCCGGAGTTCACCAAAGCGACGCTGCGGTTCACCAAAAACAACACCGAAGGCACTGGAGTGAAGAGAAAGGAATGGCGAGCTCACCACGGAGGTCGGCTCGGCCCGGGAAGGAGCAGTTGCGCGCGGCGGCGGTAGGAGTTCACGGCGAGATCCAAACTCCGAAGAACGCGACGGCTAGGGCTCGGATAGAACTCCGTGGATGCGAAAGGGGTCCCTCGGGGTGCTTAGGAACTTTATAGAGGTTTGATTCCTCGAAAAAGGCAAGGGATCGCGGGATTACGGTTTTGGCTCGGGAAGGAAGCTTCCCCTGCTCGCGACACGGCTGGGAAGAAGAAGGAAGGTGGGATAGGGGAGACTGACGCGCGGGGCCCGGTTGGCGGTGAGAGAGGAGAGGGAGCGCACCTGCCTGGGCCGTTTGGGCCGCTGCGGTGCGGTGGGGGGAAAGGGAAGCGGGCCGGGGGAAAGGGATTAGGCCCAGGGGGTTGGCTGGGTTTTCTTTTTTTTTTTTTATTTTCCAAAGCATTTTCACAAGTGAATTTGAATCAAATACATTCAAACCAAAAAGCCAAAAGCACAGAATTAAATATGCTCCAGCATGAATGCATAACATGTTTCTGAACTTATGATGAGTTTTAATTTTCACAAAATTATTTGTTTGCTAGATTCAAATGCCCACAAAAACACTTAATTAAATTAAATTAAATCCTATAAATTGAAAATCAGTATTTCGGGTGTTACATTTTGTCATATATTCATCCGACATGGTGATTCAAATATTTTTCTAAAATATTATATATGTGTCTTGTAGTTTCATATACTATAAGAGAGAGATGTAAAATTTGTAAAGAAATTTACTTTGGCATTGTCAAATAAAGAAATAGTCAAAATAAATATTGTAGATCTTGAGAAGTTGTACAACTTTGTAGTTAAAAACTTTTTGATTTGAATTCGTTTAGAGCTTCAAAATTTGATTTGAAATTTTCTTTGCCGAGTGTTTTTTTTACGGCCTTTGCCGAGTGCCAAAGAAAAACACTCGGCAAAGAATTTTCAAATTTAAGAAATTCAAATATATTTTTTGCATAACAAGATGATTTGAAAACAAAAAGTTATCAACTATAAAGTTTCATAACTTTTTGAGATCTAGAAAGTTTATTTAGAGAGTTTTTCCATCCGAGGTTGTTTCAAAAAATCAAAATTTAAAATTTTCAATTAAAAACGCGGTTTTGCATGACAAGATGAACTCAAATAAAAAAGTTGCCAAATACAAAATTTCATAACATCTCAAGATCTACAAAGTTTATTTTGGTTATTTTGTCATATGTTCATCCAGCATGGTGATTCTAATATTTTTCTAAAATCTTATATATCAGTCTCGTAGTTTCATATACTATAAGAGAGATGTAAAATTTGTAAATAAATTTGTTTTGGCTTTGTCAAATAAAGAAATGATCCAAATAAATGTTGTCGATCTTGAGAAGTTATACGACTTTGTAGTTAAAAACTTTTTAATTTAAATTCGTTTAGGGCTTCAAAATTCGATTTGAAATTTTCTTTGCCGAGTGTTTTATTTTTGACACAAGAAAAACACTCGGCAAAGAATTTTCAAATTTAAGAAATTCAAATGTAGTTTTTGCGTGACAAGATAATTTCAAAACAAAAAGTTATCAACTACAAAGTTTCATAACTTTCTGAGATCTACAAAGTTTATTTAGAGAGTTTTTCAATCCAAGGTTGTTTAAAAAAAATCAAAATTTAAAATTTTCAATTAAAAACGCGGTTTTGCATGACAAAATGAACTCAAATAAAAAAGTTGCCAAATACAAAATTTCATAACATCTCAAGATCTACAGAGTTTATTTTGGTTATTTTGTCATATGTTCATCCGACATGGTGATTCTAATATTTTTCTAAAATCTTATATATCTGTCTTGTAGTTTCATATACTATAAGAGAGATGTAAAATTCGTAAATAAATTTGTTTTGGCTTTGTGTCACACCCAAATTTAACGATAAATTTGAGTACAATAATCTCATGTGCGCCCCAGGAATAGTCGCGCACACAAGTCGACAAATTACAAATGTATCATCACAAGTGTCTTACATAGCGTTATTACAACACAAATATATCAAAGTCTGCGACAAACGGAAAATTATAACTCATAACTAGCTATGATATGATAGCTCCAACACAGGGACGACCGACTGGGGGATCGCCAACCTAGAAGTCCTTAGGGAATTCCTCGTAGTAGCTGTCATCTGTTACCCATCCGGGATTTTATCCAAAAAGAAATATAAAGACAAGCGTGAGTACATCTCGTACTCCGCAAGCATAACATAGGATTTTATGCGGCTCAAAAAGGTCAGACACTGGCTACTGCAGTTAGCATTTTAAATGGTCAATGTTTTAATCCTATTTAATCATCAATAATGCTTAAGCTCCCGATTAGCCCAAATGAGTACATGATAATAACACCGTTAACCTTCACGGCTAACACCATCACCATCACGGTTAAACCACATTAATCATCACGATCAAAGCGTCAGATTTTCATAAGTTATTTCCCATAACCATCCACACCCAACTATTCTGTAAGGGTTCAAGGCCGCTCATGTCCGAGAGCACGGCTAGTATACCAGTTTGATAATTTAATTACGAACCTAACACAATTTAATTACAAACCTAACGCAATTTGAACGGGTCAATTCGGAGCTATAACGAATATTTTATGGCCAAAACAAGTTCAGTGGCAATTCTGTAATTTCCTGAAAGCGTATTTTGACCTAACTGACGGATAATACGTTTTCTAAAAGAGAAAGCGTATTTCACTCGAAGGCGCTAAAGACTGCGGCTGGAAACCTAAATTCTAGGGGGGTTCTTTAGCAAAACCGAGCCGCGAAGGGGTACGGTGCGCTGAGGGCCGTCGATCTCCTGATGAACGGCCAAGATTAGAAGGGGGGAGGGGAGAGAGAAGGGGGCGGCGCGCCTGGCCGGAGGGGAAGGAGGGTGCGGCGGCGCTGCCATGGCCGACGAGGCGGAGGTTGCCGGAGAAGTTCACGAGAGGGCTACAGGCCGCGGTTTTCCGATTCGAAAGCTTCTAGAGAAAGAGGAGGATGAGGGGAAGTCGCTCCCGGCCTCGGCGCGATCGGGGAGTGCTCGCCCTGCCCGCTCCATGGCCGGCGGCCATGAAGCTCTCCCGCGAGCATGGCCAGGGCGCTTGAAAGCCCCAATTCGCTCGGGAATTGGATGGGGATAGAGCGGGAGGGAAGAGGAGGCTCACCAATGAGATGAAACGCGGCGAAAAGGGCTCCAAATGGAGGAACGACGCGCGGCGGCGCTTGTTTCTCTAGCAACGGTTTTCTGCGCGAGAAGAGAGGAGCAGAGGCAGGGAGAGAAGAAAATGGGAAGGGGGAGAAAGCTCGGGCGCGCGGGGTTTTCTCCAACTTAAAGCCGAGGCGCGGGGAGGGAACGTGGGGGGAGCGGGGTGGGCGCGGCCTGGCGGTTTCCAACCGAGGGAGAGAAAGAAGCGGGCGGCGGTTTGGGGAAGAGAGAGCGATAGGCGGGCCCGGCCTGTCAGCGGGTGAGAGAGAGAGGGGAAAGGAGGAGGCGGCTGGGCCAGGCCCAAGAAGGAGAAGGGGCGCGCGGGGGGCGGGGGGGGGGGGGGTTTGCTGGGCCACAAGGCCGAAAAGGGGAAAGGGGAGGGGAGGGAAAAGGATTCTTTTTTTTATATACATATTTTCCAAATGAATTTCTTTTCTTCAAATATTTTCTTGCGCAAGATATTTTGGTTTTTGAAACAATCATCACATAAAAGAAATGCACCAGCATGTATGCAACAAAAATATTTCCCTAAGCTTATATTAAATTTTAATTTCTCCAAATTTATTTATTTTCCTATATTGAAAATGCTCACAAAATAAATTCATTTAAATTCAATTCATCTATTTTAAATAAATAAAATTTTTGGGTGTTACAATTCTACCCCCCTTAAAAATAATCTCGTCCTCGAGATTGAGACGGTGCTTACTCAAAGAGATACGGATAAGATTGTCTCAGCTCATCTTCTCTTTCCCATGTGGCTTCTTCTTCTTTATATCGGTGCCACTGCACTTTGCACATCTTTATAACCCGACTCTAGGTGACTGTTGACGGTGGATATACCATAGAAATCCACATACAAAACACCGTCAACATGCCTCGGTTTCAAGGCGAAATGACATGACATGAACATATTTTATCCATAACTAGTTCCACTTGTACTCTTAGCTTGTTTATGCAGGAACAACAAATTCAAGACATTATTTGACAAAGCCAACATCAGAATCATCAAGAGGAGATCGAGGGGACAACAGGTGACACCCTGGGCCCACAGGGAGGGGGTCGCCCGACCCCTCTTTGGTGGGACCCAGGTGTGCCACCTAGTCCACCGACATAAGGGACCCCTGTGGACACTGCTGGTGGGCCCAGAGGCCCAGAAGTGGGGTCGCCCGACCCCACATCAAAGGCGGTTCCAGGGTCGGTGGCCTCCCACCGACTTTCCCCACATGTCCCACATGTTGATTTGCCCCTGCCGTTGATCAAATGGCGGTTGTGAGGTCGGTTTGATCCAAGGGTGGAGAGAAGATGTCACGCGGATCGATGACGTGGCGATGGAGTAACCCCTACTCCATCTCCCTCTATAAAAGGCAGCCTCCATCCTTCATTTCAAGTGTGCAATTCCAAGGCCAAGTGCATTACAAGTTCCAAGCATACAAGTAGAGTAGTAGTTAGTCTAGAGTGGGAGTTAGAGTCGAGTCGAGCGAAGCTCGGGGTCTCCGGAGTCGTCTTCTGGAGAGTCTGGTATAGCTCTTGTACCTTTCTACTTTTGTAAGACTTTCCCTTTTATTAATATATTATTCTTACTTTACTTTACTGAGTTCTTACTTAGTGCAAGTCTTTTAGTCTTGTTGTGCATTTACTTTAGTAATATAGTTGTCTTAGTGAAGTTAGTGACCTGTAACCACTCCTGTGTGTGCATCATCGTCCTATCTTGTATAGGAGCTCTAGCTAGCTGCAACTAGTTAGAGTTGTAGGATTAAGTGTGAGCGTGGTGCTCATACTTAAGATTACCTTTGATTACCGCTGGCTTGAACGGAAAGTAGGAGCGCACTCCCTAGTAGGTGACAGATCGTGGGCGGCATTAGGTTCTCCTCACGTACAGGCTAGTTCTTAAAAGGTAAGGCGTCCATAAGCCCAATAGTCGCTTTCGGTAAGGGGTTAGGTGAAAAACCTTCTAAGCGTCTTACCAGCTCGGCTATCCCTCGCACACAGTTAGTAAGGCTCTAGCGTAGTTAAGGCAATTATCTATTAAAGTAAGTCACAGAAGTCAAGTTAGATACATAGGAGTCCTTTATTCACTCGTTGTCCTCCCACCTAGCTAACTCTACCATTTACCTTTAGCATAGGACCTTGGATTCACCACTACCCTTCCTATTCGTCATTTACCACCCTTATTCACTAGTTGATACTAGACAACTCAAGGAATCTCATTCCCCTTTTTGTTAAACACACTTAGCCGCTTTCCCTTGGGAAAATATAAATTACGATACCTTGGAATACTCCTTGGTGAAGTGCTACAGCGGTACATTCTGTGCGCTTGCGGAATTATCCAATAGTAAATAGAGTTACCCTACCAGGGCACTTCTGGCGCCGTCGCCGATATCCGGTGGTTGCGTTAAGAAGTGTCAACAAGCATTTCTGGCGCCGTTGCCGGGGAAAGCGTCTGTCTAAGAGTTTTAACAAAAAGAGAATCCAGAGTTTGCTAGTTATCAAGTAGTGATAGGGATAACCCATCACTTGTCTTGTCTTCCTTTATTGTGAAGCCTGACAGTGTATGAGCGGTTTCCAATTGCCGTCAAACTTCGTTGAAGATCCTGAGCAACTGTTGAGGAGAACTAGACGTCGTCAAGTTCCACCTCAAAGGTTCATCTCGAACCTGAATCCGTTAGAGGAAGGAGTATCTGCACCGGTTATCAAAGAAGCTATGGCCCAGAAGACCATCTCTGAGTACTCTGCGCCGTCGGCTGACAATGTCGCCACGGGTCCGCAGCTTAACTTGGGGGATGCGACTTTTGAGTTGAAGCCTGCGCTTATCAATATGGTGCAAGCCAATCCCTTCTGTGGAAAGTCACACGAGGATGCCAATGCCCATCTCCAACACTTCTTGGAGGTGTGCGGCACCTTCACCATCAAGAATGTCGCCGCAGACGCCATCCGTCTTCGCCTCTTCCCATTCTCGTTATTGGGGAAGGCGAAGCAATGGTTCTACGCCAACAAGGGTGAAGTGACCACGTGGGAGAGGTGCGCCAATGCATTTCTCAAGAAGTTCTTTCCGATGGGCAAGACCAGCGCCCTTCGTGGAAAGATTTCCAGCTTCCAACAGCAAGCGGATGAGACGATTCCCGAAGCATGGGAACGTCTGCAGGAGTACATTCGCGCCTGTCCTCATCATGGGATAGAGGAGTGGCTCCTAATCCAAGGTTTCTACCATGGCCTGACCGGTTTGGCCCGTAGTCACCTTGATGCTGCCGCTGGAGGAGCATTCTTGCAACACAATGTCAAGGATGCCAAGGACCTCATTGAAAAGATGGTTATAAACCAAGGATGGAATGAGGAACGCCTCCAACCCAAGAGAAGAGGTGTCCATGCCTTGAATGAGGTGGACATGCTCTCTGCTAAGATGGACCTCTTAATGAAGAAGATGGAAGAAAGTTCCAAGCAAGAGGCCATTCAACCTTACGCCACTACACGGGCCATTGAATCTGATTCATGGTGCGAAGTGTGCGGAGGAGATGATCATTCGGGAAACAATTGTCCCGAAACAAAGGAGGAAGTGAGCTTCATCAACAACAACAACAACAATGGGTACCGGCCCCAACAACAGCAATGGAACTCGCGCCCCTTCTACCAAGGTAATCAAGGTAATGGTTACAATCAAAATTTCAATAATTCTTTTGGTAACCAACCTTCTCTTAGAGATCTTGTCTTAGGCCAATCTAAAATCAATGATAGCATTAACAAGAAAATGATGGCTAATGATAAGATCCTTGAAAACTTAAGTGAAAAGTTGGATAGCTTTAACTCTGCTATGAAAAATCAGTTGAGCTTTAACAAAATGCTAGAAACACAATTAGCTCAATTAGCAGCAGCTATCCCATCCTTCGAGCAAGGTAAGATCCCAGGGAAACCTGAGGACCCAATTGAAGGAGTTAAACTAGTTACTACGAGGTTCGGTAAGCCTCCGGTACAATCCAACTGGAGCTATCTTCTGGATTCGCCCTTCATCACCAAGAAGGATGACCCAGGCCTGCCGACCATCACCTGTGAGATCGGACCGCAAGTCTTCCACAACGCCTTCTGCGACCTTGGATCGGGTGTCAACATCATGGCCAAGGTAACTTATGATAATTTGCTACGGGGGCCTTTGCACCCCACATTTGTTCGTTTGCAGATGGCAGATCAGACGATCAGGTTCCCTGAGGGGTTGGCAAGGGACATACTGGTAAAGGTCCAAGACGACTACGTCCCTGCCGACTTCATCATTTTGGATATGGGATCCAATAATGATGTCTCGATCATCTTGGGAAGGCCATTCCTCAACACGGTCAATGCAGTCATCTATGTGGGGTCCGGCCAGATTCACCTCCAATTCCCAGGATGGAAGGTAAAATGTCCATTCAATGGTTATAAAGCTAACATGCAGGTGAAGGACAAAGAACCTCCGACTAAGCCTCGCCACATCCGACGCCGAAGGGACAAGAGAGGTAAGTCGGCCAAAAGGGCCGAAAAGAAAGAAGAGGAACCCGCTGAACCAAAAATCAATACCAAGCAAGTATGGCGGGAGAAAGAGGTGCAATCAAGGTCCACGTCTCCGGGACCATCTGATGCACCCGAAGAATGAACAAGATGGAGAGGTCCTGCTCTACGGACCTAAAACATGGAGCCCTTGCTGATAAGGTAAATCAGTAGTTATCCCATATTTATTTTCTGCATTTCAATTTCTACTATTCACTTTTCAATTGCATTCTTACTTTGAATTTTGCATATCTTATTTCGACAAAATGTTTAGCCATAATAAATAAAATCTTGAGAATAACTTGTCATAAAAATTTGAGCTGCTGGAGCTCCCAAAGGGGGGTCGCCCGACCCCACCGTGGGGCCCACTTCACCATATTTCAACCTTGCTAGTCATAGAGGTTCCAACCCAGCACTTGGATGCTCTGGGAGCTCCAATGTGGGGGTCGGCCGACCCCCATATTGGCCCCACTTGCCTCCTGCTGGCCACCATTTGAATCACAATGGAGTCCTATGCTTGTAACACTAGCTAAAGTTTGAAAAAGAGTGGTCCCTTGATCCTTTACTTTAGTCATAAGATGCTCCTTTCATCTTTGATTCTTTTGGGACCACTCCACTAGCTTAAATTCTGCAAAGTGGTCACCTAGGCATGCTTGAGTGCTCCCATGGTCCATAGGAATCACTTTAGACATGTCTCCACTTTTGCCATTCATCTTTTACCTTTCACAAAGCACTAAAACAGGGAATCTCAGAAACAATTTGAAAACTTTTGGTCCACACCTAGCCTTTACTTTTCTGGACAATCAATGACACAATGTTTAAAGTGGAGGAGGGGCTAGGATGGGGGTCGGCCGACCCCCATTTTTGGACCATCTCTGCAAAATCTTGAAAGCATGCAGAATGGTTCCCTGTATAAAGCTAAATTCAAATTCAAAGTGCTTCTAGGGGGGGTCGGCCGACCCCTATATTGTGGGTCCACTACTTGCCCTTCTCCCCCTATAAATACCACAGCATTGTGAGCTCAACTCCACACCCAAAACCACCAGAACCATTTCGAGCTCACAATCCTTTCTCTTCTCTCTTTGTTACAAGCCATTTCTCAAGTTTAGTTTAGAAATAGTCATCAAAACAAAAACCCAAAAAGATTCCCCTTGCATAGTAGTAGTAGTAGGAGCTTGGTTTGCCTCACTTGTGTAGGAGGATGAAGAAGCATATCTTCGGCAAGTTCAAGAAAGCAAAGGGTGAGAGCTCTTCTCAAGGCTCTCACCATGCTCATGGAAGGGAGGAAGAAGAAGGTTACCATGGGATGGTACCCTACGAGCCTCCATCAAGGATGAGAGAGCCCGAGAGCGGCCTCATGTTAAGCCAAGAAGAGTTGCAAAGGTACTACATCATCCGAGAGAGTCTCTTCCTACACACTAGCATCATCGATCCGGACCTTTTGGCCCGCACAGGTATGGATGTTGAATTCGATAAGGTGTTTAGAGCAATTGGTTGGAGTAGTTTTTGGCAAGTGCCTGAATTTGGAAAAGAATTGCTTGCTAAGGAATTTCTATGCACCCTAAAACTCACAAATAATGGAATATCTTTTCGCGTGTGTGAGCAAGAACATCAATTAAATTGGAGTTTGCTAAACACTGCTTTAGGGTGTGAACATGAATGTGAACTTGATCTAGATCATGCCACTAGAATGTTCGATAAATTTAGATTCTGGAAAGCAATTTCTGGCTCTAATGATTGTTCAAATCCTACTCCCATTGAAATCCATAATCCAACCTTGCGCTTTCTTCACTTCTGGATCATGTGCACTCTATATCCTGGCATGGGAACTGATACTTTAATTGATGATGAACTTAAAATTCTCTATGCCATGGTTAGTAAAATCAAGGTCTCCCCTGTGAAACTGCTAGTGAACTATTGGCTTAACTCTATTGAGTATGGGAAGCCCATCTATTTCACATCCTTTATTACTCGAATAGCCGATACTTTTGGATTACTTGAATCACATTATTTTGAAGACATTGGCTATGTTAGAGGAGTGGTAGATGAGAACTTCTTCATCAATGCTAACATGCTCATAAGAGATCAAAATGGTGAACTTAAAATGATTTATCCGGGCTATACAACCGAAATTCCTCTCCCATGTGCGAGGCGCCGGTTGTATGGGGTCCGCACACTTACCATTAGACTAGCCCGAGTGGCAAGTCCAGATGTTGCAGGGACACGCAGGGTGACAAGAAGGATGATGCAAGCCGCCCAGATGGAGCAAGGAGGATCCTCGCACCATGACGTTGAAGAGGGCGATGAAGCGATGTCAGTGGATGCTTCAGACTCCATGGGTCTACCTCCACAACGCACTCCACGCCCAAGGGGCAGGGCTAGGCGTCACCAGCCCACAGGTATGGACAGTCTCATTAATGACATGGGCGAATTGCAGATTGGGCAAGAAGCAACATTGCAACTGGCGTTACAAAACGGCCAACATATCCGACGTGTGCGAGAGGAAGACGCACAACGCTGGGCTGGATGGTACCAGAATTTCCCGCCACCACAGTGAGCGAAGATCTAGCTTGGGGGAGATCCTCTCCCCCACTAAGGTAAGTATTCTATCCTATTTATTTTCATGCATTTTATCATTCTTACTTAAAAAATAAATATTTATTAGCATTTCCCTTTAGCATATATGCTTCATGTATGTTTATATCCCTCATGGAAATGATGACTAGTTGCTTGTTAATGTTTCTCTAGTGCCTAGTATACAACTTAGTATTTCTCTAAGTATGGATCACTTAGCTCACTTAAACTGCCATGAACCTAAAAACTTTGTGGGTTGCAAGTGCTAGAACTAAGTCTAAGTTGTTGTGGGACATGAGATAGTAAGACAAGAGCTACTATAATATTTTTCTAAGCATGCATGATTATCAGAGATTTATTCTTAAAATGATCAAAACCTTAATTGTTCCTCAATGGTGATGAATTCCTACCACAGCCATATCTACTTTACATAATTGCAATCTTTCCACATAAGCTATTTGCTTTGTGTTGAGTGTCGTCAAGTCTTGTTGACCCTTGTTAAGAGACTTTTCATGCTCCTAAGATCAAGATCACGTACACACCACATATATACATGCTACTTCTACACTGGAAGTACGCAACCACATGTATTTCGCATCCACTAAATAGGTTGCTCCATACTCTAAATGTTAGAACATCTCTCTAAGCATTATTTGGTAAATGAGACATCAAAAGGCTTGGCAAAATAAAAGAAAAATAAAAAGATGGACATGTGCAAGTCCACAGAAAAAGAAAATTGAGCACATGAAAGCTCATATAAAAAAAAATGCTAGCCATGTCTCAATACATAGAGAGTCTATCAAATAAAGGAGCAACCTAGTCCACCATATATCACACTTGCACATCTTGATCTGGGAGTATGACACTTCTCTTCAAGGATTCGAGCTTTGACTTCGCAATACATGCAAAGTAAGTATGCTATCTCCTTTCATCCCTACCTTGAACTCCACATAAGCCTTTTAGAAATAGGATGAAATAGAGAAGGCAACTCTTACCATATGCCTTGGTGAGGAATCATACACCATTTGAGTGACATGAGAGAACCATAAGAGGAACATTTAAGCTTTCTTTTGAAAATATCACAAAACCTCTGATATGAAACTTGCTAAGAATGAGAAAGTTAGTGCTCAAGTCAAACTGTTCTGTCTCTCAACCACCTAAGACAAAGGAAAAGCCATAAGCCCCATAAGGGACTAAGGTAATAGGGGTAAGTTTACATAGCTAAATTTTTCATGCAAAGAGAAGAACTTTGTTGTACACATGGTACTCTTGAAATGTGAACATAGTAACAATACCTGATCCACCGAGGCTAAGTTTGATTGTTTGCTCGGGACGAGCAAAGGTTAAGCTTGGGGGATCTTGTTGACGGTGGATATACCATAGAAATCCACATACAAAACACCGTCAACATGCCTCGGTTTCAAGGGGAAATGACATGACATGAACATATTTTATCCATAACTAGTTCCACTTGTACTCTTAGCTTGTTTATGCAGGAACAACAAATTCAAGACATTATTTGACAAAGCCAACATCAGAATCATCAAGAGGAGATCGAGGGGACAACAGGTGACACCCTGGGCCCACAGGGAGGGGGTCGCCCGACCCCTCTTTGGTGGGACCCAGGTGTGCCACCTAGTCCACCGACATAAGGGACCCCTGTGGACACTGCTGGTGGGCCCAGAGGCCCAGAAGTGGGGTCGCCCGACCCCACATCAAAGGCGGTTCCAGGGTCGGTGGCCTCCCACCGACTTTCCCCACATGTCCCACATGTTGATTTGCCCCTGCCGTTGATCAAATGGCGGTTGTGAGGTCGGTTTGATCCAAGGGTGGAGAGAAGATGTCACGCGGATCGATGACGTGGCGATGGAGTAACCCCTACTCCATCTCCCTCTATAAAAGGCAGCCTCCATCCTTCATTTCAAGTGTGCAATTCCAAGGCCAAGTGCATTACAAGTTCCAAGCATACAAGTAGAGTAGTAGTTAGTCTAGAGTGGGAGTTAGAGTCGAGTCGAGCGAAGCTCGGGGTCTCCGGAGTCATCTTCTGGAGAGTCTGGTATAGCTCTTGTACCTTTCTACTTTTGTAAGACTTTCCCTTTTATTAATATATTATTCTTACTTTACTTTACTGAGTTCTTACTTAGTGCAAGTCTTTTAGTCTTGTTGTGCATTTACTTTAGTAATATAGTTGTCTTAGTGAAGTTAGTGACCTGTAACCACTCCTGTGTGTGCATCATCGTCCTATCTTGTATAGGAGCTCTAGCTAGCTGCAACTAGTTAGAGTTGTAGGATTAAGTGTGAGCGTGGTGCTCATACTTAAGATTACCTTTGATTACCGCTGGCTTGAACGGAAAGTAGGAGCGCACTCCCTAGTAGGTGACAGATCGTGGGCGGCATTAGGTTCTCCTCACGTACAGGCTAGTTCTTAAAAGGTAAGGCGTCCATAAGCCCAATAGTCGCTTTCGGTAAGGGGTTAGGTGAAAAACCTTCTAAGCGTCTTACCAGCTCGGCTATCCCTCGCACACAGTTAGTAAGGCTCTAGCGTAGTTAAGGCAATTATCTATTAAAGTAAGTCACAGAAGTCAAGTTAGATACATAGGAGTCCTTTACTCACTCGTTGTCCTCCCACCTAGCTAACTCTACCATTTACCTTTAGCATAGGACCTTGGATTCACCACTACCCTTCCTATTCGTCATTTACCACCCTTATTCACTAGTTGATACTAGACAACTCAAGGAATCTCATTCCCCTTTTTGTTAAACACACTTAGTCGCTTTCCCTTGGGAAAATATAAATTACGATACCTTGGAATACTCCTTGGTGAAGTGCTACAGCGGTACATTCTGTGCGCTTGCGGAATTATCCAATAGTAAATAGAGTTACCCTACCAGGGCACTTCTGGCGCCGTCTCCGATATCCGGTGGTTGCGTTAAGATGTGTCAACAGTGACTCTTTCCGCTATTTCTAAGATCTTGATTGGATATTCCTCATAGGTCAGATCTCCTTCGACAAAGAGCTTTTCCAACGGAATTTGTTCCTTAGGCACTCGCAAACATTGCTTCAGTTGCGACACATGGAACACATCATGAATACCCGACATACTCGCAGGTAACTCTAACTGATAGGCCACATCTCCACGTCTCCTAAGAATTCTGAACGGTCCCACATACCTTGGTGCCAATTTACCCTTCATATTAAATCTCCTAACACTTCTCATAGGTGACACCTTCAAGTACACATAGTCGCCTATCTCGAATGCCAAATGTCTTCTTCTAGTATCAGCATAACTCTTTTGCCGAGACTGGGCTACTCTCAAGTTGTCCCGTATTTTCCGCACTTGTTCCTCTGCGTCTCTAAGAACATCAGGTCCAAATACTTGACTCTCACCAGTTTGATTCAAAAACAAAGGCGTTCCATGTTGACGGTCCTTAAGTATCAAATTTAATTATCAAATAAATAAAGAAAAGGATCCAAATGAAATCAACATCTAGACTTAGGGATTTATCTGACAGAATTCCACGAGTTTTGGTGTTTGTCTATTTCTGCAGGGGGTTATCAGGAAATATGGAAGAAAGGCCCACACGTCGGGATTACATAGAGATATTAATGTGCCGCCCAATTATCTTACATCTAGAAGACTCCAGAAGCCACGAGACCGAAGCGGAGGCGAAACGGGGCCAGAGGCAGGGCGCCCGCCCTCCTGCCCTGGGCGCCCGCCCCCTCTGGGAGTCCAATCAGGACTCTGCTTCGTGGGAGATCTCCACTGACCTAAAGGATGAATCTAAACCATACAATCTATGTCGGTTTGATCCAATGGCCCATATTCACTTGAAGGGACTATAAAACCAGACCCCCTGGCCCCTGGAGGAGAGAGCCTCTCAACCCTAATTCATTATTCCTCAAGGGAGAAGAAGCCTCTGATCAAGATTAGAGCCACCACATCAATTAGATATCTAGATTAGCGTAGCTACATAGGATTAGAACTAGAAGGAGTCAATCTTCGATTGGTTTCCGGATCTGTCAGGAGGATTCTTGGTAATTCTCTAATTGTGCTTCTAATTGCTTTCTAATTATCTTTGTTCTTCAATATTATGAATATGGCTTTGTTCTATTTCAATATATTACTTATGACTTTACTTTACTTGCTTATATTCAAGATTATATTGTTCTTAGTTTATCATAGTTATGTACTTGGCTTAGTTAGATTGGATCTATATACATGCTTAGGATCGTATAGCGTTTATCCATCGGATCCATGGGTAAATTATAGATATTGTGTAGGCGTGGTGCTTATACCGTATTTATCTGCGATTGTACCCAATATGCCAGATCGTGGGGTGGTTCGTGATAGTGACACCTTCATTGATTCTTATATAGTCCCCCTCTCGTGTATTGGGCTGGCAGAGCAACATTATTACAGGGGAGTGATTGCTATGTTTCTCATATTCCTTGCTAATATCACTATGCATGGGCGTAGTCTTGTCTCGCAAAGATTGCTAAGTATGCTTGCACTAATTATGATAATGCTAGACTATATAGTTAAGAATAACTTAGGGAATATTCTTGTAGTTCGTTCTAATACCATGCTAATGACTTTCTAGAGTATCTAATTGAGGTGCTTATCATATTTATTATGTGGCAAGATCAGGCTAGTTATCCTTGTCACTATCATTATTTCATATATCTTTTATGTGACACTTATCCCTGTATGAAGAGTTAGATATAATGTTCTCAATTATACATGCAATGATAGATGCTCAATCTTATATTCTATTCTGTAATCAATATTGATGATTGTTAATCCCTTCCCAGTGGTAAAAATATAAATAACGATACCTGGAATACTTCCCGGTTAAAATGCTACATCAGTATTAATCTGTGCGCTTGCAGATCCCATTCATTATTTATTTAGAAGAGCAATTGCATATTTCAATACCGCGTCTCTTATGTCATGCTGGGGATGACAACTTGGCTTAAGTGGTGTGAGGTATAGGTTTGGCATTTTTGGCACCGTTACTAGATTTAGAGAACTTAGTCTACTTTTGGTAATGATGTTAAGAATACCCAACAAGCATTTTTGGCGCCGTTGCCGAGGAAGGTTGATTACTAATCAGGAATAGAACAAAAGATTTTGAGTTATCATTCGCATCACTAATATGATTGAGCTTATCTATTCTCTCATACAGTTTTACCCTGATATTTTTCTATTTTATCTTATGCAGGGGAATGTATGAATAGAAGACATCTTCCAGGAAATTTTGTTGACAATCCCAAAGCATTATTCAAGAAGACGAGAGCCAAGCTAAAGAAGAGATCATCAACACTTCAGCAAGAAGCTTCATCCAATCAAGAAGATCACTGGAACTTGTCTTCAGAGTTCGAGGCCATGGCGAACAAATCAATCCACGAGTTCTCAGCTCCCACTACGGACAACATCCGCACTGGACCTGCTGCAGAGATCGACGGCAACTTTGAGCTCAAGCCTGGACTTATCAACATGGTGCAATCGAACCAGTTCTGTGGGAAGGCACACGAAGATGCTAGTGCTCATTTACAACACTTCCTGGAGATTTGCAACACATTCACCATATCAGGAGTTTCCAAAGATGCTATACTACTTCGCCTCTTCCCATTCTCACTGTTAGGAAGAGCGAAGCAGTGGTTCTACGCTACAAAGGAGAAGAATACTACGTGGGCACTCTGCTCAACAAACTTCCTGGCTAAGTTCATTCCCATGGGCAAGACCAATGCTCTCCGTGGGAAGATTACAAGTTTTCAGCAACAAAATGATGAATCTGTTCCAGAAGCATGGGAGCGCTTTCAAGACTACATCCTAGAATGTCCCCATCATGGAATGGAAAGTTGGCTATTGATGCAGACGTTTTATCATGGGCTCGGCAACAGTGCTTGAGAGACCATGGATGCTGCAGCTGGAGGAGCATTCTTATCACTTACTATACCACAAGCCACAGCTCTTGTGGAGAAGATGGCGTCCAATCAAAGCTGGAATGAAGAGAGGACCCAGACACGCAAGAGAGGTGGAGGTATGCATCAGCTGAAGGAGGTAGATATGCTGTTTGCAAAGCTAGACCTGCTCATGAAGAAGCTCGATGATAGAGCTAGAGATAAGAAGGAAGTTATGCACATCTACGACTCTCACATGACTTGTGAGGAGTGTGGAGACACTGGACACTCAGGCAATCACTGCCCTGAGATGCTTGAGGACGTGAACTACATCAACAACAACCACAACTACTACTACTACAACCGTCCTCAACAAAATCAACGTTGGAATCAACAGAGGCCTAACTACTCAGGTAATTATCAAGGTAACAATTCTTACAACAATAATAATAATTTTCCACCTTTGAGAGAGTTAGTGTCAAATCAAGGAAAGCTAATGGATAACCTATCTAAGAAATTGGCATCTAATGATAAAATGCTAGAAAATATAAATAATAGAATGGATAATTTATCTACTGCCATCAAGAATCAAATTAGCTTTAATAAAATGATTGAATCTCAGTTAAATCAAATAGCTGCTGCTGTCCCTACTACTAACCCCGGTATACCATCACAACCGGAAGGATTAGAATCTGCAAATCTTGTAGACATGTTTGATGCAGGTAATTGGAGTAACCCCGTCACTGAATTCTCTACTGACCTTCTGCCGGTTAAGAGAGGCGATCCAGGACGCCCCGTCATCCCGATCTCCATCGGCATGGTGGACGTCCCAAAAGCACTCTGCGACTTTGGCTCCAGTGTCAACATTATACCCAGGGTACTCTATGAAAAATTCTTTACATATCCTTTATTAGAGACAACCATGTGTTTGCAGTTTGCAGATCAGATGATAACTTTTCCAAAAGGAATATTGAAGAACCTTTGCGTCTGAGTTGGTACCTTGTATGCCCTAGCAGACTTCGTAGTGGTAGAGACCGGAAATGATGAGAGAGCACCTATCATCTTAGGAAGGCCATTCTAGAACACCACGGGAGCTATCATCTATGCTAGTGCTGCCAAGATCAGTTTCTACGTCAAAGGGAGGAAGGAGACAATTTTCTTCAAGAACAAGATTACACAAATTCCAAATCAATCCAGACGTGAATCAAGGAAGAGGACCAACAGGAGGAACAGGAACAAGCAAGTGTGGACCGAGTCAGCTAAGATGGTCACTGTAGTTCATGGAGGCCAAGATCACCAACTTAAGTCACCGCTTTTGACCAAGAAGGACGACCCAGGAATGCCAAGCATCTACTGCTCCATAAATGGATACAACTTCTACAAGACGACTTGTGACACCGGATCGGGCGTCAACATAATGGCCGCAGTCACCTATCGGCTCTTGTTCGGAACCATGCCCCTAAGACCAACATACATTCAGTTCCAGATGGCAGATCAGATATTTCAAGAAGTTAAAGGAATAGTAATTGATGTCCCAGTCAAAATAGACGATCATTTTGTCTACACAGACTTTCAGGTTATTGACATGGGAGAAGACGACTACGATCCACCCATCATCCTTGGAAGACCGTTCTTCAGCACCGTTAAAGCAATTATCTACATTGGAACCGGAGAAGTGCAAATGCACTTCCCCTCAGAGAAGGTACGCCGTTGTTTTACTGACCCTAACTATATCGTTGAAGAATCTAAGCAGGTAAGGAAAAGACGCAACAGCAACCAGAGGAGGCAGGTCATCAAGGACGGATGGGCAGACTACGAAGGAGAAGTGATAAGGTCAGAAGACATAGAGTTTAAACAGAATTATCCAGAGAAGACGGAAGCACCGAGTCAGGTATGGAAAATGAAGATAACTATACATAAAGAGGAGGCGCCGCCGGAAGTACCGACTACGCCACCCAACGAACCTCAGGACAATTGAAAAAAATGGAGAGTTCCGTTCGGAGGACTTAAAAACACCGAACGCCTTGCCAAGAGGTAAACTTGGTAGTTATCCTTTCCCTTTCAATTATTTCAAATAGTTTGCTTAGTTAATCATGTTCGTACTATCCTAAAAAGAAAATAAAAATGTGAAAAAACAGTAAGCCCCATGTGGGTATACGAGTGGCATAAAACCCATAAGTACATTCACTATGGTGGCATAAAAATAAAATAAATATTTTTTGGCTTTATAAAATAAAAATATAAAAACAGGGAGTAATAATTATTAAGGAGTCTCAGCATGATAAAGGCTAGATATTTATGCTAACACTTAATCAGTTCCACAAGCTTTGTTGTCTATTTGAGCTCCACAGAATTTAAGAATCAAGAAGACAAGCAGATGGAGGACATTCTAATCGCTGTCAGAATGCTGCTGACTTTCCAATACACCTCTGCCACCTGCTAGCTACATGAAGAGAAAATACGTCAAAATTCAGCTTGGGGGAGAGCACCCCCATTTCTCTCGATAAGTATTTCTATCTATCTATCTTTATACTTATATTATTTTAGAATATAAATATACATAACTATGTAAAACCAAATAAAGATTTCGTGCTTATATATATGTCTTTTGCTTAGTATGATTAATAAATAAATAAAGTGGCTATGCTAATCTGTATCTTAATAATAAAACTTAAGCATGGATATGATGAATAGTTGCTCTGCCTAATTTGCAAATTTTAAGTTCTCTCTCAAGTTTAGACATAACTGTTATAATTTAAAGCTTGCTCTAGACCTAAACTTGTGGGATGAAAACTTGATCTAAAGTCTAAGTTGTTAACGGATACGATATGGGAAGGTTGAGCTGCTGTTTATCTGTTCCTAGAGATGCTAGAATTCTGGAGAATTTTATCTTTGAAAATCATTAAAAATGTTGCATGATGAGTTCCTGTATGATGAGAGTTTAAATTCCTACCACAGCCATATATACATGCTTGCTAGACTTTGAGCCACACATTTACTATTTACTGCTTATGAGCATTGAGTGTGGTCAAGCTGTGTGGACCCTTAGGAGCTTGTCATGTGGTTAAATCAAGATTTCACTTGCACGTTCACTCATATATGTTATTTCTACTCCGGAAGTACCATCCACATATATCCATCCATTTCCATCTCCAGAATCACCCAAAAATATTCTACTCCTGATCCGGGAGAGAATAACCAAAAATATTTCTGTTTTCCCTTGTGAAATAAATGCTCAAGTTATCTTGTTACTACCACTTGCTATATTATCTCAAGAGATGAGTGCTCTAAAAAAAAGAAGAGAAAAATAAATACGAGGAAATAAAAAGGAGCAAGTGCTCGGAACCTCGAAAGAAAAGAAAAATTGAGACGAGAGGTAAAAATGGACAAGTGTCCGACAGTAGAATTAGGGGTACAAGATACCCACCTGAGAGAAAAGAAAAAGAAGAGCATCTCATTCTCCTCATAAAGTTTCAAAAAGCAAGGAAGGTATGTATCCCCTCAAAGAGCAAAGTAGAATTAGACTTCCAACACCATTGTTTTCACCATTGTTATCACCATTATCACCATACACCATTCATTCGCCACACATGCACATCTTGATTAAACTTATTGATTTGTTTCTTTGGATCCATGGTTTGACTATGCAATAAATGTCTTGTAAGTATGTATACTTTATCTCCCACCTATGAGCTCCAGATATTAAAGCCTTATTAGAGTAGGGTGAGAGAGAAGGCAATGTTATTATGCTGTATACCATAAATACTACATATATTGAGAGAAGGCATATACCATCACTGCCTTGGTAAGGATCCAGAAATACCACAAAAGAGAGATTTAGAGAATCATACAAGGAATCTCTGAGTTTTATTTGAAAATCTGCAAAAAACCCAGAGCTATAGCTGATCGAGAATAAGAGACATGACACTTGGCTAGACTGTTCTATCTTTTAACTACTCAAGATAGAAGTGACGGTTACAAGTCACATGGTGAGGGTAAAGTAAGTAAGTTTTAAGTCTTGACAGTTTACTCTAACTCAGAGATGAGATCTTATTTAAAAAGCATGTGTACCGTCAAATTTTAAAAATATTGCAACAACTTATAATCCATAGCTGAGTCTATCCTTGCTCAGGGACGAGCAAGAGGTAAGCTTGGGGGAGTTTGTTGACGGTCCTTAAGAATCAAATTTAATTATCAAATAAATAAAGAAAAGGATCCAAATGAAATCAACATCTAGACTTAGGGTTTTATCTGATAGAATTCCACGAGTTTTGGTGTTTGTCTATTTCTGCAGGGGGTTATCAGGAAATATGGAAGAAAGGCCCACACGTCGGGATTACATAGAGATATTAACATGCCGCGCAATTATCTTACATCTAGAAGACTCCAGAAGCCACGAGACCGAAGCAGAGGCGAAATGGGGCCACAGGCAGGGCGCCCGCCCTCCTGCCCTGGGCGCCCGCCCCCTCAGGGAGTCCAATTAGGACTCTGCTTCGTCGGAGATCTCCACCGACCTAAAGGATGAATCTAAACCATACAATCTATGTCGGTTTGATCCAATGGCTCATATTCACTTGAAGGGACTATAAAACCAGACCCCCTGGCCCCTGGAGGAGAGAGCCTCTCAACCCTAATTCATTATTCCTCAAGGGAGAAGAAGCCTCTGATCAAGATTAGAGCCACCACATCAATTAGATATCTAGATTAGTATAGCTACATAGGATTAGAACTAGAAGGAGTCAATCTTCGATTGGTTTCCGGATCTGTCAGGAGGATTCTTGGTAAATTTCTAATTGTGCTTCTAATTGCTTTCTAATTATCTTTGTTCTTCAATATTATGAATATGACTTTGTTCTACTTCAATATATTGCTTATGACTTTGCTTTACTTGCTTATATTCAAGATTATATTGTTCTTAGTTTATCATAGTTATGTACTTGGCTTAGTTAGATTGGATCTATATACATTCTTAGGATCGTATAGCGTTTATCCATCGGATCCATGGGTAAATGATAGATATTGTGTAGGCGTGGTGCTTATACCGTATTTATCTGCGATTGTACCCAATATGCCAGATCGTGGGGTGGTTCATGATAGTGACAGCTTCATTGATTCTTATATAGTCCCCCTCTCGTGTATTGGGCTGGCAGAGCAATATTATTACAGGGGAGTGATTGCTATGTTTCTCATATTCCTTGCTAAAATCACTTTGCATGGGCGTAGTCTTGTCTCGCAATGATTGCTAAGTATGCTTGCACTAATTATGATAATGCTAGACTATATAGTTAAGAATAACTTAGGGAATATTCTTGTAGTTCGTTCTAATACAATGCTAATGACTTTCTAGAGTATCTAATTGAGGTGCTTATCATATTTATTATGTGGCTAGATCAGACTAGTTATCCTTGTCACTATCATTATTTCATATATCTTTTATGTGACACTTATCCCTGTATGAAGAGTTAGATATAATGTTCTCAATTATACATGCAATGATAGATGCTCAATCTTATATTCTATTCTGTAATCAATATTGATGATTGTTAATCCCTTCCCAGTGGTAAAAATATAAATAACGATACCTGGAATACTTCCCGGTTAAAATGCTACATCGGTATTAGTCTGTGCGCTTGCAGATCCCATTCATTATTTATTTAGAAGAGCAATTGCATATTTCAATACCGCGTCTCTTATGTCATGCTGGGGATGACAACTTGGCTTAAGTGGTGTGTGGGATAGGTTTGGCATTTTTGGCACCGTTACTAGATTTAGAGAACTTAGTCTACTTTTGGTAATGATGTTAAGAATACCCAACATTCTACATTTCCGCCCATACAATGCTTCAAACGGTGACATATCGAGACTTCTCTGGTAACTATTATTATATGAAAATTCAGCATATGGTAAACTAGTGTCCCAACCGGTACCATACTGTAACGCACATGCTCTCAACATGTCTTCTAAAATCAGATTTACTCTTTCAGTCTGCCCATCGGTTTGGGGATGATACGCGGAACTAAAGTTCAACTTTGTTCCCAACGATTCATTTACTTTATGCCAAAACTGTGATGTGAACTGTGTACCCCGATCAGACACAATCTTCTTCGAAACTCCGTGCAGACTCATGATTCTATCCATATATAATTTTGCCAACTTTGCTCCATCATAGTTGGTATTAACGGGCAAAAAGTGAGCAACTTTAGTGAGTCGATCCACTATTACCCAAATTGAATCATACCCACGCTGAGTGCGGGGCAATCCAGTGATGAAATCCATACCTACTTCTTCCCATTTCCATTCAGGTACTTGCATTGGTTGCAACAACCCTGTAGGTCTTTGGTGCTCGGCTTTCACCCTCTGACAAGTATCACATAACGCTACATACTCTTCCACATCTCTCTTTAATCCATACCACCAATATTTTTCTTTAAGATCTAGATACATCTTGGTGCTTCCGGGGTGAATTGAATATGCAGAGTCATGTGCTTCACGCAGGATTGCATCTCGGATGTATTTCACTTCGGGCACACATATTCTCTTCCCAAACCATAGTGTACCATTCTCATCCAACCTGAAACCTGGTGCTTCTCCAAGCACTACATTCTCTGAAATTTCTTTTAATTTCTCATCCTCCGACTGACCTTTGCGGATTTCTTGCTATAGGGTGGGCTCTAACTCCAATTCAACAATGTTGTTCACTAAACCCAAATTGAGATGCTCTATTTCAGCTAACAACTCTGTGGGAATGAAGGTCAATTGCAGCCCATTGGCATAGCTCTTTCGACTAAGTGCATCGGCAACAACGTTTGCCTTCCCGGGATGGTAATGCACTTCCAGATCATAATCCTTTATTAATTCTAGCCAACGGCATTGCCTTAGGTTCAGGTCCGACTGTGTGAAAATATACTTCAAACTTTTGTGATCCGTATAAATATCACAATTGTGCCCAATTAGATAATGCCTCCAAATCTTTAGAGCATGAACCACAACAGCTAGCTCCAAATCATGAGTAGGATAGTTCAGCTCATGTTTTCTCAACTGCCTGGATGCATAGGCCACTACTCTTCCTTCTTGCATAAGCACACATCCAAGGCCTAGGCGAGATGCATCGCAATAAATAGAGAAGGTTTTGCTCAGATCTGGTAAGGTCAACACTGGGGCTGTGGTCAACCTTTTCTTTAGCTCCTCAAAATTTTCTTGGCACTTATCTGACCAAATAAATTTGGCACTCTTCTCTAGTAGGGCTGTCATGCGCTTTGCTAACTTGGAGAAACCTTCAATAAATCTCCTATAATAACCAGCTAGTCCCAAAAAGCTACGGATCTCACTAGCATTGGTTGGAGGCTTCCAATTTACCACATCCAGCACTTTGCTGGGGTCTACGGCTATTCCACCGTCAGAGACCACATGTCCCAAAAATGAGACCTCATCCAACCAAAACTCACACTTGCTTTTCTTGACATACAATTTATTCTCTCTAAGCTTTTGCAAGACCAGTCTCTAGTGTTCAGCATGTTCTTCTTTGGTTTTGGAGAAGATTAATATATCATCAATGAATACTACCATGAACTTATCCAAATACTCCATGAACACCTTGTTCATCATATACATGAAGTATGCAGGTGCATTGGTCAGCCCAAATGACATGACTGTATACTCATACAAGCCATACCTTGTGGTAAAAGCTGTCTTAGGTATGTCAGATCAGAGGTCAATTTTGGAGAACACACATGGTCCTTTCAGTTGGTCAAATAAGTAATCTATTCTAGGCAGTGGGTACTTGTTTTTAATAGTGACTTCATTTAATGACCGATAATCCACACACATCCTCCTAGTGCCATCTTTCTTATCAACAAAGATTACCGGTGCACCCCAGGGTGAAGAACTAGGATGAATAAACCCTTTTTCTTGCAATTCCTTAAGCTATTTCTTAGCACAATAGGTTTCACCTTAAAATCTACCCCCCTTAAGGATATACTAGTGGAGGGGCTCCAGTAATTAGCTGGCATGGTGCCTCCCGGTGAATTTACTAGCATGGAATTTTTCAGAGCACAAAGTGGGATGCTATGCACTCTAACAAAAGCTTGGGAGATAAAAGAATGTGAAGCACCAGAATCAAACAGTACTGTAGCGGGGATGGAGTTGATGTTGAACGTACCCATCATAACCTCAGGTGCTTCCTGAGCTGTGTCAGTGGACACATGGTTCACTTTCCCAGAGAACGAAGGTCGAGCAGGCCTCTGATTGCTGTTCTGGTTTTGCTGAGCCGGTGGATTCTGCTTCTTGGGGCACTGGTATGCATAGTGTCCCACATCTCCGCAGCGGTGACAAGCATTGGGATTTCCGCTGGGTGCTGCACTCTTGCCAGGAGCATTGTTGGGCGCTCCTTGGCGTGGTGCTTGGTTGCTGACCTATTGTTGGGGGCGCTGCTGACTCTGATTGCCATACTGCTGTTGGGGGCGTTGTTGGTTCTGGTGGCTGTACTGCTGGTGGTACTGAGGACGCTGTGGAAACTGACCACGATTCCACTGATTCGGCGGTCCTTGACTGCGCTGAGGAAATCCCTGCTGAGGGTACGCACGTGGGCGAGTGTTGCTGCCCGACGGTTGCCCCTGGAGCTTTCTCTTCTTTGCATCCATCTCCTTGCGCTTGTTGTCGATGACAATAGCGCGGTTCACCAATTCTTGAAAACAAGGGTAGGTGTTGCTCATCAGCTGCAGCTGCAGTCCATCATACAAACCCTTTAGGAAGAGACGCTGCTTGTCAGAGTCCCTGGCCACCTCATATGGAGCATATCGTGACAGTTGAGCAAACTTATCATGATACTCGCTGACTAACATCGATCCCTGCTTGAGAGACCGGAACTCTTCCGCTTTCAGTTCTATCAGGCTCTCTGGAATATGATGGGACCTGAATCCTTCCGTAAACTCCTTCCAGGTGACTGGCGGAGCGTTGTTCGGGCGTCCATATTGATAGGACTCCCACCACTCCTTTGCAGGTCCTTGCAGCTGGCCTGATGCGTACAACACTTTCTCTAGGTCGCTGCATTGGGCTATGTTCAGCTGCTTCTCGACTGCTTTTAACCAGTCGTCTGCCTCTAGTGGATCAGAGGCATGGGTGAACACCGGGGGACGTCCTTTCAAGAACTCCCCACGCTTGTCACGGATTTGAACAGGCGGTGGTGCTGCCACTGGTTCATTGTTCATATGGTTCATCATGGCTTGCATCAGATTAGCTTGCATACCCATGAGTTGCTCAATAGCCATCGGCGGCGGTGGTGGTGGTGGATTCTCAGGTACAC
The DNA here is from genome assembly GCF_000003195.3 of Sorghum bicolor. NCBI lineage: Eukaryota > Viridiplantae > Streptophyta > Magnoliopsida > Poales > Poaceae > Sorghum > Sorghum bicolor. The sequence goes on along the minus strand of NC_012875.2, from coordinate 13,269,955 downwards.
CACGTCCACGGCCACGACCATGGCCACGGCCACGTCCACGATCAGCGGCTGCTCCTTCGGCGTCCATCTGCTTCCAACAAAGATTCACGGCTTTTAGTGATCTTCCAAAATAATTATTCATCGCTTATAATAAATAAAAACAAGTCTAGCAGTTTTCTAGACAAGTTTCAAACTCAGCAGGTCCGTAATCCATGCTTATCTCAGAATCTATAGATCCAATAGGAACATGGTATACATCGCTGGAAAGGTTAAGAAATTCTCTACAAACTTTATTCAGACCACATTTACTGATTGCATCAGTAACATAATCAAAATTGTGGTTTATCAGGTTCTGCTCTGAATCCCAGTCTGCGCAGGTACAACAGATTAAAACGGACATATCTCCTAGATCCGAACAGATAATGAGGTGATTCCAGTTGGAGATGAAAGATATACCAGTCTAGCTTTCACCATAAAAATTTTGTAATTTTTGACTGAACCGATAATGAGATACTAAATAAACATCACAGACTGCTCCAGAAACAGCATGACTGAGACAAGATAAAGTAACCCAACCTCCAATGTAAACAACATGTACTTCTAAGATTAAGGTTTAGAAACATGCGGACAGGCCCACATGTTTCCACAATCAAACAAAACTCCAAATCATCATTGTTCATCAACACAAATAGCAACACACTAAAGTTCACATGCCACACATTACTGAATTACTCGTGCTAGCGTCTAAAGAAGGTACTGGAAAATCTAGGGAGCTCAGAACGAACTTACGGGGCTTCTTCTTGTAGATGGGTGGCTGTCCAAGCTGACCACGCAGCTCATCCACCTGACGCTGGAGGTGCTTCCCCGCCTGCTGTGCAACACGCAGCTCCTGCCTCAGTGCCACATTCATCTCCTGAATGACACTAACGTGTCTCACAGTCGTATCCAGGGTAGGGTCACCGGCAGGAGGTGCCAGGACATGCCATGTCCTGCCATCTGGGTCGTTGCGGGGAAGGAACCGGTACCTATCCTCCTGCATGGCCTCAAAACGGCAGCCATGGTAGTGAAAGTACGCGGCCTGAGCTGCATCCTCCATGCTCTCGTAGGCGGAAGCACGTCTAACCCTGCTCTCGTGGATGGACTCCACCTCATCCGAGTTGTCGACGTTGTTCCGAGCTGTGATGATCACCTCGGCCTTCGAGTAGGTGTTCTCTAACGGATGCTTGTGCTCCGAGCAAAGGTAGCGGACGGTGGCAGCAAACTCGGGTAGTAGCTCGCCAACACACTCGTGAGCAGAGTGTGGTAGTGAGCGTCCTCGTTAGCCACCATGAACTTGTTCCTGGAGGTCCATCCCATCTCCGGAACAACCTGTGGGTACTGAGGCGTCGGTGCTGAACCCGTCGACGCATGGGGTGCAGGCGTAGGTGGTGCAGGCGCAGGTGGTGCAGGTGGAACAGGAGCGGCAGCCTGTGGAATCGGTTCCGCCACCGGTGTAGGAGCTGAAGGTGTAGGCGTAGGGGACCCCGTGTCCATAGGCTCCTCCTCCTCGCCGCCGCCAGAGGCGACGACCTCGGGCTCAGGTACAGGTGCTGGTGCTGGTACAGGTGCAGGTACTGGGGTTGGTGCTGGTGCAACTGGCGGAGCACGGGCGGCGATGAAGAGGGCACGGTACGCGGCTGCGCTGCGACGAGGCATCTATAAATTTTATTTTAAGAATTAGAATCAATATATTTACATAAATAGAACAGTGGGTAAGAGTATATAATTTTAATAAAATAACAAGAAGGTAAAGTAAGCAGTGAAATAAATAAAGCGAAAATAAAAACCCTAAAATCGACTGTTTCTACCTAGGTTTGCGTCCTACAGTCAGCCCTGCTTTGATACCAATTTGTGCTACAGTCAGCCCTGCATGACAAGATGAACTCAAAGAAAAAAGTTGCAAAATACAAAATTTCATAACATCTCAAGATCTACAGAGTTTATTTTGGTTATTTTGTCATATGTTCATCCGACATGGCGATTCTAATATTTTTCTAAAATCTTATATATCTGTCTTGTAGTTTCATATACTATAAGAGAGAGATGTAAAATTTGTAAATAAATTTGTTTTGGCTTTGTCAAATAAAAAAATGATCAAAATAAATGTTGTAGATCTTGAGAAATTATACAACTTTGTAGTTAAAAACTTTTTAATTTGAATTCGTTTAGGGCTTAAATATTCGATTTGAAATTTTCTTTGCCGAGTGTTTTATTTTTGACACTCAGCAAAGAAGGTCTTTGCCGAGTGTCAAAGAAAAACGCTCAGCAAAGAATTTTCAAATTTAAGAAAATCAAATGAAGTTTTTGCATGACAAGATGATTTCAAAACAAAAAGTTATCAACTATAGAGTTTCATAACTTTTTGAGATCTACAAAGTTTATTTAGAGAGTTTTTCCATCCGAGGTTGTTTCAAAAAATCAAAATTTAAAATTTTCAATTAGAAACGCGGTTTTGCATGACAAGATGAACTCAAATAAAAAAGTTGCCAAATACAAAATTTCATAACATCTCAAGATCTACAGAGTTTATTTTGGTTATTTTGTCATATGTTCATCCGACATGGCGATTCTAATATTTTTTCTAATATCTTATATATCTGTCGTGTAGTTTCATATACTATAAGAGAGAGAGATGTAAAATCTGTAAATAAATTTGTTTTGGCTTTGTCAAATAAAGAAATGATCAAAATAAATATTGTAGATCTTGAGAAGTTATACAACTTTGTAGTTAAAAACTTTTTAATTTGAATTCGTTTAGGGCTTAAATATTCGATTTGAAATTTTCTTTGCTGAGTGTTTTATTTTTGACACTCGGCAAAGAAGGTCTTTGCCGAGTGTCAAAGAAAAACACTCGGCAAAGAATTTTCAAATTTAAGAAAATCAAATGTAGTTTTTGCATGACAAGATGATTTCAAAACAAAAAGTTATCAACTACAAAGTTTCATAACTTTTTGAGATCTACAAAGTTTATTTAGAGAGTTTTTCCATCCGAAGTTGTTTAAAAAATCAAAATTTAAAATTTTCAATTAAAAACGTGGTTTTGCATTACAAGATAAACTCAAATAAAAAAGTTGCCAAATACAAAATTTCTTAACATCTCAAGATCTAGAGAGTTTATTTTGGTTATATTGTCATATGTTCATCAGACTTGGTGATTCTAATATTTTTCTAAAATCTTATATATCTATATGTCTTGTAGTTTCAAACACTATAACAGAGATGTAAAATTTGTAAATAAATTTGTTTTGGCTTTGTCAAATAAAGAAATGATCAAAATAAATGTTGTAGATCTTGAGAAGTTATAGAACTTTGTAGTTAAAAACTTTTAGATTTGAATTCGTTTAAGGCTTCAAAATTTGATTTGACATTTTCTTCGCCGAGTGTTTCTTTTTTGACACTCGGCAAAGAAGGTCTTTGTCGATTGTGAAAGAAAAACACTCGGCAAAGAATTTTCAAATTTAAGAAATTCAAATGTAGTTTTTGCATGACAAGATGATTTCAAAACAAAAAATTATCAACTATAAAGTTTCATAACTTTTTTGAGATCTATAAAGTTTATTTAGAGAGTTTTTCCATCCGAGGTTGTTTCAAAAAATCAAAATTTAAAATTTTCAATTAAAAATGTGGTTTTGCATGACAAGATGAACTCAAATAAAAAAGTTGCCAAATACAAAATTTCATAACATCTCAAGATCTACAGAGTTTATTTTGGTTATTTTGTCATATGTTCATCGACATGGTGATTCTAATATTTTTCTAAAATCTTATATATCTGTCTTGTAGTTTCATGTACTATAAGAGAGAGATGTAAAATTTGTAAATAAATTTGTTTTGGCTTTGTCAAATAAAGAAAAGATCAAAATAAATGTTGTAGATCTTGAGAAGTTATACAACTTTGTAGTTAAAAACTTTTTAATTTAAATTCGTTTAGGGCTTCAAAATTCGATTTGGAATTTTCTTTGCCGAGTGTTTTATTTTTGACACAAGAAAAACACTCGGCAAAGAATTTTCAAATTTAAGAAATTCAAATGTAGTTTTTGCTGACAAGATGATTTCAAAACAAAAAGTTATCAACTATAAAGTTTCATAACTTTTTGAGATCTACAAAGTTTATTTAGAGAGTTCATCCATCCGAGGTTGTTTAAAAAAATCAAAATTTAATATTTTCAATTAAAAACGCGGTTTTGCATGACAAGATGAACTCAAATAAAAAAGTTGCCAAATACAAAATTTCATAACATCTCAAGATCTACATAGTTTATTTTGGTTATTTTATCATATGTTCATCCCACATGGTGATTCTAATATTTTTCTAAAATCTTATATATCTGTCTTGTAGTTTCATATACTATAAGAGAGAGATGTAAAATTTGTAAATAAATTTGTTTTGGCTTTGTCAACTAAAGAAATGATCATAATAAATGTTGTAGATCTTGAGAAGTTGTACAACTTTGTAGTTAAAAACTTTTTGATTTGAAATCGTTTAGGGCTTCAAAATTCAATTTGAAATTTTCTTTGCCGGGTGTTTTTTTTGACAGTCTTTGCCGAGTGTCAAAGAAAAACACTCGGCAAAGAATTTTCAAATTTAACAAATTCAAATGTAGTTTTTTTATGATAAGATGATTTCAAAACAAAAAGTTATCAACTACAATGTTTCATAACTTTTTGAGATCTACAAAGTTTATGTGTCACCCAAATTTAAGGATAAATTTGAGTACAATAAACCTCATGTGCGCCCCAGGAATAGTCGCACACACAAGTCGACAGATTACAAATGTATCATCACAAGTGTCTTACATAGCGTTTATTACAACACGAACATCAAAGTCTGCAACAAGCGGAAATAAAACTCATAAGTATCTATAAATTGTTAGCTCCAACACAGGGACGACCGACTGGGGGATCGCCAACCTAGAAGTCCTCCGGAAACTCCTCGTAGAAGCTGTCATCTGTTACCCATCCGGGATTTTGTCCAAAAAGAAATATAGAGACAAGCGTGAGTACATCTCGTACTCCGCAAGTATAACATAGGATTTTATGCGCCTCAAAAAGGTCAGACACTGGCTACTGCAGTTAGTATTTTAATTGGTCATTGTTTTAATCCTATTTAATCATAAGTTATGCTTAAGCTCCCGATTAGCCCAAATGAGTACATGATAATAACACCGTTAACCTTCACGGCTAACACCATCACCATCACGGTTAAACCACATTAATCATCACGATCAATGCCTCATATTTCCATAGGTCATTCCCCCATAATCATCGACATCTAACTATTCCGTAAGGGTCCAAGGCCACTCATGTCCGAGAGCACGGCTAGTATACCAGTTTGATCAAACTCTGCAGAGAGGTGTGCACTTTTCCCGTAAGTCATGTTACCCATATGCCCGGGGTTTGCAAGACCCACTAACACTGCCAAGGTGAGCGGGCAGGGAACAATATAAAGCCTTCCATAGGCCTCGTCTAACCAGTTAGGGCTGCGAGGTTGTTGACGGTCCTTAAGTATAAAATTTAATTATCAAATAAATAAAGAAAAGGATCCAAATGAAATCAACATCTAGACGTAGGGCAAGCGGAAATAAAACTCATAACTATCTATAAATTGTTAGCTCCAACACAGGGACGACCGACTGGGGGATCGCCAACCTAGAAGTCCTCCGGAAACTCCTCGTAGAAGCTGTCATCTGTTACCCATCCGGGATTTTGTCCAAAAAGAAATATAGAGACAAGCGTGAGTACATCTCGTACTCCGCAAGTATAACATAGGATTTTATGCGGCTCAAAAAGGTCAGACACTGGCTACTGCAGTTAGTATTTTAATTGGTCATTGTTTTAATCCTATTTAATCATAAGTTATGCTTAAGCTCCCGATTAGCCCAAATGAGTACATGATAATAACACCGTTAACCTTCACGGCTAACACCATCACCATCACGGTTAAACCACATTAATCATCACGATCAATGCGTCATATTTCCATAGGTCATTCCCCCATAATCTTCGACATCTAACTATTCTGTAAGGGTCCAAGGCCACTCATGTCCGAGAGCACGGCTAGTATACCAGTTTGATCAAACTCTGCGCAGAGGTGTGCACTTTTCCCGTAAGTCATGTTACCCATATGCCCGGGGTTTGCAAGACCCACTAACACTGGCAAGGTGAGCGGGCAGGGAACACTATAACGCCTTCCATAGGCCTCGTCTAACGAGTTAGGGCCGCGAGGTTGTTGACGGTCCTTAAGTATCAAATTTAATTATCAAACAAACAAAGAAAAGGGTCCAAATGAAATCAACATCTAGACTTAGGGTTTTATCTGACAGAATTCCACGAATTTTGGTATTTGTCTATTTCTGCAGGGGGTTATCAGGAAATACAGAAGAAAGGCCCACACGTCGAGATTACATAGAGATATTAACGTGCCGCATAATTATCTTACATCTAGAAGACTCCAGAAGCCACGGGAAGAAAGCGGAGGCCGAACGGGGCCAGAGGCAGGGCGCCCGCCCTCCTTCCCTGGGCGCCTGCCCTGACTTGGAGTCCAATCAGGACTCTGTTTCGTGGGAGATCTCCACCGACCTAAAGGATCAAGGATAACAGTTCAATCAATGTCGGTTTGATCCAACGGCCCATATTCACTTGAAGGGACTATAAAACCAGACCCCCTGGCCCCTAGAGGAGAGAGCCTCTCAACCCTAATTCATTGTTCCTCAAGGGAGAAGAAGAATCTGATCAAGATTAGAGCCACCACATCAATTAGATATCTAGATTAGCATAGCTACATAGGATTAGAACTAGAAGGAGTCAATCTTCGATTGGTTTCCGGATCTGTCAAGAGGATTCTTGGTAATTCTCTAATTGTGCTTCTAATTGCTTTCTAATTATCTTTGTTCTTCAATATTATGAATATGACTTTATTCTACTTCAATATATTGCTTATGACTTTGCTCTACTTGTTTATATTCAAGATTATATTGTTCTTAGTTTATCATAGTTATGTACTTGGCTTAGTTAGATTGCATCTATATACATGCTTAGGATCGTATAGCGTTTGTCCATCGGATCCATGGGTAAATGATAGATATTGTGTAGGCGTGGTGCTTATACCGTATTTATCTGCGATTGTACCCAATATGCCAGATCGTGGGGTAGTTCGTGATAGTGACAGCTTCATTGATTCTTATATAGTCCCCCTCTCGTGTATTGGGCTGGCAGAGCAATATTATTACAGGGGAGTGATTGCTATGTTTTTCATTTACCTTGCTAATATCACTATGCATGGGCGTAGTCTTGTCTCGAAATGATTGCTAAGTATGCTTGCACTAACTATGATAATGCTTGACTATATAGTTGAGAATAACTTAGGAAATATTCTTGTAGTTCATTCTAATTCCATGCTAATGACTTTCTAGAGTATCTAATTGAGGTGCTTATCATATTTAATATGTGGCTAGTTATGATCAGATTAATTATCTTTGTCACTATTCATTATTTCATATATCTTTTATGTGACACTTACCCTGTACGAAAGAGTTAGATAAATGTTCTCAATTATACATGCAATGATAGATACTCAATCTCATATTCTATTCTGTAGTCAATAGTGATGATTGTTAATCCCTTCCTAGTGGTAAAAATATAAATAACGATGCCTGGAATACTTCCCGGTTAAAATGCTACATCGGTATTAATCTGTGCGCTTCCAGATCCCATTCATTATTTATTTAGAAGAGCAATTGCATATTTTCAATACCGCGTCTCTCATGTCATGCTGGGGATGACAACATGGCTTAAGTGGTATGAGGGATAGGTTTGACATTTTTGGCACCGTTACTAGAATTAGAAAACTGTCTACTTTTGGTAGTGATGTTAAGAATACCCAACAAGCATTTTTGGCGCCGTTGCCGGGGAAGGTTGATTACTAATCAGGAATGGAATAAAGGATTTTGAGTTATCATTCGCATCACTAATCTGATTGAGCTTATCAATTCTTTTATACAGTTTTACCCCGATATTTTTCTATTTTATCTTATGTAGGGGAATGTATGAATAGAAGACATCTTACAGGAAATTTTGTTGACAATCCCGAAGCGTTATTCAGAAGAACTAGAGCCAAGCTCAAGAAGAGATCATCAACATTTCAGCAAGAAGCTTCATCCAATCAAGAAGATCACCGGAACTTGTCTTCAGAGTTCGAAGCCATGGCGAACAAATCAATCCGTGAGTTCTCAGCTCCCACTATGGACAACATCCGCACTGGACCTGCTGCAGAGATCGATGGCAACTTTGAGCTCAAGCCTGGACTTATCAACATGGTGCAATCCAACCAGTTCTGTGGGAAGGCACACGAAGATGCTATTGCTCATGTCCAACACTTTCTGGAGATATGCAACACATTTACCATATCAGGAGTTTCCAGAGATGCTATACTACTTCGCCTCTTCCCATTCTCACTGTTAGGGAGAGCGAAGCAGTGGTTTTACGCTACAAAGGAGAAGAATACTACATGGGCACTCTGCTCAACAAACTTCTTGGCTAAATTCTTTCCCATGGGCAAGACCAATGCTCTCTGTGGGAAGATTACAAGTTTCAGCAACAAAATGATGAATTTGTTCCATAAGCATGGGAGCGCTTTCAAGACTACATCCTAGAATGTCCCCATCATGGAATGGAGAGTTGGCTATTGATGCAGACGTTTTATCATGGGCTCGGGAACAGTGCCCGAGAGACCATGGATGCTGCAGCTGGAGGAGCATTCTTATCACTTACCATATCACAAGCCATAGCTCTTGTGGAGAAGATGGCGTCCAACCAAAGTTGGAATGAAGAAAGGACCCAAACACGCAAGAGAGGTGGAGGTATGCATCAGCTGAAGGAGGTAGACATGCTGTCTGCAGAGCTAGACCTGCTCATGAAGAAGCTCGATGATAGAGCTGGAGATAAGAAGGAAGTTATGCACATCTACGACTCTCACATGACTTGTGAGGAGTGTGGAGATCTGGACACTCAGGCAATCATTGCCCTGAGATACTTGAGGATGTGAACTACATCAACAATAACAACAACTACTACTACAACCGTCCTCAACAAAATCAAGGTTGGAATCAATAGAGGCCTAACTACTCAGGTAATTATCAAGGTAACAGTTCTTACAACAATAATAATAATTTTCCACCTCTGAGAGAGTTAGTGTCTAATCAAGGAAAGCTAATGGATAACCTGTCTAAGAAATTGGCATCAAATGATAAAATGCTAGAAAATATAAATAATAGAATGGATAATTTCTCTACTGCCCTCAAGAATCAAATTAGCTTTAATAAAATGATTGAATCTCAGTTAAATCAAATAGCTGCTGCTGTTCCTGCTACTAACCCCGGTATACCATCACAACCGGAAGGATTAGAATCTGCAAATCTTGTAGACATGTTTGATGCAGGTAATTGGAGTAACCCCGTCACTGAATTTACTACTGACCTTCTGCCGATCAAGAGAGGTGATCCAGGACGCCCCGTCATCCCGATCTCCATCGGCATGGTGGACGTCTCAGAAGCACTCTGTGACTTTGGCTCCAGTGTCAACATTATACCCAGGGTACTCTATGAAAAATTCTTTACATATCCTTTATTAGAAACAACCATGTGATTGCAGTTTGCAGATCAGGCATTAACTTTCCCAAAAGGAATATTGAAGAACCTTTGTGTCAGAGTTGGTACCTTGTATGCCACAGCAGACTTCGTGGTGATAGAGACCGATAATGATGAGAGAGCACCCATCATCTTAGGGAGGCCATTCTTGAACACCTCGGGAGCTGTCATCTACGCTAGTGCTGCCAAGATCAGTTTCTACATCAAAGGGAGGAAAGAGACATTTTCCTTCAAGAACAAGACTACACAAATCCCAGATCAATCCAGACGTGAATCAAGGAAGACGACCAGCAGGAGGAACAGGAACAAGCAAGTGTGGACTGAGTCGGCTAAGATGGTCACTGCAGTTCATAGAGGCCAAGATCATCAACTTAAGTCACCGTTTTTGACCAAGAAGGACGACCCAGGAATGCTAAGCATCTACTGCTCCATAAATGGATACAGCTTCTACAAGACGACTTGCGACACCGGATCGGGCGTCAACATAATGGCCGCAATCACCTATCAACTCTTGTTCGGAACCATGCCCCTAAAACCAACATACATTCAACTCCAGATGGCAGATCAGACATTTTGAGAAGTTAATGGAATAGTAACTGATGTCCCTGTCAAAACAGACGATTATTTTGTCTACACAGACTTTCAGGTTATTGACATGGGAGAAGACAAGTACGATCCACCCATCATCCTTGGAAGTCCGTTCCTCAGCATCGTTAAAGCAATCATCTACATTGGAACTGGAGAAGTCCATATGCACTTCCCCTCAGAGAAGGTATGCCGTTATTTTACTGACCCTAACTACATCTTTGAAGAATCTAAGCAGGTCAGAAAACGACGCAACCGCAATCAGAGGAGGCAAATCATCAAGGACGGATGGGCAGACTACGAAGGAGAAGTTGTAAGGTCAGAAGACATAGAGTTTAAATAGAATTATCCAGAGGAGACTGAAGCACCGAGTCAGGTATGGAAAGAGAAGATAACTATACATGAAGAGGAGGCGCTGCCGGAAGTACCGACTACGCCACCCAACGAACCTCAGGACAATTGAGAAAATAAAGAGTCCCGTTCGGAGGACTTAAAAACACCGAACGCCTTGCCAAGAGGTAAACTTGGTAGTTATCCTTTCCCTTTCAATTATTTTAAAATAGTCTACTTAGTTAATCATATTCATGCTATCCTAAAAAGAAAATAAAAATGTGAAAACAGTAAGCCTCATGTGAGTATACGAGTGGCATAACACCCATAAGTACATTCACTGTGGTGGCATAAAAAAATAAAATAAATATTTCATTTGTGCTTTATAAAATAAAAATATAAAAATAGGGAATAATAATTATTAAGGAGTCTCAACATGATAAAGGCTAGATATTTATGCTAACACTTAATCGGTTCCACAAGCTTTGTTGTCTATTTGAGCTCCACAGAATTTAAGAATCAAGAAGACTAGCAGACGGAGGACATTCTAATCGCTGTCAGAATACTGCCGACTTTCAAATACACCTCTGCCACCTGCTAGCTACATCAAAAGAAATTACGTCAAAATTCAGCTTAGGGGAGAGCACCCCCATTTATCCCGATAAGTATTTCTATCTATCTTTATACTTTTACTATATTAAATATACATAACTATGGAAAACCAAATAAAGATTTTAGGCTTATATATATATACCTTTTGCTTAGTGTGTTTAATAAATAAATAAAGTAGCTATGGTAATCTGTATCTTAATAATAAAACTCTAGCATGGATATGATGAATAGTTGCTCTGCCTAATTTGCACATTTTAAGTTCTCTCTCAAGTTTAGATATAACTATTATAATTTAAAGCTTGTTCTAGACCTAAACTTGTGGGATGAAGACTTGATCTAAAGTCTAAGTTGTTAACGGATACGATATGGGAAGGTTGAGCTGCTGTTTATCTGTTCCTAGAGATGCTAGAATTCTGGAGAATTATATCTTTGAAAATCTTTAAAATGTTGCATGATGAGTTCCTATATGATGAGAGTTTTAAATTCCTACCACATCCATATATACATGCTTGGTAGACTTTGAGCCACATATTTAGTTTTTACTGCTTATGAGCATTGAGTGTGGTCAAGCTGTGTAGACCCTTAGGAGCTTGTCATGTGGTTAAATCAAGATTTCACTTGCACGTTCACTCATATATGCTACTTCTACTCCGAAAGTACCATCCACATATATCCACCGATTTCTATCTCCAGAACCACCCAAAAAATATTCTACTCCTAATCCGGGAGAGAATAGCCAAAAATATTTCTGTTTTTCCTTGTGAAATAAATGCTCAAGATATCTTATTACTACCACTTGCTATATTATCTCAAGAGATGAGTGCTCTAAAAAAAGAAGAAAAGATACGAGGAAATAAAAAGGGGCAAGTGCCCGGAACCTCGAAAGAAAAGAAAAAGTGAGACGAGAGGTAAAAATGGACAAGTGTCCGACAGTAGAATTAGGTGTACAAGATACCCACCTGAGAGAAAAGAAAAATATAGAGCATCTCATTCTCATCATAAAATTTTTAAAAGCAAGGAAGGTATGTATCCCCTCAAAGAGCAAAGTAGAATTAGACTTTCACCATTGTTATCACCATCATCACCATACACCATTCATTCGCCACACATGCGCATCTTGATTTGACTTATTGATTTGTTTCTTTGGATCCATGGTTTGACTATACAATAAATGTCTTGTGAGTATGTATATTTTATCTCCCACCTATGAGCTCCAGATATTAAAGCCTTATTAGAGTAGGGTGAGAGAGAAGGCAATGTCACTATGCTTTATACCACAAATACCACATATTTTGAGAGAAGGCATATACCATCACTGCCTTGGTAAGGATCCAGAAATACCACAAAAGAGAGATTTGAGAGAATCATACAAGGAATCTCTGAGTTTTATTTGAAAATCTGCAAAAACTCCAGAGCTATGGCTGATCAAGAATAAGAGACATGGCACTTGACTAGACTGTTCTATCTTTTAACTACTCCAGACAGAAGTAACGGTTACAAGTCCCATGGTGAAAGGTAAAGTAAGTAAGTTTTAAGTCTTGACAGTTTACTCTAACTTAGAGATGAGATCTTATTTAAAAAGCATGTGTACCGTCAATTTTTAAAGGCATTACAACAACTTCTGATTCATCACTGAGAGTATCCTTGCTCAGGGACGAGCAAGAGGTAAGCTTGGGGGAGTTTGTTGACGGTCCTTAAGTATCAAATTTAATTATCAAATAAACAAAGAAAAGGATCCAAATGAAATCAACATCTAGACTTAGGGTTTTATCTGACAGAATTCTACGAGTTTTGGTGTTTGTCTATTTCTGCAGGGGGTTATCAGGAAATACGGAAGAATGGCCCACACGTCGGGATTACATAGAGATATTAACGTGCTTAGGATCGTATAGCGTTTATCCATCGGATCCATGGGTAAATGATAGATATTGTGTAGGCGTGGTGCTTATACCGTATTTATCTGTGATTGTACCCAATATGCCAGATCGTGGGGTGGTTCGTGATAGTGACAGCTTCATTGATTCTTATATAGTCCCCCTCTCGTGTATTGGGCTGGCAGAGCAACATTATTACAGGGGAGTGATTGCTATGTTTCTCATATTCCTTGCTAATATCACTATGCATGGGCGTAGTCTTGTCTCGCAATGATTGCTAAGTATGCTTGCACTAATTATGATAATGCTAGACTATATAGTTAAGAATAACTTAGAGAATATTCTTGTAGTTCGTTCTGATACCATGCTAATGACTTTCTAGAGTATCTAATTGAGGTGCTTATCATATTTATTATGTGGCTAGATCAGACTAGTTATCCTTGTCACTATCATTATTTCATATATCTTTTATGTGACACATATCCCTGTATGAAGAGTTAGATATAATGTTCTCAATTATACATGCAATGATAGATGCTCAATCTTATATTCTATTCTGTAATCAATATTGATGATTGTTAATCCCTTCCCAGTGGTAAAAATATAAATAATGATACCTGGAATACTTCTCGGTTAAAATGCTACATCGGTATTAATTTGTGCGCTTGCAGATCCCATTTATTATTTATTTAGAAGAGCAATTGCATATTTCAATACCGCGTCTCTCATGTCATGCTGGGGATGACAACTTGGCTTAAGTGGTATGAGGGATAGGTTTGACATTTTTGGCACCTTTACTTGAATTAGAAAACTGTCTACTTTTGGTAGTGATGTTAAGAATACCCAACAAGCATTTTTGGCGCTTTTGCCGGGGAAGGTTGATTATTAATCAGGAATGGAATAAAGGATTTTGAGTTATCATTCGCATCACTAATCTGATTGAGCTTATCAATTCTTTTATACAGTTTTACCCCGATATTTTTCTATTTTATCTTATGTAGGGGAATGTATGAATAGAACACATCTTGCAGGAAATTTTGTTGACAATCCCGAAGCGTTATTCAGAAGAACTAGAGCCAAGCTCAAGAAGAGATCATCAACACTTCAGCAAGAAGCTTCATCCAATCAAGAATATCACCGGAATTTGTCTTCAGAGTTCGAAGCCATGGCAAACAAATCAATCCGCGAGTTCTCAGCTCCCACTACAGACAACATCCGCACTGGACATGCTGCAGAGATCGATGGCAACTTTGAGCTCAAGCCTGGACTTATCAACATGGTGCAATCCAACCAGTTCTGTGGGAAGGCACACGAAGATGCTAGTGCTCATCTCCAACACTTTCTGGAGATATGCAACACATTTACCATATCAGGAGTTTCTAGAGATGCTATACTACTTTGCCTCTTCCCATTCTCACTGTTAGGGAGAGCGAAGCAGTGGCAGATATAGAGAACCAGTTAGGGCCGCGAGGTTTCCTCGGTAGGCAGATATAGAGAACCCCCCTTTCCTATGGCACATTTCCATCACGGCTATACACATAGGAACAGAAGCAATTCTATACCCAAAGTGGCAAGCCCCTCTTGCACCCTTTCGGGTAAACTCTAACCAGCTAGATGAGATCCTACTGCTGAGCTAAAGTTAGAGCCATATAACAATCACGGTTGCACTGTATGTCCCGGATAGTCGCTTACAGAGAAGTCCTTACAGAGGGTCTAGATCAACCTAACCAAAGTCAATTGCACCATAGCCCTTTTCCCATCATTCGTCATCATGTTTATTAAAGTCAGAGTGGTAGTAAAGTCTCAATTAATTAGAGCACTAGCAAAGCTACCCACATGCAATCTTCCCATAGGTGTCATAAGTATATAGTCAGCTAGCTAGGATGTCCTTAGGCTTATCATATTTAGACACATGCAGATGCGTAATTAATTAAGTGAATAGGTGTACAAGGAAAACCCATGTTATACTTGCCTTCGGTAAAGGGAAACTACTGCTGGTCCTGCTGCTCCTCGGAGTAAAACAGATCACCCACGGACACGTCACCGTCTGCGCTCGATCAGTACCACACAACAACACGCATCCAGGTTCAATCATACAAGCAAACAATCCTTTAATTAGAACAGTACACCAACAGATCAAAAACAAAATAAAATATTTAAAAACAGAACCTACGTTTCGCTACGAACACATAGATACGAAGCTCACGAAAATCGAAGCTAAAACGACCTAGTTATGAATTTACAACGATTTCCTATAGGCATTTAATTAATTAAACCTAACCCTAAAAATAAAAAGTTGCAAACTACAGAAACAGTGGTACTAACATGTAGAGAATTTAATTACAAATCTAACACAATTTGAATGGGTGAAATTGAAGCTAAAACGAATATTTTATGGCCAAAACAATGCAGTGGCAATCTTGTAAATAAAGCATGATTTATACGAATTGAAATAAATACAGAAATTCCTAGATTTTCTCCCTGGCCGAGGACTGCGGGTTGATTAGGGAAAAGTATAGGGTCTCTTTAGCAAAAGGACCCGTGAAGGGGTACGGGCCCTACTCGGCCGTCTGATTAGAATTCAACGGCCCAAATCACAAGATGAGAGAGATAGAGAAGCAGAGGGGCGCGGCCGCCGGAGAAGAAGAAGGAGGCGGCGGGGCTCCATGGCCGGCCGGCCCGAGCTCGCCGGAGACGGCCGTGACAGAGCTACGGGGCTCGATTTTCCAATCCGAAACCACTGGGAGAGAGGGGAGGGCGAGGGGAACTCGTTCCCGGCCTCGGAGCGACCGAGGAGAGCCCGCGCGGCCCGCGCCATGGCCGACGGCGGAGATCTCCTCCGGCGAGCGTGGCCGGGGTGCTATAGGACCTCATTTCGCTCGGCAAAAGGACGGGGAGAGAGCGGGAGAGAAGGGGAAGCTCACCTGCACGACGAGAAGCTGCGGAAATAGCTCAAACGGAGGGACGGTGCGCGGCGGTTCACGGCGAGTTCGGCGAGCTCCTATGCGGTGAGAACAGAGTCGAGGAGAGAGGGGAAATGGGGAGGGGGGAATGCTCGGACGCGCAGGGCTCTCCACTTGAAACCGAGGCGCGGGGTGGGGAGAAGAGGGGATCATGGGCGCGGGGGCTTCGGCTTGGACAGTTCCAGCAGGGAGAGCGAGGGGGGAGCGGGCGGGCGGTTGGAGAAGGCGAAGCTGACAGGCGGGCCTGCCCTGTCAGCGGGGAGAGAGAGGGGAAGGGGAAGCCGGCCAGCTGGGCCGCGACCCAGGAAGAGGGGGAAGAAGGTGCGCATTGGGAAAAGGATGGGCCGAAATAGGCCAGAAAGAGAGAAGGGGGAAGGAATGAGTTTTCCATTTTATTTTTCAAACACATTTTCCAAAAGCATTTCTTTTTCTTCAAATAAATTCTTGAGCAAAAGATATTTTGTTTTCTTAACAATCATCACAATAAAATGCATTCGCATGTATGCAGCAAAAATATTGTTCTAAACTTATTTTAAATTTAAATTTCCCTAAATTTATTTATTTTTCCTATATTGAAATGCTCACAAAATAATTGATTAAATTCAATTCGTCTTTTTTAAATAAATAAAATTTTTGGGTGTTACAATTCTACCTCCCTTCAAAATAATCTCATCCTCGAGATTGAGATGGTGCTTACTCAAAGAGATACGGATAAGATTGTCTCAGCTCATCTTCCCTTTCCCAAGTGGCCTCTTCTTCCTTATATCGGTGCCACTCCACTTTGCACATCTTTATAACCCGACTCTAGGTGACTCTTTCCGCTATTTCTAAGATCTTGATTGGATATTCCTCATAGGTCAGAGCTTTTCCAACGGAATTTGTTCCTTAGGCACTCGCAAACATTGCTTCAGTTGCGACACATGGAACACATCATGAATACCCGACATACTCGCAGGTAACTCTAACTGATAGGCCACATCTCCACGTCTCCTAAGAATTCTGAACGGTCCCACATACCTTGGTGCCAATTTACCCTTCATATTAAATCTCCTAACACTTCTCATAGGTGACACCTTCAAGTACACATAGTCGCCTATCTCGAATGCCAAATGTCTTCTTCTAGTATCAGCATAACTCTTTTGCCGAGACTGGGCTACTCTCAAGTTGTCCCGTATTTTCCGCACTTGTTCCTCTGCGTCTCTAAGAACATCAGGTCCAAATACTTGACTCTCACCAGTTTGATTCAAAAACAAAGGCGTTCTACATTTCTGCCCATACAATGCTTCAAACGGTGCCATATTGAGACTTTTCTGGTAACTATTATTATATGAAAATTCAGCGTATGGCAAACTGGTGTCCCAACTGGTACCATACTGTAACGCTCATGCCCTCAACATGTCCTCTAAAATCTGATTCACCCTTTTGGTCTGCCCATCAGTTTGGGGATGATACACGGAACTAAAGTTCAACTTTGTTCCCAACGATTCATGTACTTTGTGCCAAAACTGTGATGTGAACTGTGTACCCCGATCAGACACGATCTTCTTCGGAACTCCGTGCAGACTCACGATTCTATCCATATATAATTTTGCCAAATTTGCACCATCATAGTTGGTCTTAACAGGTAGAAAGTGAGCAACTTTAGTGAGTCTATCCACAATTACCCATATCGAATCATGCCCGCGCTGAGTGCGGGGCAATCCGGTGATGAAATCCATACCTACTTCTTCCCATTTCCATTCAGGCACTTGCATTGGTTGCAACAACCCTGCAGGTCTTTGTTGCTCGGCTTTCACTCTCTGACAAGTATCACAAATGGCTACATACTCTGCCACATCTCTCTTTAATCCATACCACCAATATTTTTCTTTAAGATCTAGATAAAACTTGGTCCTTCCGGGGTGAATTGAATATGCAGAGTCATGTGCTTCACGCAGGATTGCATCTCGGATGGATGTCACTTCGGGCACACATATTCTCTTCCCAAACCATAGTGTACCATTTTCATCCAACCTGAAACCCGGTGCTTTTCCAAGCACTACATTCTCTGAAATTTCTTTTAATTTCTCATCCTCCAACTGACTTTTGCGGATTTCTTACTCTAGTGTGGGCTCTAACTCCAATTCAACAGTGTTGTTCACTAAACCCAAATTGAGATGTTCTATTTGAGCTAACAACTCTGTGGGAATAAAGGTCAATTGCAGCCCATTGGCATAGCTCTTTCGACTAAGTGCATCGGCAACAACGTTTGCCTTCCCGGGATGGTAATGCACTTCCAGGTCATAATCCTTTATTAATTCTAACCAACGACGTTGCCTTAGGTTCAGATCTGATTGTGTGAAGACATACTTCGAGCTTTTGTGGTCAGCAAAAATATCACACTTGTGTCCAATTAAGTAATGCCTCCAAATCTTTAGGGCATGAACCACGGTAGCTAGCTCCAAATCATGAGTAGGATAATTCAGCTCATGTTTTCTCAACTCCCTGGATGCATAGGCCACTACTCTTCCTTCTTGCATAAGCACACATCCAAGGCCTAGGCGAGAAGCATCGCAATAAATAGAGAATGTTTTACTCAAATCTGGTAAGGTCAACACTGGGGCTGTCGTCAACCTTTTCTTTAGCTCTTCAAAATTTTCTTGGCATTTATCTGACCAAATAAATTTGGCACTCTTCTCTAGTAGGGCAGTCATGGGCTTTGCTAACTTAGAGAATCCTTCAATAAATCTCCTATAATAACCAGCTAGTCCCAAAAAGCTATGGATTTCACTAGCATTGGTTGGAGGCTTCCAATTCAGCACATCTTGCACTTTGCTGGGGTCTACGGCTATTCCACCGTTGGAGACCACATGTCCCAAAAATGATACCTCATCCAACCAAAACTCACACTTGCTTTTCTTGGCATACAACTTGTTCTCTCTAAGCTTTTGCAAGACCAGTCTCAAATGTTCAGCATGTTCTTCTTTTGTTTTGGAGAAGATTAATATATCATCAATGAATACTACAACGAACTTATCCAAATATTCCATGAACACCTTGTTCATCATATACATGAAGTATGCAGGTGCATTGGTCAACCCAAATGACATGACTGTATACTCATACAAGCCATACCTTGTGGTAAAAGTTGTCTTAGGTATGTCAGTTGCACGGATTTTCAGTTGGTGATAGCCAGATCGGAGGTCAATTTTGGAGAACACACATGCTCCTTTCAGTTGGTCAAATAAGTCATCTATTCTAGGCAGTGGGTACTTGTTTTTAATAGTGACTTCATTTATTGACCGATAATCTACACACATCCTCCTAGTGATACCTTTCTTATCAACAAAGATTATTGGTGCACCCTAGGGTGAAGAAATAGGACGAATAAACCCTTTTTCTTGCAATTCCTTAAGCTGTTTCTTAAGTTCCTCTAATTCATTTACCCTCATTCTATATGGTCTTTTTGCTATGGGTGCAGTTCCAGGTAAAATCTCAATAAGAAATTCAATGTCTCGGTCTGGTGGCATACCTGGCAACTCGTCTAGGAACACATCTGGAAACTCGTCCACCACCGGCTCTTCTTGGTCAGCATCACTCAAATGATTCACTGTAGCAGTCGGCTGAGGTTGCACTGCCACATCCACACTTATTCTGTCCCCACCTGGTGATGTCACCACCACAGACTTCTCCTGACACTGAATTACTGCGCTATGCTGCTTCATCCAATCCATTCCATGTATGAGGTCAATTCCCATGGTTCTTAGCACAATAGGTTTCACCTTGAAATCTACCCCCCTTAAGGATATACTAGTGGAGGGGCTCCAGTAATTAGCTGGCATGTTGCCTCCCAGTGAATTTACTAGCATAGAATTTTTCAGTGCACAAAGTGAGATTCTATGCACTCTAACAAATGCTTGGGAGATGAAAGAATGTGAAGCACCAGAATCAAACAGTACTTTTGTTGACACCGTTTTTGGACACGTATCTTTTGACGCGTGTCTGGGGATAGTGAAGTGTAGATCGGCAGATGAAGTAACGGTAACTAGTCTACAGGGAAGTTGCCGATGAAGGTGGTTGCCGATGAGGAAACAACTGAATGTGACTAAGTCCAGAGGTAGTGACGTGTTCGTGCCGATGACCAGTATCAATGCCGATGGCCACAACAGGAGATCTGTCGATGGCTCTAAAGAAAAGCGTGGAGGTTGCCGATTGATCTGTGGCGGTGCCCCGGTCGGCTACGAGGGGGTAGTTTTATGTTTTCCTTAGTTATTAGAATTCTTTTTCTGTACGGGTTCCGTTTAATTTGGAATTCGAGTCCTAGTCGTGTCTGGTTGTAGCTCTTCGGACAGGGTATAAATGTAGACCCTAGAGCAATGTAATGACAATCAAGCAATCAATCAAACATAAGTTTTTACTCATATTCCAGCATCTACTTTTTTGACGACTTCGTTATATTTTCTTTTTACTACGAGTCCTTAGGAATTCATCGACTTAAGCTCGGCGTGTTCTCAAGTTCCGCATGATCACCTCTTGGCCGTGACATCCGGGCGCATCGCTGTTGTCGGGACCAAAGTGGTCGAGTTACCACCTTTGTCGATTGTAAGGTCAAATCGGCTGGCACGCCATAACGTTTGAATCGGGTATTAGCCCTTTGTGTTTGCAGATCAGTTTTGCACCAACACATCTTTTGGCACGCCCGGTGGGACAGATTCAAGATCAAGATCGATATGGCGAATACTGAGTTCGACTTGGAGAACGTCATCCCTGTGACGGAAGCCAATCTCAGAGATGAGCAGAAGCAAGCTATTGCAAAAGCCATAGAGGACTACAAGCAGCAATGTTTGAAATCCTTCAGCATCAACAGGAGTGGCGAGGTAATCCAGAAGGAAGCATTGCCGGCACCTCGGCAGATTACTTTTGAAGCCAATCCTGGTAAACTTCAAGACATGGTTGACAATGCTATTAACCGTGCCTTGATTAATCAAGCTGGTGTGCTGTCCAACACGGTTTTCAATGCTGTGGCTAGAACTTTTAAGGAAGGACAGTTGCCACCAAATTATGTGGGCCCTGCCTATCATCAGCCAGGATCACCAGTGGTCACAGCTCCATCGGCTACTACGGCCGCTGCGGGCACGGAAACTACTACTCCTCCAAGCACATTAGGGATCACTAATGCGCAATCTACGCCGATGATGACCAATCCATCAACGTCGGACGAGCAAATCAAGCTCGCCATAGATCTATTGGCATCGGCAATGTCGGGATCTATTCCTCCTAATTAGTGGGTTTACGGTATGCCCCCTGAGATGATGTTGAAGACTCCTGGAACATCTCAAGTGGCTGACTTGACAGGCAAGGCTCCTATGGCATCGGCACCTCCAAATCTGCCGATGAATCAGAGTCCCCAGTATACTACAACTAATACTGCAAGACCTTACACTGGGAATTCTCAAGCTCCAACATTCCAGATGCCTAACGCATCAGTAGATTCAATGCCGACGCAACAGAGGTTTATGACACAGCCAGGGTATGTCAATTCAATGATGATGCCGAATTTCTAGCCATCGGCAAGGTTTGTGCCGATGAATGCTAACAGTGGATGGATGGAACAATTAGTCTTTCCACAGATGCCTCAGCAAAAATCATCAGGCTCCGGGGTTTCAACAAGGCCAAATTCAACCCGGGTTTCAGAATCAAGGGTTGGCCAACTAGTCGATGAATCTCGGTCAGTAGATTGGTGGTCAGATGGTTAACCCAATGTTCCATGAGGATCGTGCACCTCAGAGACATGTGGAAGCATATCAACAAATGCCAGATCCACAACCGCCTCATCGTTAAGACGCCGATGCTTATTGGGCCAATAAGATAGCTGAAGTAATGAGAGACCAATTTGGAATAAAGCCCAAAGTCAACACTTACTCTCATCGGACACCATAGCCTCCCGCATATGACCTGATTCCACTTCCAAATCGGTACAAGGTACCCGATTTTACTAAGTTTTCTGGACAGGATGACACATCAACCATGGAGCACGTCAACAGGTTCATCATCCAATGTGGGGAGGCGGCTAATAGAGACGAGTTAAGGGTTCAATTGTTCTTGTGAGCCTTGTCTGGATCGGCTTTTACTTGGTTCATATCGTTACCTCCCAACTCGGTGATTACTTGGGCCGATTTGGAGAAGCAATTCCACAAATACTTCTTTTCTGTAGTTCATGAGAAGAAGATCACCGATTTGGTCAGATTGAAACAACACAATGATGAATCGGTTGAAATCTTTGTACAGAGGTTGCGGGAGGTCAATAATAAATGCTATAGTCTGGTTCTAGATGATCGGCAACTTGCCGATTTGGCTTTTCAGGGACTGTTGCCGCATATCATCGACAAGTACGCTTCTCAAGAGTTCGAACTTTGAGCCACTTGGTGCAGAGGATTTCTGACCAAGATATTAAGCCTTTTGAGCCTAAGAGAGTGTGGAATAAAAAGGTGTCATTTGTTGATGAGGCAGCAAGCTCAGACTCTGATGAGGAGCCGATCATCGGTTTGGCGGAGTGGGTGAAAAATAAGAAGCCGATGTCTTGTCCTTTTGGGCATAAGGAGCCAGAGAAGTTTGCATTTGACATTACCAAGGCTGATAGGGTATTCGACTTTCTACTTCAGGAAGGGCAAATCAAATTGTCACCTAATCATGTGATTCCATCGGCTGAAGAATTAAAGAAGATGAAATACTGCAAGTGGCACAATGCAATTTCTCACGGCACCAATGAGTGCAAGGTTTTCAGGCAACAGCTGCAATCGGCTATAGAATCTGGGAGGATCAAGTTTGATAATTCCAAAGCTCAGAAGCCGATGAAGATCGATCAACATCCTTTCCCAACAAATATGTTGGATGCTAAGGGAAAAACCAAGGTGCTGACGTCAGAAGCGGCTGAAAGGAGTGCATCGGTGGATCCTCAACATCAGATTACTGCTGCTGATGCTAAAGGAAAGGGTTTGATCTAGGAAGAAACTAGATCAGGTAGGCCTCCCCGATCTGGCATTGTGATAACTCATAGAAGGCATCGGGAGACTTGGAAGCAACGCGAGGATCGGTATCGGCGCCAGCAGGAAGATTATCGTCGGGAAGAAGAGAGACGCCAACAAGAGTGGAATCGGCACAAGGATCACTGGAACTGCCCATTATTTATCCATTGCTGGGAAGAAAATATTAAATTGCCTACTGTTAGGGACTGCCCTGAGTGCAATGGTTACGATCGGTATGATAAACCTAATCGGCAGTATCAGAATGATGATCGACGTTTTAATGGGTCCGATTAGGGGGAGAACTTCAGTTCATGATCGGCTGGGGGGGCAGACTCAGTGTGCATGACAGACTTGGTGACCGTGTCGAATATTTTCCTAGGAACCAGGAAGAGCTTGAAGAGATGGCCAATGCACGAGTTTCCGATGAGTTCATATTTTGCAGGGATGCCAATACCTATTGAGTGGAGTCAAGGGAAGTTCGTCAGCAATCGGCAAGACAGCCGCAACATCCTCCATGGTGCCCAGAAGGGTTGACTAGGACACAGAAAAGGAGGCTACAGCGTGAAAGACAAGAAGAGCTAAGCAAGGGCAAGAATTCTGGCCAATCTGGAGATCAGCAACAACCGGATCCTAAGGGAAAAGGGCCATCGGTAGATGTTAACATGGTATTTATGTTGCTGATAGAGTTCCTTGCGCCGTCCAGTGAAGATGAGGAGCTGGATTTTTCCGACCAAATAGCTCAGTTGGCTCTAGATCCAATGACAGCCATCTTCGAAAAGCCTACCGACAATGAAAGGCAGTATCTTAAAGCTTTGTTCGTCAAAGGGAGGGTTGATGGGCAGCCGATGACCAAAATACTTGTGGACGGTGGAGCTGCTATCAATATTATGCCATATGCAGTATATCGGAAGCTTGGAAAAGGAGATCAAGATTTGATCAAGATCGATATGATGCTAAAGTACTTTGAAGGGAATGTGTCTCCAGTTAAAGGGGCAATATGCGTCGAATTGACCATCGGCAGCAAGACCTTGCCGACAACTTTCTTCGTAATCAGTGGAAGGGGTGCTTATAATCTGCTGCTGGGGAGAGATTGGATTCATGCCAATTGTTGCATCCCGTCTACAATGCACCAATGCTTGGTTCAGTGGGTAGATGACAGGATCGAAATCGTCCCAGGAGATTCTTCTTATGTCATTGCATCGGCAGAAGCAGATACTTATGAAAGGACCAGGTGTATCTTAGGGGAGATTTGGGAGAAAGATTTCCTCAAAGTTGCCGATTATGAAATTCCACCGATCCAAGCACTCGGTTCTGATGAGGAGTTTTAATGGATAGGTTCGCCGATGATGGAAACTTAGGTCAAGGGTTTACATCGGCTGATGATTTGGTAGAAGTAGATATAGGTAATGGTGATAAACCAAGGCCTACTTTTATTAGTGCTAAGTTAAATTCCGAGTGTAAGCAACAGTTAACTGATTTGTTAAAGGAATATAAAGATTGCTTTGCTTGGGATTATACTGAGATGCCTGGTTTAGACCGATCAATTGTTGAACATCGGTTACCAATCAAATCTGGATTTTGGCCGCATCGGCAACCAGCTCGCCGATGTAATCCTAATATTCTTCCTGATATTAAGGCCGAAATAACTAAACTTATTGTAGCTAAGTTTATTCGGCAGTGTCGGTATGCCAAGTGGATTTCCAATATTGTCCCAGTTTACAAGAAGAATGGGAAGCTTCGAGTTTGCATTGATTGCAGGAATCTTAATAAAGCTACGCCGATGGATGGTTACCTGATGCCGGTTGCCGATTTACTAGTTGATGCTGCGGCTGGGCATCGGATTATTAGCTTCATGGATGGCAATGCAGGATATAATCAAATATTCATGGCTGAAGAAGATATTCCAAAGACTGCGTTTAGATGTCCTGGTCATGTTGGGTTGTTTGAATGGATAGTCATGACTTTTGGTTTGAAAAATGCTAGTGCTACCTATCAAAGGTCTATGAATTTTATCTTTCATGAGTTCATTGGCAAGCTGGTAGAAATTTATATTGATGATGTGGTGGTTAAGTCCGGAGCTTTCACAAAGCATCTTGCTGATCTGCAAAAGGTGTTGGAATGTACAAGGAAACATGGTTTAAAGGTGAACCCTAACAAGTGTGCATTCGGCATATCGGCAGGGCAATTTCTTGGTTTCATGGTGCATCAAAGAGGAATTGAAATTAGCAGAAGATCCATCGATGCTATTAACAAGATAGTTGCTCCTACCAACAAAACTGAGCTCCAATCTCTGATCGGCAAAATAAATTTTATCAGGCGGTTTATTTTCTAATTTGTCTGGTAAAATTCGTGCTTTTAGTCCTTTACTTAAATTAAAGGCTGATCAAGAGTTAATATGGGGAAAAGAGCAACAGTTGGCTCTGGATGAAATCAAGAATTATCTAACAAATCCTCCAGTTTTAATTCCACCTCAGCAAGGAAAGCCCTTCAGATTATATTTGTCTACCGATGGGATGGTCATCGGTTCGGCTTTGATTCAAGAATTTGAAGGGAAGGAGCGTGTGATTTACTATTTAAGTAGAAGATTGATTGATGCTGAGACCAGGTATTCGGCCATTGAAAAATTATGTTTATGCCTATATTTCTCATGCATTAAGTTGAGGCACCATTTTTTATCGGCTGAATGTACTGTTATATGCAAAGATGATGTGGTCCGATATATGCTATCTATGCCGATTATGAGTGGCAGAATCGGTAAGTGGATCTTGGCGCTGTCGGAATTCGATCTGCAGTACAAATCGGCTAAGGCGGCTAAAGGACAGGTCATGGCCGATTTTGTGACTCAACATCGGGGTACAGTGGAAACTTTGGAAATTGTACCTTGGACGCTCTTCTTTGACGGATCCACGTGTGACCGGGCGGCAGGGATCGGCATAGTGTTAGTTTCTCCTCAGGGAAGGAAGTATGAGTTCTCTTTGCCGATTGTTGCCACGTCAACAAATAATCAAGCCGAGTATCAAGCTTTAATCAAGGGGTTGGAGTTGTTAAAAGAAGTTCATGCTGACGCTGTTGAAATCTTCGGGGATTCTATGCTGGTTATAAATCAATTGGCTAGGAGCTACGAATGCCGAAGCAAAGTCCTTATAACTTATTACGAAAAGAGTATGCAACTGTTAAGGGAATTCAAAGATTTCCGATTAGAGCATGTTCCTCGGTTACATAATGAAGAGGCTAATCGGTTGGCCCAGCATGCCTCGGGATATCAACCCATATGGAATACATTATCGGCAATGAATGCCGATGATTGGAGAAAATAAATCATTGATTATTTAAGGGATCCATCTAAGAAGGTTGAGAGGCGTGTTCGGTTTCAAGCTACCAAGTATGTGCTCCTCGAGGATGAATTATATTATCGAACAATCGATGGGGTTCTTCTCAAGTGCTTAAGTGGTGATGAAGCTAAAAGTTTGATGGGAGAAATCCATGAAGGAGTGTGTGGAGCACATCAGTCGGCCTTTAAGATGAAGTGGATGATTAGGAGGAACGGGTATTATTGGCCAACCATACTTGAAGATTGTTTTAAATATTTCAAGGGATGTCAAGGATGTCAGAAATTTGGTAATGTTCAGAGGGCACCCGCGTCGGCCATGAATCCCATTATTAAACCTTGGCCGTTTCGGGGATGGGCTATTGATCTAATCGGCCAGATTTACCCACCATCAAGCAAAGGGCATAAGTTTATCTTGGTTGCCACCGATTATTTCACCAAGTGGGTTGAAGCTATTCCTTTGAAGAAAGTCACATTGGCTAATATGATTGATTTTGTGAAAGAGCATATTATTTACCGATTTGGTATTCCTCAAACGATTACTACCGATCAAGGTACTATGTTCACATCGGGAGAGTTTGATGAATTTGCGATCGGTATGGGAATTAAAGTGTTGAACTCTTCTCCTTATTATGCTCAAGCCAATGGGCAGGCTAAAGCATCTAACAAAGGAATTATTAAGCTTATTAAACGGAAGATTGAAGAAAATCCTAGGAAGTGGCATACATTGTTGAATGAAGCTTTATGGTCATATCGGATGGCTTGTCATGGGTCGACCAAAGTTTTGCCTTATCAGTTGGTGTATGGGCACGATGCTGTGTTGCCATGGGAGATTAAAACCGGATCTAGACGACTATCTTTTCAAAACCAGCTGACTGTCGATAACTATGCTACTTTAATGAAAGATGAGTTGGATGATTTGGCAGGGCATCAGCTGAAGGCTTTGATGAGTATAGAGGAAAATAAAAAGAGAATTGTCAGATGGTATGATAAGAAAGTAAAGGCTAAGGAGTTTGTCGATGGAGACTTAGTATGGAAACTAATCTTACCGATCGGGACTAAAAGCTCAAAATTTGGGAAGTGGTCCCCTAATTGGGAGGGTCCCTATCGGATAAATCGATCTGCTCCTGGCAATGCCTATATTTTAGGAACTCTTGAAGTAGTTGAATTTCCCAAAGCGTTGAATGACAAATATCTAAAGAAATATTACCCAAGCATATGGGTCGATGCATAAAAAGTTTAAGTGCCGATAACACTCCTATCGGCTGGATTGAAATGTACCTGGGACTGAATACGATGTTTTAAAAGATGTCGATAACAGTCCTATTGGCTAGACCAACATAATCAGGAGTGTTTGAAAGAAAAAGAGCAAAACACACCACCGATGAAGAGTTCATATGTTTAGCAGAGCCTGGATCGTCGATATGGCGCGCAGACGAATCTGATCGGCTTCTTCTATCTCCTTCATGTCTTCATCGGCAGAGCCCTCCACTGGCTTCAGTTTCTTCTTCATCTGCAGTGCCTTGCGGGCTTGGACGTTTCGCTCTTGTTCAAGGGTCTTGATCGTCTTGGGCAACTGGCTTTCTTCCTATTGAGCTTGGGACAGAGCTTCTTCTACTTCCTTAAGTTCCGCTAGCAGAGCTTTCCTCTTTGCCGATAGGTCAGAGATCTTCTGTTTTAGCGTATCTCCGGAGGATTTTAGAATGCCGATGCTCTTATGCTTTTTGTCGGCAAGATGCTTCACTTTCATCACCTCCTCTGAGAGCTGGGCGTAAGTGGCTCTATCGGCAAGGCGTTGAGTGGCCTTTTGGTACTGCAGCTGACGACTCTCTAAGTGTGCAGCCTGAAAAAGAATCTCCTCGGCATTGGCAGGGATTTGACCTCTGAGAGCCTTAAATAGAGCCTTGACTGGATCAGAGTCATCGACCAATTGCGCTGTATCTTGATGAAGCAGGGCCGATAGATCCTCTAGCTTTGCTCTAATCTCTGCCGATGAGATCCCAATCGCTTGGGAAGAACTTGCTTCTTCGCCTTCGTCATCAGAAATTTCAATAGCGAAGGAGAACAGACTGTCAGGAGAATCTTGTTCCTGAAAGAGGAAAGGAGATGGGTTATTTGATGACGAAATATTAGTAAAATATAGAATGATAATCAAATAACTTACTTGTTTCAGAGCTATCTCTCGCCTCTGGCTAGTTGAGGCCGATGGTACTACAGGTTGATCGGCTGGAATTGCCGATGAAATTATATCAGCTGAAAGATTAACAGAAATAATTATAAAGTGGAAATAGACCCATCGACAGTAATTTCATAGAGAGTATGTTACCTTGAGGGGGTGCAGTACTTGTCTGAATCGAGGAAACTACCGATGCTATGATTATGCTTGCTGGATCGGTGGTCTGCTCGTGTACATCAGCTGATATTTCTTCTGGTTGAGGTTCTTCTGGCTGGGGTTCTTCTTGCGGCTGAGGAGGAGATGGTGCTTGTTGTGTCTGAGCTTCTGGAGAAGAGAGAGATGATTCTACAGGGATAGGAGACCTTGGAGGAGGGGGAGGCGTTGCTGTTCTCTAACGCTTCGCTTGTGACTTGGTACTCTCGGGACCCTTTCTCTTTGGTTGGCTGGACTGGGGGGCATTGGTAGTCGTACTTTGCCGATTTGCCAGTTTGCTAATACAACAATGAAAGTTTTATGAGTACAAGTGTAAAGGGTATTGATGAGGTTCTGATTAAAGTAATAAAAGTTACCAATGAAGTTCCCATGCTTGCCGATGTATCCTAAAAAATTGTGTAAATGTAAGAATGGAATTGGTATAAGTTGAGGAATTCAAGAATTTACCTTGAAAGCTTTTGCCAAAGCAGTGGCAGCTAACGATGGGGATGTTTTCGTTCGCTTGGTGGTGATTTTCTTGAAACGCACACCCCAGTGCATTAAAGCAGCCAAGCTTGGAGCGTTGTTGCCGATCAAAGAGATCGGGCCCGATGGAAGGAGTTCGATCGGCCTGCCACTTCTGCTAATTAATGGTGGCGTACCATCAACCTGTATAAAACAAGAGAAGTGAGTTGCCGATAGAAAATGAGTGTGAAAGGATTGAAACATCGGTTAAAATGCTTACAGTATTATTTGGGACCTTGTTTTTGGGGTCGATCATACCACGATATGTGAGGGCCGATCTGCAGAACAAATGCTCTTTCCACTCTTCCCACCACTGTTTATATGCCTGAGTAATGAAGAGAGCTGGGATTCAAGCCGATAGATCGACATCTGTATCGGCGTTTGGTGGAAGTTGGGCTATTCTGATCCACTCAAGGTTGCTGGTGATGGTCTCCCTCGGCTTTACCACATCGGCGTAGCAAAGTGCAATCGGCAGCTGACCGAAAGCAAGTTGGTGAGCTAGTGCCGATGGGTTGTAAAACTCATAGGTCAGATTATAAGCTTTCCCACTACCAAAGAAGTTCACTGGTATGGCCCTTGGGGTGATAATTGCCATTATCACATCACGGTCCTTGTTGAGAGCATCATTGAAGGGATGGAAGGTCAGGGGAAATCTGGTGTCTGGATCTTCATAAGGCATCCATGACCGCTATTCTCTGGTCAGACCTTCATAGAGAGTTTGAAAGAATCGGCTAACCTGGTCTTCATTACTACCAGTGCTAGGTAAAACTATGGCAGCTTCGCCAAAGTTCAAGGGGGAACGAGTTGCCGATTCTTCTTCATCCAATTCATAATCTTCTGCTATATCCCTAGGGAAGCGCTGTGCAAAGAGGTCGAATTCAAGGCGTTTGTGCATGTGAAGACTAAGCCACATGTTGATAAACTACCAAGGACACCCTAAGTTGCCGATGGGTTGACCGAGTAGAAGTTTCTTGGCTACCTGATGAAGAAGGTGATAGGCAGAGCCAAGTAGGTATCGGCCGAGAGAAAATCAGCCACCATTGGCTAATCTTTCTGCTGCCGATAGGTAAACAGAAGTTGGTCCTGCCGATCGGCCACAAAATATAAACTTATCCAGCCACATATTCAGGAAGGTGGTTTGTTCTTTTGCGCTGACGGGTCCTGTTTTTCGGTACTTCTGAATGTACCCAGACCAACCACCGATAGCACGAGTTTCTACCTTAGAACTGGGTTTGGTGTCAAATAGATGGCTGTTATCGGCAGTGGATATATCTAAGCCGGTGAGCATGAGTACATCGGCAAGTGTAGGAGAAGTAGGGCCGTAGCCAAACACAAAAGCATTGAGCGTGTCTGACCAGAAGTACGAAGCAGCAATTAGCAGTGAGTCATTCCTCTCCATATCGGCAAGAGACAATCTGATACACTGGTCTAATTTCCGCTCGCCCCATTGAACCTCATTCGAGTGGCTAACTCTCAGGAACCAATCCTTCCATCCCTTGGTAGGACTGGGCCAGGAACAGAAGGCATCTTTTCATAGATCTAGGGAAAAGTTTTCGGCTCTAAAGAGGATTCTGTTTGTCTCTGCGTTTATCAGATCGGTGGGATCTGGGTTTCCTATCGGGCCAAGTCATTGGAGGTGAGGTTGATCGGTAGGAATAATGATCTTATTGGCCAAATCCTAGAAAGTTTTGAGGATAAAAAGAAGAACAAAAAGAAAAAGGAATATTCAGTAAGAGGAATTGCGGATGAACAGGAGTACAGCAAGAGTGCAGGAGAAAGGGTGGTAAGCTATCCTCAGGAACAACGAAGTTGATGGCCATCTCCTCGCTAGTAAGAAGATCGAAGACTTGGGGGTTGGTGAAGGAAGGCCTTTGTTGAAGTTCTTGAAATCCTCGGGTAATGCCGCCGCCAGGAAAGTAGATTTTGGGCTGTAGAATGATGAGGTGAAGAAGGAGTACCGGAGAAGGAAGTATTTATAGGACAAATCGGGCAGGGGCAAATCTGACTTATCTCTTTGCCGCATCCGTGAAATCCGAGTGTATTCAGGTGGATATGGTAACTGTTCGCACGGTAATCAAGGGATTGCGCAGGTGATTTGACAGCAAGCGGTCATAATTTTGAAGATATTTCACTATACAAGATCTCCTGGCCGGTCTATCGGCAATTCCTTCTAACGGTAATATTACCGATGGGCGCATAAAGTGGAAAGAATCGGTTCGGGAGGTTGAGAAATTCGAGGAGTAGGCAGAAGAAGCGGGCCAAGGTTGTTCAGATTTAACGGCCGATTACCAAGTTGGGGGAATTAATTGTGGAAAGGCATCATCATTGCAGAGAATTTTGGAGCATTAATGATTTTATACTCCAAAATTGGGGGGCATGTGTTGACACCGTTTTTGGACACGTATCTTTTGACGCGTATCTGGGGATAGTGAAGTGTAGATCGGCAGATGAAGTAATGGTAACTAGTCTATAGGGAAGTTGCCGATGAAGGTGGTTGCTGATGAGGAAACAACTGAATGTGACTAAGTCTAGAGGTAGTGACGTGTTCGTGCCGATGACCAGTATCAATGCCGATGGCCACAATAGGAGATCTGCCGATGGCTCTAAAGAAAAGCGTGGAGGTTGCCGATTGATCTGTGGCGGTGCCCCGGTCGACTACGAGGGGGTAGTTTTATGTTTTCCTTAGTTATTAGAATTCGTTTTGTGTACGGGTTCCGTTTAGTTTGGAATTCGAGTCCTAGTCGTGTTTGGTTGTAGCTCTTCGGACAGGGTATAAATGTAGACCCCAGAGCAATGTAATGACAATCGATCAA
Organism: Sorghum bicolor; assembly: GCF_000003195.3. Lineage (NCBI taxonomy): Eukaryota > Viridiplantae > Streptophyta > Magnoliopsida > Poales > Poaceae > Sorghum > Sorghum bicolor. The sequence goes on along the minus strand of NC_012875.2, from coordinate 13,237,891 downwards.
TCAATCAAACATAAGTTTTTACTCATATTCCAGCATCTACTTTTTTACCGACTTCGTCATATTTTCTTTTTACTACGAGTCCTTAGGAATTCATCGACTTAAGCTCGGCGTGTTCTCAAGTTCTGCGTGATCACCTCTTGGCCGTGACATCCGGGCACATCGCTGTTGTCGGGACCAAAGTGGTCAAGTTACCACCTTTGTCGATTGTACGGTCAAATCGGCTGGCACGCCTTAACGTTTAAATCGGGTATTAGCCCTTTGTGTTTGCAGATCAGTTTTGCACCAACAACTGTAGCGGGGATGGAGTTGATGTTGAATGTACCCATCATAACCTCAGGTGCTTCCTGAGCTGTGTCAGTGGACACATGGTTCACCCTTCTAGAAAAAGGAGGTCGAGCAGGCCTCTGATTGCTGTTCTGGTTTTGCTGGGCTGGTGGATTCTGCTTCTTGTGGCACTGGTATGCATAGTGTCCCACCTCTCCGCAGCGGTAAAAGGCATTGGGGTTGCCACTGGATGCTGCACTCTTGCCAGGAGCATTGTTGGGCACTCCTTGGCGTGGTGCTTGGTTGCTGGCCTATTGTTGAGAGCGCTGCTGACTCTGATTTCCATACTGCTGCTGGGGACATTGTTGGTTCTAGTGATTGTACTGCTAGTGGTACTGAGGACGCTGTGGGAACTAAGCACGGTTCCACTGATTTGGTGGCCCTTGATTACGCTGAGGGAATCCCTGCTGAGGATACGCACATGGGCGAGTGTTGCTGCCCGACGGCTGCCCCTGGAGCTTCCTTTTCTTCGCGTCCATCTCCGTGCGCTTGTTGACGATGACAATGGCGCGGTTCACCAATTCTTGAAAACAAGGATTTGTGTTGCTCATCAGCAGCAGCTGCAATCCATCATACAAACCCTTCAGGAAGAGGCGCTGCTTGTCAGAGTCCCTGGCCACCTCATATGGAGCATATCATGATAATTGTGCAAACTTGTCACGATACTCAATGACTGACATCGATCACTGCTTGAGAGACCGGAACTCTACTGCTTTCAGTTCTATCAGGCCCTCTGGAATATGATGGGACCTGAACCCTTTAGTAAACTCCTTCCAGGTGACTGGTGGAGCATTGTTCGGGCGTCCATATTGATAGGACTCCCACCACTCCTGTGCAGGTCCTTGCAGCTGGCCTGAGGCGTACAACACTTTCTCTAGGTCGCTGCATTAGGCTATGTTCAGTTGCTTCTCGACTGCATTTAACCAGTCGTCTGCCTCCAGTGGATCAGAGGCATGGGTGAACACCGGGGGACGTCCTTTCAAGAACTCTCCACGCTTGTCACGGACTTGAACCGGCGGTGGTGCTGCTACTGGTTCATTGATCATGCGGTTCATCATGGCTTGCATCAGATTGGCTTGCATACCCATGAGCTGCTCCATAGTCATCGACGGCGGTGGTGGTGGTGGATTCTCAGGTACACCACGTCCACGGCCACGACCGCGGCCACGACCACGTCCACGACTAGCGCCTGCTCCTTCGGTGTCCATCTGCTTCCAACAAAGATTCACGGCTTTTAGTGATCTTCCAAAATAATTATTCATCGCTTATAATGAATAAAAACAAGACCAGCAGTTTTCTGGACCAGTTTCAAACTCAACAGGTCAGTAATTCATGCTTATCTCAGACTCTAGAGATCCAATAGGAACATGGTATACATCGTTGGAAAGGTTAGGAAATTATCTACAAACTTTATTCAGACCACATTTACTGGTTCCAACAGTAACATAATCAAAATTGTGGTTTTAACAGGTTTTGCTCCGGTTCTCAGTCTGCGCAGGTACAGCAGATTAAATCGGACATATCTCATAGACCCGAACAGATAATGAGGTAATTCTAGTTGGAGATGAAAGATATGCCAGTCTAGTTTTCACCATAAACGTTTCGTAATTTTTTACTGAACCAATTATGAGATACAGAATAAACATCACAGACTGCTCCAGAATCAGCATGACTGAGACAAAGATAAAGTAACCCAACCTCACATTAAACAACATTTACTTCTAAGATTAAGGTTTAGAAACTTGCGGACAGGCCCACATGTTTCCACAATAAAAAAAAACTCCAAATCATAATTGTTCATCATCACAAACAGCAACACTAAAAGTTCACATGCCACACATAACTAAAACACTTGTGCTAACGTCTAACTAGAAGGTACTGGGACATCTAAGGAGCTCTATCCTGCAAAACGAACTTGCGGGGCTTCTTGTTGTAGATGGGTGGCTGTCCAAGCTGACCATGCAACTCATCCACCTGGTGCTGGAGGCGCTTCCCCGCCTGCTGTGAAACACGCAGCTCCTGCCTAAGTGCCACATTCATCTCATGAATGGCACTAACGTGCCTCACTGTCGTATCCAGGGTAGGGTCACCGGCAGGAGGTGCCAGGACATGCAATGTCCTGCCATCTGGTGCCAGGACATGCCATGTCCTGCCATCTGGGTCGTTGCGGGGAAGGAACCAGTACATATCCTCCTGCATGGCCTCAAAACGACGACCATGGTAGTGAAAGTACGCAGCTTGGGCTGCATCCTCCATACTCTCATAGGCGGAAGCATGCCTAACCTTGCTCTCATGGATGGACTCCACCTCATCCGAGTTGTCGACGTGGTTCCGAGCTGTGATGATCACCTCGGCCTTCTAGTAGGTGTTCTCCAACGGGTGCCTGTGCTCCGAGCAGAGGTAGCGGACGGTGGCAGCAAACTCCGGGTAGTAGCTCGCCAACACACCCGTGAGTAGAGTGTGGTAGTGAGCGTCCTCGTCAGCCTCCATGAACTTGTTCCTAGAGGTCCATCCCGTTTCCGGAACAACCTGTGGGTGCTGAGGCATCGGCGCTGAACCCGTAGACGCGTGCGGTGCGGGCGCAGGTGGAGCAGGCGGGACTGGAGCGGCGGCCTGCGGGATCGGTGTTGACGGTTCTTAAGTATCAATTTTAATTATCAAATAAACAAGAGAAAGGACCAATATGCAAACAACACCTAGAATTAGGGTTTGATCTGACAGAATTCCACGAGTTTTGTTGTTTATCTGTTTCTGCAGGGGGTTATCAGGAAATAAGGAAGAAAGGCCCACATGTCGGGATTACATAGAGATATCAACACACCGTGCAATTTTCTACCAACTAGAAGACTCCAGAAGCCATGGGAACAAACGGGAGGCCAAACGGGGCCTAGCCCAGGGTGCCCGCCCTGAGGACCAGGGCGACCGCCCCCCTCTGGATTCCAATCGGGACTCTTTTCACGGACCAAGCTCCACCGACCTAAAGGATCAAGGATAACCGTCCAATCAATGTTGATTTGATCCAACGGCTCACGTTCACTTGAGGGGACTATAAAACCAGACCCCTGGCCCCTGGAGGAGACAAGTTCATCATAGAATTGAGAGGTGCCCTCGAAGGAATACCTCTCCTCTAAATAAAATTTCTTTTAGGCTTAGCAACCAATGTGAGTAGAATTAGATCTTCTAGTTTCTACTAGATTGAGAGAGATAGAGTGGAGCTGTAGATCGGAGGAAGCGGCCTGTCGGTGTCTACTCCGAGTTTGTACCTACGGGATCAAGTTCTCCTAACCCGAAGCATGCTCCTAGGATTCTTCAGTATTTTGACTTCTAAATTCTAGTAAGTTCTTGTTTTATTGTTCTTTTGTTTATGAGTTTACTTTAATCTCTTCGCGTAGAGTTTAGAGTAATCATCTCCAGCGTAGACGTGGTGTTTGGGCTAGCATACTCATAGATATTCCCTGACTAGCTAGACCGTGGTAGTAGTGAGGAACGTGACATTTTCGAGTTACCTTTGCAAACCATATCTCATTAGTAGGAAGGATAGGGTTTATAGGTGCGGGTTGAACATCCTCTGTGGTGTCAAGATTCCGTAATCTTCCCCAATAGAACAGTAGATCATCCTTTCCAAGGTTAGAAAGAGATTACGGTTGTAGTCTTCTCTATTTATCACTCACATCGAGAAACATTCTTTGTAGCCTAAAGGTTAGTAGTAATAGACTGGGTTAGTCAGATGCACTCTTTCTCCTAGTGGTAAAAAAATAAATACGATACTCTAGATAACTTCCCGAGTGAAGTGCTCACCGATATCCGTAAGCTTGCGGATCAATTCCTTATTGCGTTCCCAAATACTAACAAGCATTTCTGGCGCCGTTGTCGGGTAGAAAGACGGTTTGCTGTGGTAACCTTGAGTCTTACTAATAGCTTGTATCTATACTTTTATCTTTTCTTATCTTTTATATTCTTTATTTATTTTCTTTACTCTTACCTTATGGAAAACCAAAATTCTAAATCGATCCATGAATCTGCAATCCCTTCAGTAACTGACCTTTTACCATGGGAATCATCACAGCCTATCCAAACATCCCAGTATAGGTTAAGTTCTAGGTTGATTGACATGATTCAAAACCTATCTTTTTCGGGAAAGGAAGACGAAAACCCTTATCTTCATATTAGAGATTTTGAGCAAACATGTGATTGTCTTCGCATTGAAGGCATTTCTGATAAAACTTTATGTTGGAAGCTTTATCCTTTTTCTTTAAGGGGAGAAGCTAGACAATGGTATAATCAGAAGGTAAGTCAACAACAAGGTGAATGGGGAGTTTTACGAGCCAACTTTTGTCTAGATTTTTATTCCCTCGACCGTATCGGCGACCTGAGACTCAAAGTCCTATCTTTTAAACAAAAAGATAATGAAACTTTGGGAAAATCCTGGAAACGTTTTTCTGATCTTTTAGAATCTGGTCCAAACCTTAATCTTGAAGACCCTGTTCTTTTATTTCACTTTTTTTGAGGTCTTCAGAAAAATCATAAACAAATGCTACATACAATGTCTACAGGTTCTTTCTTTCGTATCCTTACTGATGATGCTAGAGTGATCTTAGATAGAATCCTAGAAGCTGAGATGGATAATACCCTTCATGATGAAACCCACGAAGCCGAAGTAGACACTCTGCCAAATTCTCCATCTACTTGAGCTATCCCAAGCTCTGAGCCACAAAAGGAAGAAATTCCACCACCTGACTTCATGGTGGATATAGAATCTGATCTTTTTGCCGATTTTGGAAACATTTCAAACTACCATTCTACTAACAAACCCCAAAACGGCCATCTTAGCATTTGTTTGCCAACTGAATACCAATTGAGAGAGCTTATCTCAGTCATGAGTAGCGAATGGTTGGAGGAATCAGAGCTTTCCTCTGATGTAATCCGTTTGGACACACCCTCTATAACTATACGCTGTGCTTATGATTCTGATCGATTTGATGCTCTCTGTAATCCTGTTGTGGGGATCAACATCATGTCTGAATCTTTTGCACTTAAATTATTTAAAAATCTTGTCTTAACCCCCACAACAAAGGTCATAAAGGAATCTTCGGGATGATTAGTCCCTAGTCTTGGAATTATTAATGTCCTACCTCTTACGGTAGAAGGCTCCATGGTTCATTTGAACTTCTATATCTTTGATACATGGGACTTCGACCTGCTGATAGGACAACCTTTTAGAAGACTCCTTTATGAAGGTCACACTGGAATGCTACACATTTCTTTTGGGAAAACTTTTAAATTTCCAATAACAATTTCACACTCCTTAAATAATAAGGCCGAGTCATATCTTTTATCTGATCCTATGGAGGAGGTAAAGGCTGCTTCTCTAGAGCTTTTAGATGAACCAAACTTAGAAGAAGAAGCTCCTTTCTTCACAGAAGAAGAAGCTCCTTTCTTCACAGAAGAAGAAGCTGAACCTTCTGAACCTGAACCCTTAGATGAGTTTGCAGAAATGCCTAGACCTCCCATAGAGCTTAAAACTTTATCACCCGGTCTTATCTATGCTTTCCTAAACAATAATCCAGAGTTTCCTATGATCATTAGTGATAAACTCACTCAGAAGCAAACTCTACGATTAATGACCATTCTTGAGAAACATCACTCAGTTTTCGGCTACTGACTCCAAGATCTTACAGGAATCAGTCCTATGATTTGCACCCATCATATTCCAACAGATCCTTCTGTTCCACCTTCTCGAGAACCCCAATGTAGACTTAACAACACTATGAGAGAGGTAGTTAAAAGGAAGTTATAAAGTTGCTACATGCAGGGATTATATATCCTGTGCCGCACAGTGAGTGGGTGAGCCCAGTTCAAGTTGTGCCTAAGAAGGGAGGCATGACTATTATTATGAATGAAAAGAACGAGCTAATTCCCCAACGCACCGTCACAGGATGGCGGATGTGCATAGACTATAGAAAACTAAACAAAGCCACAAGAAAGGATCATTTTCCTTTACCTTTTATAGATGAGATGCTAGAGCGATTAGCGAACCATTCGTTCTTCTGTTTCTTAGATGGATATTCAGGGTATCACCAGATTCTGATCCATCCCGATGATCAAAGCAAAACCACTTTTACATGCCCATACGGAACTTATGCTTACCGTAGAATGTCTTTTGGGTTATGTAATGCACCAGCCTCTTTTCAAAGATGCATGATGTCTATATTTTCTGATATGATTGAAGAGATTATGGAAGTTTTCATGGATGATTTCTCTGTTTATGAAAAAACTTTTGATAGTTGTCTTGAAAACTTAGACAAGGTTTTGCAAAGATGTGAAGAAAAGAACTTAGTCCTTAATTGGGAAAAATGTCATTTTATGGTTAGGGAAGGAATAGTGCTGGGACACCTAGTGTCTGAAAGAGGTATTGAGGTAGACAAAACTAAAATTAAAGTAATTGAACAACTACCTCCACCTGTTAACATGAAAGGAATTCGAAGCTTTATTGGCCATGCTGGTTTTTATCGCAGATTCATAAAAGATTTTTCATTCATTGCTAGACCACTTACTCTTTTGCTAGCCAAGGATGCTCCTTTCAAATTTGATGATGCATGTCTAACATCTTTCAGTTTATTAAAGAAAGCACTCATCTCTGCACCAATCATTCAACCCCCTGATTGGTCGTTACCTTTTGAAATTATGTGTGATGCTAGTGATAATGTTGTAGGGGAAGTTTTGGGACAAACTAAAAATAAGAAGCATCATGCAATTGCCTATGCCTGTAAAACTTTGGCAGGAGGTAAACTTAATTATGCAACTACTGAAAAAGAGCTTCTGGCTGTTGTCGTTGCCATTGATAAATTTAGATCTTATTTAGTTAGAGCTAAAATAATTGTTTACACTGATCATGCTGCACTAAAATATTTGCTTACTAAAAAAGATGCTAAACCTCACCTGATTAGATGGATCTTATTACTTCAAGAATTTGACTTAGAAATAAAAGATAAAAAAGGAGTAGAAAATTTTGTTGCTGATCACTTGTCTAGAATGTATTTTAAGAGTCCACAGGAAACCCCCATCAATGATTCACTCCGGGACGACATGCTCTACGGGATTAATAGGTCTGACTGCTGGTATGCAGATATTGTTAATTTTATGGTTTCAGGGTACGTACCACCAGGAGCAAACAAGAAGAAGCTTATTCAAGAAAGTCGTTCACATATATGGGATGAGCCATACCTCTCCGAGTATGCTCTGATGGCTTACTCAGGAGATGTGTGACCACTCAGGAAGGATAGAAGATCATCGACAGATGTCATTCATCACCATATGGAGGTCATTATGGAGCATTCCGTACACATTCAAAGATCTGTCAGTGTGGATTCTACTGGCCTACAATGTATGAAGACACGAAGCAATATATCAGAAGATGTGGGCCATGTCAAAGGCACAGAAACATAATCACAAGAGATGCCATGCCACTCACCAACAACCTTCAGATTGAGCTCTTTGATGTCTGGGGAATAGACTACATGGGTCCATTTCCCCCATCAAAGAAGTGTGAGTACATCTTGGTGGCAGTTGACTATGTCTCCATGTGGGTAGAGGCACTACCTTGCAAGCATGCCGACAACATCAGTTCAAAGAGGATGTTTGAAGAAATTATATTTCCAAGATTTGGAGTTCCCAGAGTAGTGATAAGTGATGGAGGAGCACACTTCATCGACAAACGCTTCAAGCAATATCTATCAAAACATGGAATCCATCACAACGTCGCTAGCCCCTATCATCCTCAAACAAGTGGCCAAGCAGAAACTTCCAACAAGCAAATCAAGAATATTCTTCAGAAGACAGTGAATGAAATGGGAACGGCATGGAAAGACAAGTTACCCGATGCACTCTGGGCATACCGGACAGCATACAAGACCCCAATTGGAATGTCTCCATACCAATTGGTGTATGGGAAGACTTGCCACCTACCTGTTGAACTAGAATTCAAAGCACACTGGGCCATAAGGAGATCGAATATGGACCTAGATGTCGCTGGAGATCATAGAAGAATGGAACTATCAGAATTGAAAGAATGGCGAGAGAAAGCATATGAGAACTCAAAGATCTACAAAGAAAGAGTCAAAAGGTGGCATGACAAGGGGATCAAGAAGAAGGAGTTCGCACCCGGAGATAAGGTATTACTTTTTAATTCCAGGGTGAAGCTTTTCGGGCATGGAAAACTCCGGAGTAAATGGGAAGGACCATTCAAGGTAATCAATTCATCATCCCACGGAGCCATCACACTTCAAAATGACGAAGGTACGATATTCAAGGTAAATGGTCAACGTCTTAAATTATTTTTAGAGTCCAATAAAGAATTATAAGAAATAGACGTAGTCCATTTTTACGTTCCCATGGAGAATTAGAGCCTGACCTTTTTAATCTGACGTTTTTGGGTCATACATATATTTTCCTATTTAGTTTTGCATCTAGAAACACGCTCGAGGAAGCGGGCCCATAGAGGGGCCAGACATAGGGCGGGCACCCTGATCAAGAGGGCAGGCGCCCAACTCCTGACCCCTCTCCATCTTGATTTCTTCTGTTATGGAAAATACACTTATGGTAATCCAAATAATCCCTCAGATGGAAAGTTTCTCACGCACATCGACGGGAGCAACCCGAACAACCCCTAGAGGCAATTTTTGACCACTATATAAATAGACCCCTGACGTCAGTTTTCAAACACCAATCCACCCAAGCCTTCTCTTCTTCTTCAATTAGAGCTTGTTTAGTCCCTCGCTGCTCCAATGGCTGAAGAGTTCCACGACGATTGGGAAGTCGTCCCCTTCAACCTCAACATGAAGCCCAAGGAAGACCCCGACGCCCGTGCTCTCGTCCCGGCCAACACAGAGCGATAGCTAGAAGCCATGCCATTACGCCAACGCAGCTCCGCCCAATCCTACCATGCTCAACCAGTTCTGACCGCACTGCCACAACCCCTACTTCTCAAGGGACCATCATCCAAGAAGGAGACCACCATCAAGGTGCCAGCCAGTACGAGGATCCTTCCACCTAGACCCAATGAGAGGGTCGTTGGAGTCAAGACCAACCGGAGCAGTGAGATCAGCAGCATCCGCTACACTACGGAGGAGGAGAGACCTTACTTTGAAGGGATTAGAGCAGCCAAAGTCCGTTTCATCCCTCCAAAGGCAGCCCCGAAGCACGCTCTCAATGCTTTTGAGACACCTCCCAAGCGTCGCAAGATTATAGTAGATATTGATGAGGACGTTCGCAGGCTAGACAGAGTCATCATAGACCTCCAGTCCTCGGTTAACTCCATCACTAGGCTGCTCTCTAACCACAACACCGTTATACTAGGCCTTAGGCATGATCTTGCTAGTGCCAATAAGAAGATCAAGGAGTTAGAGCGCCGCTAAGTTATCTAGATTAGACCTTGAGGCAATGCATCTTAGTTATTTATCTTTAAATTTGGTTATTATTATGTCTTGTGTGTCTCTACTTTATTCTTATGCAAGAAAGCAGAAAACAAGTATGGGGGAGATCCCTCGACATGCCAAACACACTTCGACTACACCACTCCACGATTCAGGTACACACTCTGCACACTTTACACATACACATATATATCTTGGATTATGTAGAATATTGTCTCCGACATGATAAATTAAAAAGATTAAATTGTTTCTAATCATGATTAATCTCACTTTGTGATATTTCCTGAAACTTGCAATTATTGAAAAATCATTTTAAAACCCTGTGTTACTTAAGTCATTGTGGAATGTGAGATGGTAGAGTATGAGTTTCTTATTCTTGATATCATTGTTGCTTGGAGAATTTATTTCAAAATCTTCAAAATTCTAGCTACCATCCTAAGTGTTTTATATGCCTGATAAACCTGAAAATATTAATATGATAATTATAAAAGCTATCTACTCTGTATTAAGTTTGTTCAAAATGAGTTAGACCCTTGTTGAGAGATTTATCATGCTCCTAAGATCAAGACATTTATTCAGAAAGATTCACTCTTCTGAAGTATTATTGCATTAGAGGCATGGGCTATGCAAAAATAAGGATATTTCGACGAAATAAAAAGGAGCAAGTGCTCGATAACCTCGCAGAAAAAATGGACAAGTGTCCAGCAGTAGAATTAAGGGTACCCGGTATCCACTTAAAAAAAGAGAGAAAAAGGAAAATGATAGCCCATGTTCCCTCTAATAAGCAATATGCCAGCAAGAGTTGACAAGTTTTTAATTTCCAAAGTCATTGATCTAAGAGTATGACATTCTTCTCTTCGAATCCCGTTTTGATAAAGCAATAAATGCAAGGTAAGAATGCTTGAGAATTTTTGCAAGTTAAAACAGCCTCAGTGAGATATTTAAAAGATAATGAGTGACCTGAGAGAACCTATAAGGATAAAGGTATGCTAAATCTCTTTCAAAAATATACAAAAACTCCAAGTGACAGGATTGAGAAGAAAGGATCTCTACTCTTAACCATATACTTCCCTGACTATGGTACACAGTGAATTTTTACACCCTGCAGATATGAAGAGAATGTTTTACAATGTTTAACCCCAGATATTTTTCTTAACCATCCTTTTCTCGAGGACGAGTAAAAGCCTAAGTATGGGGGTATTTGTTGACGGTTCTTAAGTATAAATTTTAATTATCAAATAAACAAGAGAAAGGACCAATATGCAAACAACACCTAGAATTAGGGTTTGATCTGACAGAATTCCACAAGTTTTGTTGTTTATCTGTTTCTGCAGGGGGTTATCAGGAAATAAGAAAGGCCCATATGTCGGGATTACATAGAGATATCAATGCACCGCGCAATTTTCTACCATCTAGAAGACTCCAGAAGCCACAAGAACGAATGGGAGGCCGAACGGGGCCTGGACCAGGGCGCCCGTCCTAAGGACCAGGGCGCCCGCCCCCCTCTGGATTCCAATCGGGACTCTTTTCGTGGACCAAGCTCCACCGACCCAAAGGATCAAGGATAACCGACCAATCAATGTCAGTTTGATCCAACGGCTCACGTTCATTTGAGGGGACTATAAAACCAGATCCCCTGGACCCTGGAGGAGACAAGTTCATCATATAGTTGAGAGGTGCCCTCGAAGGAATACCTCTCCTCTAAATAAAATTTCTTTTAGGCTTAGCAACCAATGTGAGTAGAATTAGATCTTCTAGTTTCTACTAGATTGAGAGAGATAGAGTGGAGGTGTAGATCGGAGGAAGCCCGGCCTGTCGGTGTCTACTCCGAGTTTGTACCTGCGGAATCAAGTTCTCCTAACCCGAAGCTTGCTCCCAGGATTCTTCAGTATTTCGACTTCTAAATTCTAGTAAGTTCTTGTTTTATTGTTCTTTGGTTTTTGAGTTTACTTTAATCTCTTCGCGTAGAGTTTAGAGTAATCATCTCTAGCGTAGACGTGGTGTTTGGGCTAGGATACTCATAGATATTCCCTGACTAGCTAGACCGTGGTAGTAGCGAGGAACGTGACATGTCCGAGTTACCTTTGCAAACCATATCTCGTTAGCAGGAAGGATAGGGTTTATAGGTGTGGGTTGAACATCCTCTGTGGTGTCTAGGTTCCGTAAGCTTCCCCAATAGAACAGTAGATCATCCTTACCAAGGTTAGAAAGAGATTACGGTTGTAGTCTAGATTTCGAGAAACATTCTTTGTAGCCTAAAGGTTAGTAGTAATAGACTGGGTTAGTCAGATGCACTGTTTCTCAAAGTGGTAAAAAAATAAATATGATACTCTGGATAACTTCCTGGGTGAAGTGCTCACCGATATCCGTGCGCTTGCGAAACAATTCCTTATTGCGTTCCCAAATATCAACAATCAGTACTGCCACCGGAGTAGGTGCTGAAGGTGTAGACGTAGGAGACCCCGTGTAACACCCGATTTTAAGAACAAAATCAGATATGCACCATATGTGAGTTTTAGAAGACAAGCCTCACATATAGCTACAAATAAGGGGTAATATCAAAGGACAACGCATAAGTTATATAGCGTACATAGTAAATCAGAAACAACCTTAGGCAGCAAACCACGGAATATAACTCCAAACTTCGAGTGTTAACTTCACTCTACAGGATCCAACTGACTGGTTGATCACAAGCACAATACTTCTCCTGAGGTGTGGGGGTGTGGGGGTATAAACCCCTATACCCTTACAGCCAGACTTGGGCCAGGAGGCTTGGCCCATTACGAGACAAATTCAAAGGCTTGATCCGACAGCTCGGAGTTTCGCGCAAGGAAACAAGACGTGGAGATCAAGCAGGATTCTAGTCGGTTAGAATAGGAATTGATATCGAACAATCTATGGCAATTGTAACCGACTAGGATTAGTTTCTAGATCTGTAACCCTGCCCTCTGGACTATATAAGGAGGGGCAAGGGACCCCCTAGGACACATTATTCTCTCAATCCAATACAATCAGACGCAGGACGTATGTATTACGCCAACTCGGCGGCCGAACCTGGATAAAAAGCTTGTCCGTGTCTTGCGTCACCATCGAGTTCGTAGTTTGCGCACCGTCTGCCGATAAACTACTACCGTGGGCATACCCCAAGGTAGACTGCCGACCAGCTTTCGTCGACAGTGGCGCGCCAGGTAGGGGGTGTGCGTACAACTTCTCCGGCGAACAAGATGGTCATAGTTCCAGCTTCCGCGGCCGTGCCTGAAGGCCTCACGTTCACCGTCGGCCAGATCACATGGACGACGTGCGGCGGTGGTCTCACGACCACGGTTTCGGAAGGAACCCAGATCCAATCTGGGATGACGTCGGCTCCGACCACTCAGATGACGGCACCAAGCGCCCGACCACCACTCCCACGCTATAAGGGGAAGAAGATCGACTGCTCGGATCTTCTCCAAGCACTTGATCGCGCTGATTCCAAGCTACTTGAAGCTTCCCAACTAGTAGATGGGATCTTGCGCCAGCCTGATCAAGCCGCTCTAACGGATTTTTTCAACTCCCACCGGCCAACTCGCGTCGTTACACACGAACGGCTGGGAACGTCTCTGACGATAACCTCAACTCCCTCAGGACGATCCGTCAAGCTCAAGGCTAACCCAGAGGAGGATTATCCTTGCGGTCTGAACAACTCGGCCTCTCTCTACTCACGGCACATCCAATCCATTTTCAACAAGGCGGATTGGCTGCCAGCATGGTGACGATCCGGGAACTACGGGACGGCCAGGCTTCCAGCACAAATTCGAGCACTGGTTCCGTCCCCACCGAGGTCATAAACTCCGAAGACGAGGACTACGACCTGGATTTGCCTTCAAATCCTCCGGGCTTCTCTCGTTTCCCAGTCTTCCCACCCCAGCGAGGAGACATTGTTTTCATTGTCAGCGCCGACGAGCCGGTCGTCGATGGAGAAACAGACGAGCAGAGGCAGCTCCGCGAGCAGCGTAACGCCGATCGAGCCCAACGACGCGCGGACGAGGAACGTCAAATCCCGCCACATAATCTCAGCGACGCTTTCGACATGGTCAGGGATCAGCCAGTTTATAAAACGCCAAGCGCCAATGTGGCTGTCGCTATGGCCAATTTAGATCGGCTCCCTGATACCCCCGAGTGCCAGGGCGTCCGAACCAGCGTTCGAGCACATCTGATCGCCGCGATGGGACAGACAGCCACTCTGCTCAAAAGAGTCCAAGCCGTCTCCTATACGGAGGCCACCTCCGACCAGACTCACCGCAGCCGGACCTCACCGCAGCCCAGCAGGCACCACCGCAGCCGTTCCCCCGACAATCATCGAAAAGATTCACGGCGTGACGACGGCGGTCGGGATGCTGGCGGTCACCACGAGCAGAATCGCAGGCGTGGTCAGGAAGTAAACCAGTACAGGGATCTTCAATACAACATCCCTCCCAAAGACGCCCGGGACCGTATCAACACGCGCGCCACGGAGAGAGCAGTTCACGAAAACTTGCGTCGTATTGAGTACGATGCAACGCACGGCCCCCCGAGCCTGAAGCAGTTCTCTTCACACCTCCGCCAGGTCGTGTGGCCACGAAATTTTAAGCTTGAGAAACTCAAAAAATATGACGGCAAGGAAAACCCAGAGAACTAGATCACTTTTTACGAGATCGCCGTCCGATCAGCAGCAGGAGATGAGCACGTCGTGGCCAACTACTTTCCAGTAGTCCTCGACCAGGCTGGTCACCAGTGGCTCCTAGGCCTGCCCGAGGACTCTTTCGACTCCTGGGAAGAACTACGCCAAGCCTTCATCGACAACTTCATCGCCACCTGCGAGCAGCCTGGGAACAAGTACGACCTCGAAAGGATAAGGGATAGGAAAAACGAGCCTCTGCGCGACTACATCCGACGATTCTCGGATATGCGCCTAAAGATCCCGAAGATTTCCCACGACGAGGCTATATCTGCTTTCATCAAGGGGCTGCGCTTCCACGAAGCGCTGAGGAACAAGCTACTGCGCAAAAGGCCAACAACGATGACAGAGCTCCTAGCCATGGCCAAAAATTATGCCGACGCCGATGACGCAGAAAAACTCATCCGAGATGACACTAGAGGTCCCGACCAACCCTCTCAGCGTGACAACAGTCGCGGCCGCTTCGACAACAGGAACCATCGCCGCCCCGACAACTGGGACCATAGAGAAGGCTGGGACAGGCGCCGCGACAATCGCGATGATTTCAGAGGCAAGCGCCATCACGATCACGACCACGAGGTGAATACGGTCAAGCGCCCCAACGAACGGCGGGATTACCAAGAAGACTACAACAAGACGTTAAAGGGACCATGCCAACTGCATCCAAAATCCAACCACACCATGGAAGAATGCCGCGTCCTCAAAAGCATCTATACGCGGCGAGCTGCTCAAGACGATCCCTCCAAGAAAAACAGGAAACAAGACAGGCGCGATCACGAAGGCGAGGACGAAGACCAGGATAGGGACCCACGACACCAGTATGTCAGTCCTACTGACGTGGTCCAATCCATCTTTGGAGGCAAGGTCTCCATCGAGTCTAAACGAGAAAGAAAGCTCTTAAAGAGAGCCTGCCTCAACATAGACAACACTGATGGCTTGATCGCCGATCCAAAATTTCCTCCCTGGTCGCACAGGGAAATCTCCTTTAGCAGGAAGGATCAGTGGGCCGCTATCCCGGAGCCAGGTCGTTTCCCTCTAATATTGGACCGTTGCATCAACAGCATCAGATTCGAGCGCGTGCTCATGGACGGAGGAAGCTCCATTGACATCCTCTTCCGCAACAGCCTGCCCGCTCTCAAGATATCTCTGGCACAATTAAAACCCTACGATGCTCAATTCTGGGGAGTCTTGCCAGGTCAGAGTTCAGTGCCCCTCGGACAGATAACATTGCCTGTCCAATTCGGCACGCCCGACCACTTTCGAATAGAGTTCGTCAACTTTGTGGTCGCCGACTTCGATGGGACCTACCACGCTATACTGGGCCGACCATCGCTGACAAAGTTCATGGCAGTCCCGCATTACTCATACCTGGTCCTCAAAATGCCTACGGGGAAGGGTGTCCTAACCATCAGAGGCAATGTCTACACTGCATATACTTGCGAAGAGGAGAGCTTCAAGATCACCGAAACAATTGATCTCTCAATACGCATGGCAGAAACAGCAACCCAAGCCGCACAGCTACCTCCCGACCAGCTCCAACTACCCGAGCAGGAGACCGCCAGGAAGAATTCAAAATCCAAGGAGTATAAAGAAGTACAACTGGTCGACGGCAGCCCCGAGAAGACGGCCCTCATCGGGGCCAATCTGGACCCCAAATAGGAAGACGCGCTCGTCAGGTTTCTAAGGGACAACGTGAGCGTTTTCGCATGGAAACCCGCAGACATGCCTGGCATCCCATGAAACCTGATCGAGCACTCCTTAAACGTCTCGAAGACCGCAAGACCCATCAAGCAAAAGCTGCGACGGTTCGCTCGTGACAAAAAGGAGGCTATTAGGACAGAAATAACACGGCTTCTAGCAGCCGGATTTATAAAAGAAGTGTATCATCCCGATTGGCTTACCAATCCGGTTCTTGTACGCAAAAAGAATAATGAATGGAGAATGTGCGTTGATTACACTGATCTCAATAAACACTGTCCTAAAGATCGTTTTGGTCTCCCTCGCATCGACGAGGTGGTCGACTCAACGGCCGGATGCGAACTCCTCTCCTTTCTAGACTGCTACTCTGGTTATCACCAGATCTCGCTAAAGGAAGACGATCAAATCAAAACGTCTTTCATTACTCCTTTCAGCGCATACTGCTACACGACCATGTCATTCGGACTCAAAAATGCCGAAGCCACCTATCAAAGGGCCATCCAGCAATGCCTCCACGACAAGATTCGTGATGACCTCGTCGAGGCCTATGTAGATGACGTCGTCGTTAAAACAAGGGATGTAAGCACCCTAATCAACAACTTAGACCGAACCTTTAAGGCGATAAACAGGTACAAGTGGAAGCTTAACTCCAAAAAGTGCATCTTTGGTGTCCCTTCTAGTCTACTACTCGGCAATGTCGTCAGCCGCGACGGCATACGGCCAAATCTTTCAAAAGTAAAAGCAGTACTTGACATGCGACCACCTAAGAATGTTAAGGATATTCAGAAGCTCACTGGATGTTTGGCCGCTCTCAGCCGCTTCATCTCAAGACTAGGAGAAAAAGACCTCCCTTTCTTCAAACTCTTGAAGGCGTCAGAAAAATTCTCCTGGACAGAAGAGGCTGACGCTGCGTTCACCCAGCTTAAGACTTTCCTCACTTCATCGCCTGTTCTCATAGCGCCTCAGCCCAATGAAGACCTACTCCTTTACATTGCTGCAACCGACAGGGTTGTTTCGACGGCAATAGTGGTCGAGCGAGACGAGCCAGGTCACGTCTACAAGGTCCAGAGACCCGTTTACTTCATAAGCGAAGTCCTAAACGAGTCCAAGGCCAGATATCCGCAAATACAGAAGCTCATATACGCCATTCTAATTATGTCGAGAAAGCTAAAGCATTACTTCAACGGCCATCGAGTCTTGGTAACCACCAGTTTCCCTCTTGGGGATATCCTGCGCAATAAAGACACCAACGGCAGAATTATAAAATGGACAATTGAATTATGCCCATTCTCCCTGGAGTTCCAGAGCCGCACCACAGTCAAGTCTCAGGCCCTGGTCGGTCGATTTCATCGCAGAGTGGACGGTTCTCAACGAGCCTCCCGTTCCCGATGTCTCCGACCACAGGTCGATGTTCTTCGACGGGTCCTTAAACATCAATGGCACCGGCGCTGGGATATTTTTCGTGTCGCCCAACAAGGACAAACTGCGCTACGTCCTTAGGATCCTTTTTCTGGCATCAAACAACGTTGCCGAGTACGAAGCATGCCTTCACGGCATACGCTTAGCCGTTGAGTTGGGAGTCAAACGCCTTTATGTCTATGGCGACTCCGCTTTAGTTATCAACCAGGTCAATAAGGAATGGGACGCAACCCACGAGAAGATGGATCTCTACTGCAAAGAAATTCGCAAGTGGGAAACCAACTTCTATGGCATAGAGTACATCCACGTGGTCCGGGACAAGAACCAGGCAGCAGATGCGTTGTCAAAGTTAGGGTCATCTCGAACCCAGATCCCGCGAGGTGTTTTTGTCCAGGATATCCATGAGCCAAGCGTGGGCAAAAACCCGGCCGAAAAGCAACCTACTGAGGCAATGCTCATAGACGACGTTACTCCGACAACCAGTAGCCGTGATTGGCGCACCCCGTTCATCAGATATATATCGGACGGGTCAGGCTTTCAGGATAAAACAGAGAACGAGCGCCTCATTCGACGATCAAAGAATTACATACTGGTGGACGGCAAACTTATGCGAAAAAATGCAAGTTCTGAAGTGCTGCTCAAGTGCATATCCCAGTATGATGGCATCAAGCTCGTAGACGACATACATGCCGGATCCTGCGGCAATCATGCTTCCTCCAGAACACTGGTCGGGAAAGCTTTCCGAGCAGGTTTTTATTGGCCAACCGCGGTCAACAACGCAGAAAAACTGGTCCGACATTGTGAGGGATGTCAGTTCTTCGCTAAAAGGACCCACGTACCTGCTCATGAGATTCAAACTATCCCGTCGTCCTGGCCTTTCGCCTGCTGGGGGCTCGACATGATCGGGCCATTTAAACCGGCCCCTGGCAACTTCAAGTTCGTTTTTGTATTAATCGACAAGTTCTCAAAATGGATTGAATACATGCCACTGGTCAAAGCAACCTCCGAGAAGGCCGTGGAGTTCCTCAATCAAATCATACACAGATTCGGGATCCCAAACAGTATAATCACCGACCTGGGTACTCAGTTCACTGGCACCACATTTTTGGACTTCTGCGATGACAGAGGCATAGTCATAAAATACGTGTCAGTAGCTCACCCACGGGCAAATGGCCAAGTTGAATGTGCGAACGGAATGATTGTTGATGCCCTAAAGAAAAGGTTGTACACCGAGAACGACAGAGCACCTGGTCGATGGATGAAAGAGTTACCGGCTGTGGTCTGGGGTCTCTGAACTCAGGCTAGTCGGAACACGGGAGTGTCACCCTACTTCATGGTTTACGGCACCGAGGCAGTTCTGCCGTCTGATATAACCTTCGGTTCTCCTAGAATTGAAAACTTCGACCAGTCAATAGCCGACAACGCCAGGGAGCTCGAAATTAACTGCATGGAAGAAAAGCGTCTAAATTCATGTCTCCGAACAGCAAAGTATCTTGCAGCAATCAGACGGTACCACAACAGGAACGTCAAGGACCGTTCTTTCGTGGTCGGTGATCTGGTACTCAGATGGAAAACGAGCCAGGAAGGAATGCACAAGCTATCCACCCCCTGGGAAGGACCCTTTGTGGTCACCGAAGTCACACGACCCACATCCTACAGATTGGCATATCCAAACGGAACACGCGTGCCTAACTCTTGGCATATAGACAAACTGCGCTGATTTTATCCATAAGTTCTAGTAACTTTTTGCTTGTAAGTCTCTTATAGTTGACAATAATAAAAGTTTTTCTTTTTGGCTATACTTTGTTTACACGCAGAGCTTTCGCCGAAGAGCAACAATGTCCTCTGCGACGGAAACTCTTAACGACTATGAATCAAACAAAGTGACACGTCACTCAGATAACTTTACAGCGCTCAAAATAATAGTCATGACAAAAGCAAACTTTATTACAAACTTTACATACAAAGTTTACAATAAATACCTCGACGGGCGGTCACTAGTCTACTCCTACAGACTACCCTACTGGCCTACTGCTCGGGCTGATCACCCGCTTGGCCTTGCTGCCCGGACGAAGGGGTCGGGGCCACCGGCGCCTGGCTGGTCGAGACCGCAGGCGTCGACCGCCCATCTCTAGCAACAGACGCCCCTGACAACTCCTTGGCAGACCTGTCTGAACCCGGCTGGTCGGGGGGAGTAGCCGTCCCGCATAGAATAATGTCGCCGATCACCGTCGACGACAAGTCCAGCAGACCGGCCCGAAGCTCGTCCGCCTCCTGCGGGCCGATCTCCTTGGGATACCCCTTCTCCAGCCTGGACAAGTGGACCAGGGGGTAGTGGGCGCACACCATGCTGAGAATATGCGCGCCAGCGAACTCCCCGGCGTCCTTCACGAACTGCTGGAGCCAATCCCAGGCCCGTTGCGCCTTTTCGACAGGCATCAGCTTTGGCGCGCGGGGCTGGCTTTCTGGAAGCTTGGGGCTGATCAAGTCTAGGACCGAGGATACTCCTTTCCAGAGCCTAATACAATTAGTCTTCTAGGAGTCCCGATCCTTGACCAGCTCGTCTAAGTGCTTCTTGGTATTCACCTTGAGCACTGCAAATCAAGGAATAGGTCAGCACAATGAAAAGAATGTTGAGCAGCTATATAAAAGGGTGGCGGCACGGCTACTTACCAGACAACTCCCGGTTCCTCTGGCCTAGCTCCTCGCCTGCTCGGTGCACGGTTTCCAGCGCCCCGGCAAGCTCTTGTCCGAGCTGCTCCTTCTCCTGCCGAAGGCGCGCCACCTCCTCGTCCAAGCCTACACGAATAATCTTCTAGTCAGCAAAGTCAACCAACGCGGCTACAAACAGCTGCCTCGGAGTACGAGCCTGATCTTCTCGCTGCCGATACTGGTCGGCCAAGCGTCGGGTAAGCTCGATACGGTGCTCTTCCTGAGCGCTCATCTCGGCCACCTTCTCTCCAACTTCTGACCGAAGCCGGTCCACCTCCGCGGCCAGGGTTTTGTTCTCGGCCACAATGCCTTCTATTTGGTCGAAGCACCTCTTCCGGTACTTCGCCGTTTTCATCGCGCCCTGCAAGAAAGAGTATATGTTGAACACAGGAACACTGCACATAGTTGTCGAGCAGCACACAGGACCACCTACCTTAACCTCGTCCACGAGACGCTTAGCCGCGCGTTCCACCCTCGCGGCCTCCTCTGTCTCCGCGAGCTCTTCGTGTCCAATAAAGTGGTCCCCGCGTTGGCGCCACACATAGACGTGCTGGCGACCATCACGGGGACGACCCTGGACCTCCTCCACGTCGTCGTCAGAGGCCTCCTGGGGCTCCTCGTGTGCCGCACTGCACCCGGCTGCGGTCGAGGGCATCACGGGTCCCTGGTCTAGGCCAGGAGAACCTACGGGCGAAGAGGCCCCTGCTCGGGGCGGTGTCGAGACCCTCGCTTCTTCTTCAGGAGGAGTCGGGACTCTGCCTTCCTCCTCCGCAACAGTTTTCATGGGAGGGGTCCTTGTCGCCTCCTCACCCCTCGGCGGAGTGCTCTCCACGACACTCGCAGGGGCGGTTTGTCCGTCAGCGCCTGTAGTAGCGGCCGCCGCCGCCGCAGGCTGCCCTGTGGCCTGCAGCGCGGCGTCCTCAACGGCGGCAGTAGGCTCGGCCGTCCTCTGCTCCGCGACTTGGTCGGGGTTGACGTCCGACGCCGCGCTGAGCAATGAAGCGACATTTTCAACAACAATAAAAAAAACGTCAAAATACGTAAGTTGAACACTTACAGGTCTGATCGACGGTGGGTTGCGGTGAACCTCCTCCTGGCCCTGCCGGTCGGCGCCGGTGCCCCCGTTTCTGCGACGCGTGGTGCAGGAGGGTCGCTGGCCACCCGATCAGTGGTGGCCGGCGCATTATCCGAACGGCTATGAGGCCTTCGGACCAGCGACGGTGCGGCCTCCTCCTCATCATCGTCGTCGGCGATTCGGACGAGCCGACGGCGTTTCGGCGCAGGTGAAGGATCTGCTGCCAATGGCCTCTTCCCAGTCACCCGGTCCTCGGTGGTCGAGGCGGGACAGGCTTGCTCCTCTTCACTGCTGGTGTACCGAGCACACCGAGCAGCGTCCTCCTCCGGTGGATCCTCCCCTGCGGGATTCTCCATCCCAGGCACCAGTGATTAACACAGACAAGTCAGCAGCTGACAATAACTAGCGCTAAGGAGGCACAATCAGGAAGAAGCGATACCTTAGGAGCTGGTCGTCCCAGCTTGAAAGCTTGCACCCGATCACTAACTTGGATGAAGCTCCCGTCAGCAAAGTTGAACAGCTCGTTCAACAACTGCTGCACCTCCGCCTTCTCCAAGATCTCAGGTGTCATCTTGGTCGGGTCTTGGCTTCTAGCTTACTCGTACGCCGAGTGCACCCTCTTCTGGCAGGGCATCACCCGACGACAAACGAAGTTGCCGACCACACCCAGCCCGTCCAGACGCGACCAGTCGATCAGTTTCATCAGATCCTCTACCTGGCCGGTGAACTCTGGGCGGTCGGTCCAACTGACCCTCTTCTCGGGAATGTACCCCACGTCGCAGAACGTGGAGCTACCCGGTTCTTCCCTTACATAGAACCACTTCCTGTACCATTTGGTTAGGGATGTGTTCCATGGGCAGCTCAGATAATGGTTCTTCATCCCATCGCAAAGATTGAGGTATACTCCACCTGCAATCTTGGAGCCTCCAACCGCTCCCTTCTTCCTCAAACAGAAAAGATATCGAAAAAGATCGAAGTGCGGCTCTATGCCAACATAGGCCTGGCAAAGATGGATAAAGGTGGAGATGAGAAGGATGGAGTTCGGGTGCAGATTGCAAATCTCGATCTCATAGTACAAGAGAAGCCCCTGAAGAAAAGGATGAACAGGAACCTCAAAACCCCTCTTAACGAAATCCTCGAATACTACGATCTCACCGGCGCGGGGGTCGGGGTAGCTCTCCCCCTCTGGCGCCCTCCAGCCGCCAAGCTCTGGGCTGTGCAGTAGCCCCATATCGACGAGGTCACCAAGGGACTTCGAAGTGCTCTGGGATTTCTTCCATTCCTTGGCCATTAGCTCGGCCCTCTTCTTGGAGTTGCTCTTCGCCATTGGAGATGCGGGAGTGGTTGCGAGCTAGGAGGGTGCAGGTGATTGTAGAAGGCAAGAGCGGAAGGCTTGAAGGCAATGGCAGGGTGAGCAATGCGGGGGTAACTGTCGGGATTTTATAAACCACAACTCCACCCCTCCCACTTCCCGCAATTTTGGGAAGTGGGCGGGACCAATGGTGGACGCGGCGCTTCGGTTTCCAAAGATTATCGGCAATTAATGCGGCGGCATTTTCGTACAAATTGATGGTTTCTTTTTCTCAAACCCCGCAAAGGACGGCTGCACAGTTGCCAGGCGCAGCTTTTCACGCAACCATCTGACATTACGCCAGGAGGTCTCGTCACGTCAATTAATTACGTGGTAAGATTTTTTTCAAAATAAAACAGACAAAAATTGGAAGAAAGGTCAACAACTCAAGGGCTGCACCGACCACTGAGCACTGTATGCTCGGGGACTGGTCGCCCAATCTATCAACTCGGTAATTCAAGGACTGCACCGACCACCGAGCACTGTATGCTCAGGGACTAGTCGCCCAGTCTATTAATTCGGAAATTCAAGAAATGCACCGACCACCGAGCACTTGATGCTTGGGGACTGGCCGCCAAATCCGTTCGTTCGGGAATTCAGGGACTGCACCGACCACCGATCACTTAATGCTCGGGGACTGGTCGTCCAGTCTGTTAGTTCGGGAATCTGTGGGCTGTATCGATCTCCGAGCATTGTACACTCGGGGACAGGTTGACCAGCTCGTCAAATTGATAAGCCTATCTTATAGTAAATGGACATGAGACGCTCGGGGACTGGACAATTTTAATTTTTTAGACCTTTCTACAAGGTTCATACTTCGCTGATGATGTCCTAAAGAAAAGTACAGAGTTTCTTCAATATTTTTTCATCAATGAGTTTCTTAACACAAGATTCATCACCCTTAATGTAAGAATTTCCAAGGCCGCTCGTGACCGTAAGCACGGCTAGTATACCAGTTTTTAACACTCTGTAGAGGTTGTACACCTTTACCCATGAGTCATGATTTAACCTTTCGCCCGAGGTGATCAGCCTCTTAACCCTCTACCAAGGAAGGTCAGCAGGCATCACTATGAAGTCTTTCAAAGGTTCGTCTAACAAGTTAGGGCCGCTTGGTTTCGGTAGTCAGTCCGTGTGATTCTACCACACACCGAGAATCCACGGTCTGCTATCCCCCATTTGCGCCACACGGGTAACCTCTAACAAGCTAGAAAAATTACTCATACTTGACTAAAGCCAAAGCCATCATAGCCCTCATGGTTGCACTTTCATCCCGGTTATCACTTACGAATAAATCCACAAGTTGCTAAAAAGTCATTATTATCATTTGTTGCTTTATATTAATCTAGTCACAAGATCATGGTCATAGAATTAAAACCCAAATGCGATACTTGCCTTGATCCAATTGCTCCTGCTGGTCCTCCTGATCTTACTTGCTTCTAATGTTCTAATCTTGATCACCGATGTAATGCCCATTGTCTAATCTCGATCATCGATCGTCAACACAAAAACAATCGGAGATAGACATACACAAAGCAAACAAGATTACAATTAGAACAGTACACCAGCAATAAATAAATGTAAATAAAAGTTTTCCAAAATCATCTACACGCTGCTACGTTCACATCAACAAGAAATTCACGGAAAATGGAGTTACGACGCGAAATCTACGCATAAAACGAGACTGCAAAGGCTATCTACGGACTTGTATTTATCTAAGAAACCTAACAATGGCGAATCTAGACAACAATGGTACCAACGTGAAGCTTATAAAATTATGAAACTAACGCAACTTGAACGGATTGAATCAAAACTAAAACGGAGAAGATATGAATTCTCTAAGATTTTCTTTAGAAAAGTAATTAAATAAATAGGGTCACAAAATTAAAAAGTTTCAAATTGGTAAAACAGTTAGACTAACATTTAGATCTCGCAAATACGAACCTAACGCAAGTTGAATGGGTCAAATCGGAGTTAAAACAAATATTTTATGGCCAAAACAAACTCAATGGCATTTTTGTAAATACTAGAAAACGTATTTTGAATCAAACCGTAGTAAAAATACGTCTTTAAATCAGTGAAAGCCTATTTTTGAAACACACCTACGGACTGCGGGTTCATTTGGCAAAAACGCAGGGACTCTTTAACAAAAATGCAAACGAAGAGGTATCTTCCAATCGTGGCCGTTGATTTGAGATCGGATGGCTGCAATAGGATTGGGAGGGGGTGAGGGGTGCTCCTGGCCGGAATTAGGAGAGGACACGGTGGTGCTCCATGGCCGGCGGCGATGAGCTCACCGGAGCTGCTTGCCCGGCCGCTACGGTGCACCGAAACACTATTCGTTTGCTCCGGGAGAGAGAGGAGGTCATGGCGAATTCACCCCGTGGTAAAACGCGGCCGGTGGAGTGGCCAGCGCGGCAGTCCGCGGCGGCGCCATGGCCGGCGGCCTCGGAGCACGCGGGGAAGGCTCTGGAGGCCACGTTTTCGCACGGGAGAAAGCCAGAGAGGGAGAGGGGAAGGAGGCGCGCTCACCACGGCGAAAATCGAAGGCGGAGACGGCTTGGTTCGTCGAATTGATTGCGGCGGGCACGGCGTCGTCGACGGCGTTCTTTGCAGCAGCTCGCTGCGTGCCAGGAGCGAGGGCAGAGAGAAATGAGAGCAGAGGGGAATGTGGCTCGGGTCTAGGCGCGATTCAAGAACTGCTAAGGCGCGGGGGGAGTGGGGAAGTGGGAGCGGGGTGCGGCTTCTGCCGACAGTTGCCGCTGGGCACTGCGGGGTGAGTGGGAGCGGTTGGGGAAGGGGAAGGAGATGATGGGTGGGCCCCGTTTGTCAGCCGCTGGAGAGAGAGAGGAGGGGGAAGGGGATGGCCGGCTGGGCCGACTGGGCCTGCAGGCCGAAAGTGAGGGGGGAATGGATTTCTTTTTTTTCAAACAAATTTTCAAAGCTTCATTCAAATTGAATTTTGAACAAATTTTCTTTTACAAAAAAAAAATCACATATCACAAAATAAAATTGCTGCAGCATGAATGCATCAAAAAGTTTTCTAAACTTATATTAAATTTTAATTTCTCAAAAATTATTATTTTTCCTATATTTTGATGCTCATAAAATTGACACAATAAATCAAATTTCAACTATTTTAAAGAAGGGAATTTTTAGGGTGTTACACCCTGTGTCCATAGGCTCCTCCTCCTCGCCGCCAGCAGAGGCGATGACCTCGGGCTCAGGTACACGTGCTGGTGCAAGTACAGGTGCAGGTACTGGTGCTGGTGCAACTGGCGGAGCACGAGCGGCAGTGAAGAGTGCACGGTACACGGCTGCGCTGCGACGAGACATCTATAAATTTTATTTTAAGAATTAGAATCAATATGTTTACATAAATAGAATAGTGGATAAGAATATAAAATTTTAATAAAATAACAAAAAGGTGAAGTAACCAGTGAAATAAATAAAGCAAAAAAAAGAAAACCCTAAAAATCGATAGTTTCTACCTAGGTTTGCGTCCTACAGCCATGCTTTGATACCAATTTGTCACACCCAAATTTAAGGATAAATTTGAGTACAATAAACCTCATGTGCGCCCCAGGAATAGTCGCGCACACAAGTCGACAAATTACAAATGTATCATCACAAGTGTCTTACATAGCGTTTATTACAACACGAACATCAAAGTCTGCAACGAGCGGAAATAAAACTCATAACTAGCTATAAATTGGTAGCTCCAACACAGGGACGACCGACTGGGGGATCGCCAACCTAGAAGTGCTCCGGAAACTCCTCGTAGAAGCTGTCATCTGTTACCCATCCGGGATTTTGTCAAAAAAGAAATATAGAGACAAGCGTGAGTACATCTCGTACTCCTCAAGCATAATATGGGATTTTATGCGGCTCAAAAAGTCAGACACTGGCTACTGCAGTTAGTATTTTAATTGGTCATTGTTTTAATCCTATTTAATCATAAGTTATGCTTAAGCTCCCGATTAGCCCAAATGAGTACAGGATAATAACACCGTTAACCTTCACGGCTAACACCATCACCATCACGGTTAAACCACATTAATCATCACGATCAATGCGTCATATTTCCATAGGTCATTCCCCCATAATCATCGACATCTAACTATTCCGTAAGGGTCCAAGGCCACGCATGTTCGAGAGCACGGCTAGTATACCAGTTTGATCAAACTCTGCGCAGAGGTGTGCACTTTTCCCGTAAGTCATGTTACCCATATGCCCGGGGTTTGCAAGACCCATTAACACTGCCAAGGTGAGCGGGCAGGGAACATTATGAATCCTTCCATAGGCCTCGTCTAACCAGTTAGGGCCGCGAGGTTTCCTCGGTAGGCAGATATAGAGAACCCCTTTCCTATGGCACATTTCCATCACGGCTATACACATAGGAACAGAAGCAATTCTATACCCAAAGTGGCAAGCTCCTCTTGCACCCTTTCGGGTAAACTCTAACCAGCTAGATGAGATCCTACTACTGAGCTAAAGTTAGAGCCATATAACCATCACGGTTGCACTGTATGTCCCGGATAGTCGCTTACAGAGAAGTCCTTACAGAGGGTCTAGATCAACCTAACCAAAGTCAATTGCACCATAGCCCTTTTCCCATCATTCGTCATCATGTTTATTAAAGTCAGAGTGGTAGTAAAGTCTCAATTAATTAGAGCACTAGCAAAGCTACCCACATGCAATCTTCCCATAGGTGTCATAAGTATATAGTCAGGTAGCTAGGATGTCCTTAGGCTTATCATATTTAGATACATGCAGATGCGTAATTAATTAAGTGAATAGGTGTACAAGGAAAACCCATGTTATACTTGCCTTCCGTGAAGGGAAGCTGCTGCTGGTCCTGCTGCTCCTCGGAGTAAAACGGATCACCCACGGACACGTCACCGTCTGCGCTCGATCGGTACCACACAACAACACGCATCCAGGTTCAATCATACAAGCAAACAATCATTTAATTAGAACAGTACACTAACAGATCAAAAACAAAATAAAATATTTAAAAACAGAACCTATGTTTCGCTATGAACACATAGATACGAAGATCACAAAAATCGGAGCTAAAACGACCTAGTTACGAATTTACGGCGATTTCCTATAGGCATTTAATTAATTAAACCTAACCCTAAAAATAAAAAGATGCAAACTACAGAAACAGTGGTACTAACATGTAGAGAATTTAATTACAAATCTAACGCAATTTGAATGGGTCAAATCGGAGCTAAAACGAATATTTTATGGCCAAAACAATGTAGTGGCAATCTTGTAAATAAAGCATGATTTAAACGAATTTAAATAAATACAGAAATTCCTAGATTTTCTCCTTGGCCGAGGACTGCGGGTTGATTAGGGAAAAGTATAGGGTCTCTTTAGCAAAAGGACCCGCGAAGGGGTGCGAGCCCGTCTCGGCCGTCCGATTAGAATTCAACGGCCCAGATCACAAGATGAGAGAGAGAGAAGCAGAGGGGCGCGGCCGCCGGAGAAGAAGAAGGAGGCCGACCGGCCCGAGCTTGCCGGAGACAGCCGCGACAGAGCTATGGGGCTCGGTTTTCCAATCCGAAACCACTGGGATAGAGAGGAGGGCGAGGGGAACACGTTCCCGGCCTCGGAGCGATCAGGGAGAGCCCGCGCGGCCCGCGCCATGGCCGACAGCGGAGAACTCCTCCGGCGAGCGCGGCCGGGGTGCTATAGGACCTCATTTCGCTCGGCAAAAGGATAGGGAGAGAGTGGGAGAGAAGGGGAAGCTCACCTGCGCGACGAGAAGCTGCGGAAATGGCTCAAACGGAGGGACAGTGCGCGGCGGTTTCACAGCGAGTTCGGTGAGCTCCTATGCGGTGAGAACAGAGTCGGGGAGAGAGGGGAAATGGGGAGGGGGAATGCTCGGACGCGCGGGGCTCTCCACTTGATACCGAGGCGCGGGGTGGGGAGAAGAGGGGATCGTGGGCGCGGGGGCTTCGGCTTGGACAGTTCCAGCAGGGAGAGCGAGGGGGGAGCGGGCGGGCGGTTGGAGAAGGCGAAGCTGAACAGGCGGGCCCGGCGTGT
Organism: Sorghum bicolor; assembly: GCF_000003195.3. Classification (NCBI taxonomy): domain Eukaryota; kingdom Viridiplantae; phylum Streptophyta; class Magnoliopsida; order Poales; family Poaceae; genus Sorghum; species Sorghum bicolor. Next base: position 13,209,131 of record NC_012875.2, on the reverse strand, counting down.
CAGCGGGGAGAGAGAGGGGAAGGGGGGAGCCGGCCAGCTGGGCCGCGACCCAGGAAGAGGGGGAAGAAGGCACGCGGGGGGAAAAGGATGGGCCGAAACAGGCTAGAAAGAGAGAAGGGGGAAGGAATGAGTTTTCCATTTTATTTTAAAAACACATTTTCCAAAAGCATTTCTTTTTCTTCAAATAAATTCTTGAGCAAAAGATATTTTGTTTTCTTAACAATCATCACAATAAAATGCATCAGCATGTATGCAGCAAAAATATTGTTCTAAACTTATTTTAAATTTAAATTTCCCTAAATTTATTTATTTTTCCTATATTGAAATGCTCACAAAATAATTGATTAAATTCAATTCATCTATTTTAAATAAATAAAATTTTTGGGTGTTACAGTTTATTGAGAGAGTTTTTTCATCCGAGGTTGTTTAAAAAAACCAAATTTTAAAATTTTCAATTAAAAACGTGGTTTTGCATGACAAGATGAACTCAAATAAAAAAGTTGCCAAATAAATAATTTCATAACATCTTAAGATCTACAGAGTTTATTTTGGTTATTTTGTCATATGTTCATCTGACATGGTGATTCTAATATTTTTCTAAAATCTTATATATCTGTCTTGTAGTTTCATATACTATAAGGGAGAGATGTAAAATTTGTTAATAAATTTGTTTTGGCTTTGTCAAATAAAGAAATGATCAAAATAAATGTTGTAGATCTTGAGAAGTTATACAACTTTGTAGTTAAAAACTTTTTAATTTGAATTCGTTTAGGGCTCCAAAATTCGATTTGAAATTTTCTTTGCCGAGTGTTTTATTTTTAACACTCGGCAAAGAAGGTCTTTGCCGAGTGTCAAAGAAAAACACTCGGCAAAGAATTTTCAAATTTAAGAAATTCAAATGTAGTTTTTGCATGACAAGATGATTTCAAAACAAAAAGTTATCAACTACAAAGTTTCATATCTTTTTGAGATCTACAAAGTTTATTTAGAGAGTTTTTCCATCCGAGGTCGTTTAAAAATATCAAATTTTAAAATTTTCAATTAAAAACGCGGTTTTGCATGACAAGATAAACTCAAATAAAAAAGTTGCCAAATACAAAATTTCATAACATCTCAAGATCTACAGAGTTTATTTTGGTTATTTTGTCATATGTTCATACGACATGGTGATTCTAATATTTTTCTAAAATCTTATATATCTGTCTTATAGTTTCATATACTATAAGAGAGATGTAAAATTTTTAAATAAATTTGTTTTGGCTTTGTCAAATAAAGAAATGATCAAAATAAATGTTGTAGAACTTGAGAAGTTGTACAACTTTGTAGTTAAAAACTTTTTAATTTGAATTCGTTTAGGGCTTCAAAATTCGATTTGTAATTTTCTTTGCCGAGTGTTTTATTTTTGACACTCGGCAAAGAAGGTCTTTGCCGAGTGTCAAAGAAAAACACTCGGCAAAGAATTTTCAAATTGAAGAAATTCAAATGTAGTTTTTGCATGACAAGATGATTTTAAAACAAAAAGTTATCAACTACAAAGTTTCATAACTTTTTGAGATCTACAAAGTTTATTTAGAGAGTTTTTCCATCTAAGGTTGTTTAAAAAAATCAAGCATTAAAATTTTCAATTAAAAACGCGGTTTTGCATGACAAGATGAACTCAAATAAAAAAGTGCCAATTACAAAATTTCATAACATCTCAAGATCTACAGAGTTTATTTTGGTTATTTTATCATATGTTCATCTGACATGGTAATTCTAATATTTTTCTAAAATCTTATATATGTGTCTTGTAGTTTCATATACTATAAGAGAGATGTAAAATTTGTAAATAAATTTGTTTTGGCTTTGTCAAATAAAGAAATGATCAAAATAAATGTTGTAGATCTTAAGAAGTTGTACAACTTTGTAGTTAAAAACTTTTTGATTTGAATTTGTTTAGGGCTTCAAAATTCGATTTGAAATTTTCTTTGCCGAGTGTTTTATTTTCAACACTCGGCAAAGAAGGACTTCGGCAAAGAATTTTCAAATTTAAGAAATTCAAATGTAGTTTTTTCATAACAAGATGATTTCAAAACAAAAAGTTATCAACTACAAAGTTTCATAACTTTTTGAGATCTACAAAGTTTATTTAGAGAGTTTTTCCATCCGAGATTGTTTAAAAAATCAAATTTTAAAATTTTCAATTAAAAACGCGGTTTTGCATGACAAGATGAACCCAAATAAAAAAGTTTCCTAATATAAAATTTCATAACATCTCAAGATCTACAGAGTTTATTTTGGTTATTTTGTCATTTGTTCATCCGACATGGTGATTCTAATATTTTTCTAAAATCTTACATATCTGTCTTGTAGTTTCATATACTATAAGAGAGAGATGTAAAATTTGTAAATAAATTTGTTTTGGCTTTGTCAAATAAAGAAATGATCAAAATAAATGTTGTAGATCTTGAGAAGATATACAACTTTGCAGTTAAAAACTTTTTAATTTGAATTCGTTTAGGGCTTCAAAATTCGATTTGAAATTTTCTTTGCCGAGTGTTTTATTTTTGACACTCGGCCAAGAATTTTCATATTTAAGAAATTCAAATGTAGTTTTTGCATGACAAGATGATTTCAAAACAAAAAGTTATCAACTAGAAAGTTTTATAACTTTTTGAGATCTACAAAGTCTATTTAGAGAGTTTTTCCATCCGAGGTTGTTTAAAAAAATGAAAATTTAAAATTTTTAATTAAAAACGCGGTTTTCCATGACAAGATGAATTCAAGTAAAAAAGTTGTCAAATACAAAATTTCATAACATCTCAAGATCTACAGAGTTTATTTTGGTTATTTTATCATATGTTCATCCGACATGGTGATTCTAATATTTTTCTAAAATCTTATATATCTTTCTCTATAAGAGAGATGTAAAATTTATAAATAAATTTTTTTTGGCTTTGTCAAATAAAGAAATGATCAAAATAAATGTTGTAGATCTTGAGAAGTTATACAACTTTGTATTTAAAAACTTTTTGATTTGAATTCATTTAGGGCTTCAAAATTTAATTTGAAATTTTCTTTGCCGAGTGTTTTATTTTTGACACTCGGCAAAGAAGGTCTTTGCCGAGTGTCAAAGAAAAACACTCGGTAAAGAATTTTCAAATTTATGAAATTCAAATGTAGTTTTTGCATGACAAGATGATTTCAAAACAAAAAGTTATCAACTACAAATGTTCATAACTTTTTGAGATCTACAAAGTTTATTTAGAGAGTTTTTCCATCCGAGGTCGATTAAAAAAATCAAAATTTAAAATTTTCAATTAAAAACGCGGTTTTGCATGACAAGATGAACTCAAATAAAAAAGTTGTCAAATACAAAATTTCATAACATCTCAAGATCTACAGAGTTTATTTTGGTTATTTTGTCATATGTTCATCCAAAATGGTGATTCTAATATTTTTCTAAAATCTTATATATCTGTCTTGTAGTTTCATATACTATAAGAGAGATGTAAAATTTGTAAATAAATTTGTTTTGGCTTTGTCAAATAAAGAAATGATCAAAATAAATGTTGTAGATCTTGAGAAGTTATACAACTTTGTATTTAAAAACTTTTTGATTTGAATTCGTTTAGGGCTTCAAAATTTAATTTGAATTTTTCTTTGCCGAGTGTTTTATTTTTGACACTCGGCAAAGAAGGTCTTTGCCGAGTGTCAAAGAACAACACTTGGCAAAGAATTTTCAAATTTACGAAATTCAAATGTAGTTTTTGCATGACAAGATGATTTCAAAACAAAAAGTTATCAACTACAAAGTTTCATAACTTTTTGAGATCTACAAAGTTTGTTTAGAGAGTTTTTCCATCCGAGGTTGTTTAAAAAAATCAAAATTTTAAATTTTAAATTAAAAAAGCGGTTTTGCATGACAAGATGAACTCAAATAAAAAAGTTGCCAAATACAAAATTTCATAACATCTCAAGATCTACAGAGTTTATTTTGGTTATTTTGTCATATGTTCATCCGACATGGAGATTCTAATATTTTTCTAAAATCTTATATGTCTTGTAGTTTCATATACTATAAGAGAGATGAAAAATTTGTAAATAAATTTGTTTTGGCTTTGTCAAATAAAGAAATGATCAAAATAAATGTTGTAGATCTTGAGAAGTTATACAACTTTGTATTTAAAAACTTTTTGATTTGAATTCGTTTAGGGCTTCAAAATTTGATTTGAAATTTTCTTTGCCGAGTGTTTTATTTTTGACACTCGCAAAGAAGGTCTTTGCCGAGTGTCAAAGAAAAACACTCGGCAAAGAATTTTCAAATTTACGAAATTCAAATGTAGTTTTTGCATGACAAGATGATTTCAAAACAAAAAGTTATCAACTACAAAGTTTCATAACTTTTTGAGATCTACAGAGCTTATTTAGAGAGTTTTTCCATCCGAGGTTGTTTAAAAAAAATCAAAAATTAAAAATTTTCAATTAAAAACGCGGTTTTGCATGACAAGATGAACTCAAATAAAAAAGTTGCCAAATACAAAATTTCATAACATCTCAACACATACAGAGTTCATTTTGGTTATTTTGTCATATGTTCATCCAACATGGTGATTTTAATATTTTTCTAAAATCTTATATATATGTCTTGTAGTTTCATATACTATAAGAGAGATGTAAAATTTCTAAATAATTTTGTTTTGGCTTTGTCAAATGAAGAAATGATCAAAATAAATGTTGTAGACCATGAGAAGTTATACAACTTTGTAGTTAAAAACTTTTTGAGTTGAATTCGTTTAGGGCTTCAAAATTTGATTTGAAATTTTTCTTTGCCGAGTGTTTTATTGTTGACACTCGGCAAAGAAGGTCTGCAAAGAATTTTCAAATTTAAGAAATTGAAATGTAGTTTTTGCATGACAAGATGATTTCAAAACAAAAAGTTATCAACTACAAAGTTTCATAACTTTTTGAGATCTACAAAGTTTATGTAGAGAGTTTTTCCATCTGAGGTTGTTTAAAAAAAAATCAAAATTTAAAATTTTCAATTAAAAACGCGGTTTTGCATTACAAGATGAACTCAAATAAAAAAGTTGCCAAATACAAAATTTCATAACATCTCAAGATCTACAGAGTTTATTTTGGTTATTTTGTCATATGTGCATCCGACATGGTGATTCTAATATTTTTCTTTAATCTTTTATATCTGTCTTGTAGTTTCATATACTATAAGAGAGATGTAAAATTTCTAAATAAATTTGTTTTGGCTTTGTCAAATAAAGAAATGAGCAAAATAAATGTTGTAGATCTTGAGAAGTTACACAACTTTGTAGTTAAATACTTTTTGATTTGAATTTGTTTAGGGCTTCAAAATTCGATTTGAAATTTTCTTTGCCGAGTGTTTTATTTTTAACACTCGGCAAAGAAGGTCTTTGCCGAGTGTCAAAGAAAAACACACGGTAAAGAATTTTCAAATTTACGAAATTCAAATGTAGTTTTTGCATGACAAGATGATTTCAAAACAAAAAGTTATCAACTATAAATGTTCATAACTTTTTGAGATCTACAAAGTTTATTTAGAGAGGTTTTCCATCCGAGGTCGATTAAAAAATCAAAATTTAAAATTTTCAATTAAAAACGCGGTTTTGCATGGCAAGATGAACTCAAATAAAAAAGTTGCCAATTACAAAATTTCATAACATCTCAAGATCTACAAAGTTTATTTTGGTTATTTTGTGATATGTTCATCCGAAATGGTGATTCTAATATTTTTCTAAAATCTTATATATTTGTCTTGTAGTTTCATATACTATAAGAGAGATGTAAAATTTGTAAATAGATTTGTTTTGGCTTTGTCAAATAAAGAAATGATCAAAATAAATGTTGTAGATCTTGAGAAGTTATACAACTTTGTATTTAAAAACTTTTTGATTTGAATTCGTTTAGGGCTTCAAAATTTAATTTGAAATTTTCTTTGCCGAGTGTTTTATACTCGGCAACGAAGGTCTTTGCCGAGTGTCAAAGAAAAACACACGGTAAAGAATTTTCAAATTTACGAAATTCAAATGTAGTTTTTGCATGACAAGATGATTTCAAAACAAAAAGTTATCAACTATAAATGTTCATAACTTTTTGAGATCTACAAAGTTTATTTAGAGAGGTTTTCCATCCGAGGTCGATTAAAAAATCAAAATTTAAAATTTTCAATTAAAAACGCGGTTTTGCATGGCAAGATGAACTCAAATAAAAAAGTTGCCAATTACAAAATTTCATAACATCTCAAGATCTACAAAGTTTATTTTGGTTATTTTGTGATATGTTCATCCGAAATGGTGATTCTAATATTTTTCTAAAATCTTATATATTTGTCTTGTAGTTTCATATACTATAAGAGAGATGTAAAATTTGTAAATAGATTTGTTTTGGCTTTGTCAAATAAAGAAATGATCAAAATAAATGTTGTAGATCTTGAGAAGTTATACAACTTTGTATTTAAAAACTTTTTGATTTGAATTCGTTTAGGGCTTCAAAATTTAATTTGAATTTTTCTTTGCCGAGTGTTTTATTTTTGACACTCGGCAAAGAAGGTCTTTGCCGAGTGTCAAAGAACAACACTTGGCAAAGAATTTTCAAATTTACGAAATTCAAATGTAGTTTTTGCATGACAAGATGATTTCAAAACAAAAAGATATCAACTACAAAGTTTCATAACTTTTTGAGATCTACAAAGTTTGTTTAGAGAGTTTTTCCATCTGAGGTTGTTTAAAAAAATCAGAATTTTAAATTTTAAATTAAAAACGCGGTTTTGCATGACAAGATGAAGTCAAATAAAAAAGTTGCCAAATACAAAATTTCATAAAAAAATTCGATCTACAGAGTTTATTTTGGTTATTTTGTCATATGTTCATCCGACATGGTGATTCTAATATTTTTCTAAAATCTTATATATATGTCTTGTAGTTTGATATACTATAAGAGAGATGAAAAATTTGTAAATAAATTTGTTTTGGCTTTGTCAAATAAAGAAATGATCAAAATAAATGTTGTAGATCTTGAGAAGTTATACAACTTTGTATTTAAAAACTTTTTGATTTGAATTCGTTTAGGGCTTCAAAATTTGATTTGAAATTTTCTTTGCCGAGTGTTTTATTTTTGACACTCGCAAAGAAGGTCTTTGCCGAGTGTCAAAGAAAAACACTCGGCAAAGAATTTTCAAATTTACGAAATTCAAATGTAGTTTTTGCATGACAAGATGATTTCAAAACAAAAAGTTATCAACTACAAAGTTTCATAACTTTTTGAGATCTACAAAGCTTATTTAGAGAGTTTTTCCATCCGAGGTTGTTTAAAAAAAATCAAAAATTAAAAATTTTCAATTAAAAACGCGGTTTTGCATGACAAGATGAACTCAAATAAAAAAGTTGCCAAATACAAAATTTCATAACATCTCAACACATACAGAGTTCATTTTGGTTATTTTGTCATATGTTCATCCAACATGGTGATTTTAATATTTTTCTAAAATCTTATATATATGTCTTGTAGTTTCATATACTATAAGAGAGATGTAAAATTTCTAAATAATTTTGTTTTGGCTTTGTCAAATGAAGAAATGATCAAAATAAATGTTGTAGACCATGAGAAGTTATACAACTTTGTAGTTAAAAACTTTTTGAGTTGAATTCGTTTAGGGCTTCAAAATTTGATTTGAAATTTTTCTTTGCCGAGTGTTTTATTGTTGACACTCGGCAAAGAAGGTCTGCAAAGAATTTTCAAATTTAAGAAATTGAAATGTAGTTTTTGCATGACAAGATGATTTCAAAACAAAAAGTTATCAACTACAAAGTTTCATAACTTTTTGAGATCTACAAAGTTTATGTAGAGAGTTTTTCCATCTGAGGTTGTTTAAAAAAAAATCAAAATTTAAAATTTTCAATTAAAAACGCGGTTTTGCATTACAAGATGAACTCAAATAAAAAAGTTGCCAAATACAAAATTTCATAACATCTCAAGATCTACAGAGTTTATTTTGGTTATTTTGTCATATGTGCATCCGACATGGTGATTCTAATATTTTTCTTTAATCTTTTATATCTGTCTTGTAGTTTCATATACTATAAGAGAGATGTAAAATTTCTAAATAAATTTGTTTTGGCTTTGTCAAATAAAGAAATGAGCAAAATAAATGTTGTAGATCTTGAGAAGTTACACAACTTTGTAGTTAAATACTTTTTGATTTGAATTTGTTTAGGGCTTCAAAATTCGATTTGAAATTTTCTTTGCCGAGTGTTTTATTTTTAACACTCGGCAAAGAAGGTCTTTGCCGAGTGTCAAAGAAAAACACTCAGCAAAGAATTTTCGAATTTAAAAAATTCAAATGTAGTTTTTGCATGACAAGATGATTTCAAAACAAAAAGTTATCAACTACAAAGTTTCATAACTTTTTGAGATCTAGAAAGTTTATTTAGAGAGTTTTTCCATCCGAGGTTGTTTAGAAAAATCAAAATTTAAAATTTTCAATTAAAAACGCGGTTTTGCATAACAAGATGAACTCAAATAAAAAAGTTGCCAAATACAAAATTTCATAACATCTCAAGATCTATAGAGTTTAGTTTGGTTATTGTGTCATATGTTCATCCGACATGGTGATTCTAATATTTTTCTAAAATCTTATATATGTGTCTTGTATTTTCATATACTATAAGAGAGATGTAAAATTTGTAAATAAATTTATTTTGGCTTCGTCAAAGAAAGAAATAATCAAAATAAATATTGTAGATCTTGAGAAGTTATACAACTTTGTAGTTAAATACTTTTTGATTTGAATTCGTTTAGGGCTTCAAAATTCGATTTGAAATTTTCATTGCCGAGTGTTTTATTTTTGAAACTCGGCAAAGAATTTTTAAATTTATGAAAGTCAAATGTAGTTTTTGCATGACAAGATGATTTCAAAACAAAAAGTTATCAACTACAAAGCTTCATAACTTTTTGAGATCTACAAAGTTTATTTAGAGAGTTATTCCATCCAAGGTTGTTTAAAAAAATCAAAATTTAAAATTTTCAATTAAAAACGCGGTTTTGCATGACAAGTTGAACTCAAATAAAAAAGTTGCCATATACAAAATTTCATAACATCTCAAGATCTACAGAGTTTATTATGGTTATTTTGTCATATGTTCATCCGACATGGTGATTCTAATATTTTTCGAAAATCTTATTTATGTCTCTTGTAGTTTCATATACTATAAGAGAGAGATGTAAAATTGGTAAATAAATTGTTTTGGCTTTGTTAAATAAAAAAATGATTAAAATAAATGTTGTAGATCTTGAGAAGTTATACAACTTTCTAGTTAAAAACTTTTTGATTTGAATTCGTTTAGGACTTCAAAATTCGATTTGAAATTTTCTGTGCCGAGTGTTTTATTTTTGACACTCGGCAAAGAAAAACACTCGGCAAAGAATTTTCAAATTTAAGAAATTCTAATGTAGTTTTTTCCTGACAAGATGATTTCAAAACAAAAAGTTATCAACTACAAAGTTTCATAACTTTTTGACATCTAGAAAGTTTATTTAGAGAGTTTTTCCATCCGAGGTTGTTTAAAAAATCAAAATTTAAAATTTTCAATTAAAAACACAGTTTTGCATGATAAGATGAACTCAAATAAAAAAAGTTGCCAAATACAAAATTACATAACATCTCAAGATCTACAGTGTTTATTTTGGTTATTTTGTCGTATGTTCATCCGACATGGCGATTCTAATATTTTTCTATAATCTTATATATCTGTCTTGTTGTTTCATATACTATAAGAGAGAGATGTAAAATTTGTAAATTAATTTGTTTTGGCTTTGTCAAATAAAGAAATGATGAAAATAAATGTTCATCCGACCTTGAGAAGTTATACAACTTTGTAGTTAAATACTTTTTGATTTGAATTCGTTTAGGGCTTCAAAATTCGATTTGAAATTTTCTTTGTCGAGTGTTCTATTTTTGACACGCGGCAAAGAAGGTCTTTGCGGAGTGCCAAAGAAAAACGCTCGGCAAAGAATATTTAAATTTAAGAAATTCAAATGTAGCTTTTGCATTACAAGATGATTTCAAAACAAAAAGTTATCAACTACAAAGTTTCATAACTTTTTGAGATCTAGAAAGTTTATTTAGAGAGTTTTTTCATCCGAGGTTGTTTAAAAAATCAAAATTTAAAATTTTCAATTAAAAACGCGGTTTTGCATGACAAGATGAACTCAAATAAAAAAGTTGCCAAATACAGAATTTCATAACATCTCAAGATCTACAGAGTTTATTTTTGTTATTTTGTCATAAGTTCATCCGACATGGTGATTCTAATATTTTTCTAAATTCTTATTTATCTGTCTTGTAGTTTCATATACTATAAGAGAGATGTAAAATTTGAAAATAAATTTGTTTTGGCTTTGTCAAATAAAAAATGATCAAAATAAATGTTGTAGATCTTGAGGAGTTAAACAACTTTGTAGTTAAAAACTTTTTGATTTGAATTCGTTTAGGGCTCCAAAACTCCATTTGAAATTTACTTTGCCGAGTGTTTTATTTTTGACACTCGGCAAAGAAGGTCTTTGCCGCGTGTCAAAGAAAAACACTCGGCAAAGAATTTTCAAATTTAAGAAATTCAAATGTAGTTTTTACATGACAAGATGATTTCAAAATAAAAAGTTATCAACTACAAAGTTTCATAAGTTTTTGAGATTTAGAAAATTTATTAGAGAGTTTTTCCATCCGAGGTTGTTTAAAAAATCAAAATTTAAAATTTTCAATTAAAAACGCGGTTTTGCACGACAAGAAGATGAACTCAAATAAAAAAGTTACCAAATACAAAATTTCATAACATCTCAAGATCTACAGAGTTTATTTTGGTTATTTTGTCATATGTTCATCCGACATGGTGATTCTAATATTTTTCTAAATTCTTATATATCTCTCTTGTAGTTTCATATACTATAAGAGAGATGTAAAATTTCTAAATAAATTTGTTTTGGATTTGTCAAATAAAGAAATGATCAAAATAAATGTTGTAGATCTTGAGAAGTTATATAACTTTGTAGTTAAAAACTTTTTAATTTGAATTCGTTTAGTGCTTCAAAATTCGATTTGAAATTTTTTTTGCCGAGTGTTTTATTTTTGACAATCGGCAGAGAGAAGGTCTTTGCCGAGTGTCAAAGAAAAACACTCCGCAAAGAATTTTCAAATTTAAGAAATTGAAATGTAGTTTTTGCATGACAAGATGATTTCAAAACAAAAAGTTATCAACTACAAAGTTTCATAACTTTTTGGGATCTACAATGTTTATTTAGAGAGTTTTTCCATCCGAGGTTGTTTAAAAAACTCAAAATTTAAAATTTTCAATTAAAAACGCGGTTTTGCATGACAAGGTGAACTCAAATAAAAAAGTTGCCAAATACAAAATTTCATAACATCTCAAGATCTACAGAGTTTATTTTAGTTATTTTGTTATATGTTCATCCGACATGGTGATTCTAATATCTTTCAAAAATCTTATATATATGTCTTGTAGTTTCATATACTATAAGAGAGTTGTAAAATTTGTAAATAAATTTGTTTTGGATTTGTCAAATAAAGAAATGATCAAAATAAATGTTGTAGATCTTGAGAAGTTATATAACTTTGTAGTTAAAAACTTTTTAATTTGAATTCGTTTAGTGCTTCAAAATTCGATTTTAAATTTTTTTTGCCGAGTGTTTTATTTTTGACAATCGGCAGAGAAGGTCTTTGCCGAGTGTCGAAGAAAAACACTCGGCAAAGAATATTTAAATTTAAGAAATTAAAATGTAGTTTTTGCATGACAAGATGATTTCAAAACAAAAAGTTATCAACTACAAAGTTTCATAACTTTTTGAGATCTAGAAAGTTTATTTAGAGAGTTTTTCCATCCGAGGTTGTTTAAATAAAATCAAATTTTAAAATTTTCAATTAAAAACGCGATTTTTCATGACAAGATGAACTCAAATAAAAAAGTTGCCAAACACAAAATTTCATAACATCTCAAGATCTACAAAGTTTATTTTTGTTATTTTGTCATAAGTTCATCCGACATGGTGATTCTAATATTTTTCTAAATTCTTATTTATCAGTCTTGTAGTTTCATATACTATAAGAGAGATGTAAAATTTGAAAATAAATTTGTTTTGGCTTTGTCAAATAAAAAAATGATCAAAATAAATGTTGTAGATCTTGAGGAGTTAAACAACTTTGTAGTTAAAAACTTTTTGATTTGAATTCGTTTAGGGCTCCAAAACTCCATTTGAAATTTACTTTGCCGAGTGTTTTATTTTTGACACTCGGCAAAGAAGGTCTTTGCCACGTGTCAAAGAAAAACACTCGGCAAAGAATTTTCAAATTTAAGAAATTCAAATGTAGTTTTTACATGACAAGATGATTTCAAAATAAAGAGTTATCAACTACAAAGTTTCATAAGTTTTTGAGATTTAGAAAGTTTATTAGAGAGTTTTTCCATCCGAGGTTGTTTTAAAAAATCAAAATTTAAAATTTTCAATTAAAAACGCGGTTTTGCACGACAAGAAGATGAACTCAAATAAAAAAGTTACCAAATACAAAATTTCATAACATCTCAAGATCTACAGAGTTTATTTTGGTTATTTTGTCATATGTTCATCCGACATGGTGATTCTAATATTTTTCTAAATTCTTATATATCTCTCTTGTAGTTTCATATACTATAAGAGAGATGTAAAATTTCTAAATAAATTTGTTTTGGATTTGTCAAATAAAGAAATGATCAAAATAAATGTTGTAGATCTTGAGAAGTTATATAACTTTGTAGTTAAAAACTTTTTAATTTGAATTCGTTTAGTGCTTCAAAATTCGATTTGAAATTTTTTTTGCCGAGTGTTTTATTTTTGACAATCGGCAGAGAAGGTCTTTGCCGAGTGTCAAAGAAAAACAATCGGCAAAGAATTTTCAAATTTAAGAAATTGAAATGTAGTTTTTGCATGACAAGATGATTTCAAAACAAAAAGTTATCAACTACAAAGTTTCATAACTTTTTGGGATCTACAATGTTTATTTAGAGAGTTTTTCCATCCGAGGTTGTTTAAAAAACTCAAAATTTAAAATTTTCAATTAAAAACGCGGTTTTGCATGACAAGGTGAACTCAAATAAAAAAGTTGCCAAATACAAAATTTCATAACATCTCAAGATCTGTAATACCCGATTTTAAGGACAAAACCAGATATGCACCATATGTGAGTTTTAGAAGTCAAACCTCACATATAGCTACAAATAAGGGGTAATATCAAATGACAATGCATAAATATATAACGTACATAATATAAAGAGATAACCTTTGATAGCAAACAACGGATAGACAACTCCAAACTCCGGGTATTAACTTCTCTCTACAGGATCCAACTGACTGGTTGATCACAAGCCTAAACTTCTCCTGAGGTTTGGGGGAAATAGCAAGAGTGAGTCCATGTCGAACTCCACAAGTATAGCAACTAGATTGTATAGCTCCCACAATCTCATGATCAATGTGACATAAATAATGTAGAGCATTAAATAATAAATAATGAGTATATTTAACACACAAGAATCATCATCGTCGACGCAAGAATCCCCAAGGCCGCTCTTGACCGTGAGCACGGCTAGTATACCAGTTTTTAACACTCTGCAGAGGTTGCACATCTTTACCCATGAGTCATGATTTACCCTTTCGCCCGAGGTGATCAGCCTCTTAACCCACTTCCAAGGAAGGTCGGCAGGGATCACTATGAAGCCTTTCAAAAGTTCGTCTAACATGTTAGGGCCGCAAGGTTTCCTTTGCGAGCAGATATAGATACCCCCCTTCCGAATGGCACAATGACGCGCAGCCTATACACATAGGGACAGGGGCTCGCACTATACCCGTGTCGGTTCAGCCCCTCCGCCCTTTCGGGTAACCTCTAACAAGCTATAAAAGGTCTTCATACTGAGCCAAAGCCAGAGCCATTATAGCCCTCATGGTTGCACTGTTGTCCCGGTTATCACTTACAGATAAATCATCAAGTGGCTAAAAAGTCATTTTTATCATTTATTACTTAACATTAATCTAGTCACAGGATCATGGTCACAGAAATAAAATCCAAATGCTATACTTGCCTTAATCCAAATGCTCTTGCTTACCCTTTTGGTCCTGCTGGTCTCACTTGTTGCCCAAAGCTTTGATCTTGATCACCGAAACTGCTCTCCTTCTAAACTCGATCATCGATCACACAAACAATCGGAGAAAGCATACATGAAACAAACAAGGCTACAATTAAAACAGTACACCAATCATATGAAAACAGTATGAAAAGTTTGTAAAACAATTCTACGCATCGCTACGATTTTACAGACGTAAAGATCACGAAAATCGGAATTAAAACGGAGGAGATATGAATTTTCTAAGATTTCCTATAGATAAATAATTAATTAAATAGGATCATGAAATTAGAAAGTTTCAAACTGAGTAAATAATTTTACTAACATGTAGAGATCATGATTATGAACCTAACGCAATTTGAATGGGTCAAATCGGAGTTAAAATGAGCATGTTATAAGCAATTGAAATCTGGTGGCAAAACTGTAAATAGTGAAAGCGTATTTTGGACCTATTTTGGACCTAAGCCGATCGGTTTACGCTTTAGAAATTGAAAAGCGTATTCCTGGAAGACGTTTTCGGACTGCGGGTTCTATATTGAAAAAGGCCAGGGGTTCTTTAACAAAACCTACCCCGAAGGGGTATCTTCTAACTGCAGCCGTTGGATCTTCTCTGGATGGACCAGATTAGAGCTGGGAGAGAGGAGAGGCAGCTGCCGGCCAGAACAGTGGCAGCCGCGGTGGTGCCATGGCCGGAGTTGGGCACACCTCGCCGGAGTTCGTGGTTAAAGCGATTCTGGGCACGATTTGAAAAACCGATTGCACGGGAAGCAAGAGGAGAGTACCGCGAACTCACCCGGAGCACCAATCGAAGACGGGAAGGGCTAGGAGATGGTCGGCCACGTGCAACTGCGGGCGGCGGACTTCCTGCAACATCGGCGAGGCGGTGTGAGTCATAGAGACCGAGAGAAAGGATAGAGAGGGGCTCGGTAGCGTCTTCATCTCGATGCAGTACTCGGCAAGGGCTCGAATTTCGACGGCACGACGCGGTTAGGGCGCTCCACGGCGGCGGCTTGCTCCTGTGCTTTTCGGCGAGATCCAAAATCGGCTCCAGAGGCGGCTTTCGGTGATGGATAGATGAGAAAAAGGACGCTGGGTGGTTAAAAGCTTCTATATGATTCGGTAGAGCGCGTTAGGCAGGAAAAATCCCAGAGAAAACGGGATTGGGGCGCTGATTTGGCCTGGACAGGAGTCCGGCTCGCTCACGCCCAAGGAAGAAGAAGAGGGAGGTGACTGACGGGTGGGGCCCAGCTGGCAGTGGAAAGAAGGGAAGGGGGAGGCGCGGCTTGGGCTGGCCTGCTGCGTATCGGGCCGAGGGTGGAAGGTGGAGTGGGCCTTCGGGCCAGACTAGAGGGTGAAGGGGTTTTGTCTCTTTTTTTTTCTATTTTCTTTTCTTTCATTCCAAAGTCATTTTCAAATCCATTTTAAAATCACTTTGAAATACTTTTGAACTTTAGTAAAACCACTCAGCACATAAATGAAATGCAGGAGCATGAGTGCACAAAATTGTTGCTATATCCTATGTTAAATTTTAATTAAATGAAAAATATTATTTTTCCTATGTTTCATGAGCACATCCATAAAAATATTGAATTAATTTAGCTTTATTTCGAAAAGACAAATTTTAGGGTGTTACAAGATCTACAGAGTTTATTTTGGTTATTTTGTTATATGTTCATCCGACATGGTGATTCTAATATCTTTCAAAAATCTTATATATATGTCTTGTAGTTTCATATACTATAAGAGAGTTGTAAAATTTGTAAATAAATTTGTTTTGGATTTGTCAAATAAAGAAATGATCAAAATAAATGTTGTAGATCTTGAGAAGTTATATAACTTTGTAGTTAAAAACTTTTTAATTTGAATTCGTTTAGTGCTTCAAAATTCGATTTGAAATTTTTTTTGCCGAGTGTTTTATTTTTGACAATCGGCAGAGAAGGTCTGTGCCGAGTGTCAAAGAAAAACACTCGGCAAAGAATATTTAAATTTAAGAAATTAAAATGTAGTTTTTGCATGACAAGATGATTTCAAAACAAAAAGTTATCAACTACAAAGTTTCATAACTTTTTGAGATCTAGAAAGTTTATTTAGAGAGTTTTTCCATCCGAGGTTGTTTAAATAAAATCAAATTTTAAAATTTTCAATTAAAAACGCGATTTTTCATGACAAGATGAACTCAAATAAAAAAGTTGCCAAACACAAAATTTCATAACATCTCAAGATCTACAAAGTTTATTTTTGTTATTTTGTCATAAGTTCATCCGACATGGTGATTCTAATATTTTTCTAAATTCTTATTTATCTGTCTTGTAGTTTCATATACTATAAGAGAGATGTAAAATTTGAAAATAAATTTGTTTTGGCTTTGTCAAATAAAAAAATGATCAAAATAAATGTTGTAGATCTTGAGGAGTTAAACAACTTTGTAGTTAAAAACTTTTTGATTTGAATTCGTTTAGGGCTCCAAAACTTCATTTGAAATTTACTTTGCCGAGTGTTTTATTTTTGACACTCGGCAAAGAAGGTCTTTGCCGCGTGTCAAAGAAAAACACTTGGCAAAGAATTTTCAAATTTAAGAAATTCAAATGTAGTTTTTACATGACAAGATGATTTCAAAATAAAAAGTTATCAACTACAAAGTTTCATAAGTTTTTGAGATTTAGAAAGTTTATTAGAGAGTTTTTCCATCCGAGGTTGTTTTAAAAAATCAAAATTTAAAATTTTCAATTAAAAACGCGGTTTTGCACGACAAGAAGATGAACTCAAATAAAAAAGTTACCAAATACAAAATTTCATAACATCTCAAGATCTACAGAGTTTATTTTGGTTATTTTGTCATATGTTCATCCGACATGGTGATTCTAATATTTTTCTAAATTCTTATATATCTGTCTTGTAGTTTCATATACTATAAAAGAGAGATGTAAAATTTGTAAATAAATTTGTTTTGGCTTTGTCAAATAAAAAAATGATCAAAATAAATGTTGTAGATCTTGAGAAGTTATACAACTTTGTAGTTAATACCTTTTTGATTTGAATTCGTTTAGGGCTTTAACATTGGATTTGAAATTTTCTTTGCCGAGAGTTTTATTTTTGACACTCGGCAAAGAAGGTCTTTGCCGAGTGTCAAAGAAAAACACTCGGCAAAGAATATTTAAATTTAAGAAATTAAAATGTAGTTTTTGCATGACAAGATGATTTCAAAACAAAAAGTTATCAACTACAAAGTTTCATAACTTTTTGAGATCTAGAAAGTTTATTTAGAGAGTTTTTCCATCCGAGGTTGTTTAAAAAAAATCAAATTTTAAAATTTTCAATTAAAAACGCGATTTTTCATGACAAGATGAACTCAAATAAAAAAGTTGCCAAACACAAAATTTCATAACATCTCAAGATCTACAAAGTTTATTTTGGTTATTTTGTCATAAGTTCATCCGACATGGTGATTCTAATATTTTTCTAAATTCTTATATATCTGTCTTGTAGTTTCTTATACTATAACAGAGAGATGTAAAATTTGTAAATAAATTTGTTTTGGCTTAGTCAAATAAAAAAATGATCAAAATAAATGTTGTAGATCTTGAGAAGTTAAACAACTTTGTAGTTAAAAACCTTTTGATCTGAATTCGTTTAGGGCTTCAAAATTCGATTTGAAATTTACTTTGCCGAGTGTTTTATTTTTGGCACTCGGCAAAGAAGGTCTTTACCGAGTGTCAAAGAAAAACACTCGGCAAAGAGTTTTCAAATATAAGAAATTCAGATATAGTTTTTACATGACCAGATGATTTCAAAACAAAAAGTTATCAACTACAAATTTTCATCACTTTTTGAGATCTACAAAGTTTATTTAGAGAGTTTTTCCATCCGAGGTTGTTTAAAAAAATGAAATTTTAAAAATTTCAATTAAAAACGCGGTTTTGCATGACAAGATGAACTCAAATAAAAAAGTTGCCAAATACAAAATTTCATAACATCTCAAGATCTACAGAGTTTATTTTGCTTATTTTGTCATATGTTCATCCAACATGGTGATTCTAATATTTGTCTAAATTCTTATATATCTGTCTTGTAGTCTCATATACTATATGAGAGATGTAAAATTTGTAAATAAATTTGTTTTGGCTTTGTCAAATAAAGAAATGATCAAAATAAATGTTGTAGATCTTGAGAAGTTATACAACTTTGTAGTTATATACTTTTTGATTTGAATTCGTTTAGGGCTTCAAAATTGGATTTGAAATTTTTTTTGCCGAGTGTTCTATTTTTGACACTCGGCAAAGAAGGTCTTTGCCGAGTGCTAAAGAAAAATACTCGGCAAAGATTATTTAAATTTAAGAAATTCAAATGTAGCTTTTGCAAGACAAGATGATTTCAAAACAAAAAGTTATCAACTACAAAGTTTCATAGCTTTTTGAGATCTAGAAAGTTTATTTAGAGAGTTTTTTCATCCGAGGTTGTTTAAAAAAATCAAAATTTAAAATTTTCAATTAAAAACGCGGTTTTGCATGACAAGATGAACTCAAATAAAAAAGTTGCCAAATATAAAATTTCATAACATCTCAAGATCTACAGAGTTTATTTTGGTTATTTTGTTATAACTTCATCCGACATGGTGATTCTAATATTTTTCTAAATTCTTATTTATCTGTCTTGTAGTTTCATATACTATAAGAGAGATGTAAAATTTGTAAATAAATTTGTTTTGGCTTTGTCAAATAAAAAAATGATCAAAATAAATGTTGTAGATATTGAGAAGTTAAACAACTTTGTAGTTAAAAACTTTTTGTTTTGAATTCGTTTAGGTTTTCAAAACTCGATTTAAAATTTACTTTGCCGAGTGTTTTATTTTTGACACTCGGCAAAGAAGGTCTTTGCCGCGTGTCAAAGAAAAACACTCGGCAAAGAATTTTCAAATTTAAGAAATTCAAATGTAGTTTTTACATGACAAGATGATTTCAAAATAAAAAGTTATCAACTACAAAGTTTCATAAGTTTTTGAGATTTAGAAAGTTTATTTAGAGAGTTTTTCCATCCGAGGTTGTTTAAAAAAATCAAATTTTAAAATTTTCAATTAAAAACGCGGTTTTGCATGACAAGATGAACTCAAATAGAAAAGTTGCCAAATACAAAATTTCATAACATCTCAAGATCTACAGAGTTTATTTTGGTTATTTTGTCATGTCTTCATCCGACATGGTGATTCTAATATTTTTCTAAAATCTTATATATCTGTCTTGTAGTTTCATATACTATAAGAGAGAGCGTAAATAAATTTGTTTTGGCTTTGTCAAATAAAGAAATTATCAAAATAAATGTTGTAGATTTTGAGAAGTTATACAACTTTATAGTTAAAAACTTTTTGATTTAAATTCGTTTAGGGCTTCAAAATTCGATTTGAAATTTTCTTTGCCGACTGTTTTATTTTTGACACTCGGCAAAGCCCCTTCTTTGGCAAAGAATTTTTAAATTTAATAAATTCATATGTAGTTTTTGCATGACAAGATGATTTCAAAACAAAAAGTTATCAACTACAAAGTTTCATAACTTTTTGAGATCTACAAAGTTTATTTAGAGAGTTTTTCCATTCGAGGTTGTTTAAGAAATTCATAATTTCAAATTTTTAATCAAAAACGCGGTTTTGCATGACAAGATGAACTCAAATAAAAAGTTGCCAAATACAAAATTTCATAACATCTCAAGATCTACAGAGTTTATTTTATTTATTTTATCATATGTTCATCCGACATGGTCATTCTAATATTTTTCTAAAATCTTATATATCTGTCTTGTAGTTTCATATACTATAAGAGAGAGCTGTAATATTTGTAAATAAATTTGTTTTGGCTTTGTCAAATAAAGAAATGATCAAAATAAATGTTGTAGATCTTGAGAAGTTATACAACTTTTTAGTTAAAAACTTTTTGATTTGAATTCGTTTAGGGCTTCAAAATTCGATTTGAAATTTTCTTTGCCGAGTGTTTTATTTTTGACACTCGGCAAAGAAGGTCTTTGCCGAGTGTCAAAGAAAAACACTCGGCAAAGAATTTTCAAATTTAAGAAATTCAAATGTAGTTTTTGTGTGACAAGATGATTTCAAAACAAAAAGTTATCAACTACAAAGTTTC
Source organism: Sorghum bicolor (assembly GCF_000003195.3). Classification (NCBI taxonomy): domain Eukaryota; kingdom Viridiplantae; phylum Streptophyta; class Magnoliopsida; order Poales; family Poaceae; genus Sorghum; species Sorghum bicolor. Next base: position 13,188,832 of record NC_012875.2, on the reverse strand, counting down.
ATAACTTTTTGAGATCTATAAAGTATATTTAGAGAGTTTTTCCATCCGAGGTTATTTAAAAAAAATCAAATTTTAAAATTTTCAATTAAAAACGTGGTTTTGCATGACAAGATGAACTCAAATAAAAAAGTTGCCAAATACAAAATTTCATAACATCTCAAGATCTACAGAGTTTATTTTGGTTATTTTGTCATATGTTCATCCGACACGGTGATTCTAATATGTAATACCTGATTTTAAGAACAAAACCACATATACACCATATGTGAGTCTTAGAAGCCAAATCTCACATATAGCTACAAATAAGGGGTAATATCAAAAGACAATGCATAAATTATATAACGTACATAGTATAAAAGAGATAACCTTTGATAGCAAACAGCGGATAGACAACTCCAAACTCCGCGTATTAACTTTTCTCTACAGGATCCAACTGACTCATTGATCACAAGCCTAAACTTCTCCTGAAGTTTGGGGGAAATAGCCCATGTCGAACTCCACAAGTATAGCAACTAGATTGTATAGCTCCCACAATCTCATGATCAATGTGACATAAATAATGTAGAGCATTAAATAATAAATAATGAACGTATATAACACACAAGAATCATCATCGTCGATGCAAGAATCTCCAAGGCCGCTCTTGACCGTGAGCACGACTATTATACCAGTTTTTAACACTCTGCAGAGGTTGCACAACTTTACCCATGAGTCATGATTTACCCTTTCGCCGGAGGTGATCAGCCTCTTAACCCACTTCCAAGGAAGGTCGACAGGTGTAACACCCAAAATTTGATTTTCAAATAATAGGATTTAATTTGATTTATTTAGGTATTTTGTGAGCATTTCATTTAGTGAATAAATAATTTTTGCAGAAAATAAAATTTATCATAAGTTAGGTAAACTTGATTGTGCATTCATGCTGGAGAATAATTATTTTTGTGCTGTTGTTCTATTTTTGTTTTAATTGTTCTTGCTCAAAAGCTCTTTTGGAAAAAGAATTGAAAAAGAAAAATAAAAAGAAAAAGGGGAGACAGCTCCCTGGAACCAGGCCGAAGCCCAGCTAATCCCCTCACGCCTCCTCCTCCCCCGCCCCGCTAACGCGGCCCAGCTGCCCTCCCCTCAGCCCAGCAACCAGGCCGGCCGCGCGCGCACCCTCACCTCCCCTTCCTCTCTGGCAGCCGGGCCCCGTCCCTTTCTCTCTCTGCCGCTCTGGCCCCACCTGTCAGCGCCCTGGCCTTCTTCTTTCCCGATTCGTAACGGAGGCGAACACCTCCACCGGGCCGAACCGATCCCGAAAATCATGGGATATCCTGCTTTTCTGAGCTCTATAAAGGTCCCTAGGTCGCCCTCCTTCCGTTCTTTCACCGCGCCGCAAAAACCCCAAAAAACCCTAGCCCTAGACCCCAGACTTGGAGCTCGGGATTTCGCCGAAGTGCGCCGCCGCAAATCCGCGCCCTGCTTCTCTCTCGGCCCGAGCAAAGACGTTAGGTGAGCTCGCATCGATCTCCGCTTCGTTCCCGTGATCTCGGTTTCGAGTTTGACAAACCGTAGCGGAGTTTCTTGAACTCCGGCGAGGTGCCCCAATGGCGCCGCCGTGAGCGCCACTGCTCCGGCCGGTCCGCCGCCTGCGCGCCCCCCCTGCGCGTCATCGGCCGTCGGATCGATCGTGGATGGCCGAGATTAGATCTTACCGGTTCGCCTGGAGATTTTGCTAAAGAGACCCCAGGAATCTAAGTATTCAACCCGCGGTCCCAAGGCGCCTGAGTAAAATGTGTTTTCCAACTTTGAAAACGTATTCCTATCGGCTGAAACCTAAATGCGCTTTCCAGTATTTACAGTTTTGCCATTGGCTTTATTTTGGTCATAAAATATTCATTTTAACTCCATTTTTGTCAATTCAAATTTTGTTAGATTCGTATTTACATGCTCTACATGTTAGAAATATTAGTTTACTGTTTTGAAACTTTTTAATTTCCTGGTACTATTTAATTAATTATTTCTCTATAGAAAATCTTAGAAAATTCATATCTTTCACGTTTTAATTCCGATTTTCGTGAACTTTACATTTGTGTGATCGTAGCGCTGCGTAGAATATTTTTATAAACTTTTATCTTTGATTTCTTACTGTTGGTGTAATGTTCTAATTATAGCTTGTTTGCTTTGTGTATGATTGTCTACATTGGATTGCGTGTTGTTGATTGATGTTTGGGAATAGACGATGAGCCGTATGATGGTGATCAAGACCAAGCTTTTGAAGACCAGCAGGCCCAGGAGAGCTTTGATCAAGGCAAGTATAACTTGGGATCATCCTTGTTACCTATTCACTTATAACTACACATATATCATATGCATGCTTTCACCTTGTCGACCTTAGCAAAATCATAGATGATTGTTACCTGGATTCCTTGCTACCTACTTGATATGCATTTGTTGTAGATGTGCTAGTGCTTGATATAATCCATGATCTTGTAAGATGATTAATAGCTATGCAATGAACATAAAAGAATGACAAATAACTGTATGAGATCTTGTTTGTAAGTGATCACCGGGATAACATTGCAACCATGAGGGCTATAATGGCTCTGGCTTTAGCTCAGTATGAAGACCTTTTCTAGCTTGTTAGAGGTTACCTGAAAGGGCGGAGGGGCTGAACCGACACGGGTATAGTGCGAGCCCCTGTCCCTATGTGCATAGGCTGCGCGTCATTGTGCCATTCGGAAGGGGGGGTATCTATATCTGCTCGCAAAGGAAACCTTGCGGCCCTAACATATTAGACGAACTTTTGAAAGGCTTCATAGTGATCCCTGCCGACCTCCCTAGGAAGGGGGTTAAGAGATTAGCTACCTCTGGCAAAAGGGTAAATCATGACTCGTGGGTAAAGTTGTACAACCTCTATAGAGTGTTCAAATTGGTATACTAGCCGTGTGTTGACGGTCCTTAATGCTCACATTTAACCATCAACTAATCATGGAAAAAGACTTATATGCTACCAACACCTAGACTTAGGGTTTTATCTGACAGAATTCCACGAGTTTTTGTGTTTGTCTATTTCTGCAGGGGGTTATCAGGAAATATGAAAGAAAAGGCCCACACGTCGGGTTTACATAGAGATATTAACGTGCCACACAATTTTCTACCATCTAGAAGACTCCAGAAGCCACGGGAACGAACGGGAGGCCGATCGGGCCCGGGGGCAGGGCGCCCGCCCAAGTCCCTTGGGTGCCCGCCCAGCTACAGTAACCAATCAGCTTCAACTTCGCGGATCGTGCTCCACCGACCTAAGGGACCAAGGAAAACCGTGCGATTAATGTCGGTTTGATCCGACGGCCCAGATTCAGCTGAAAAGACTATATAAGCAAGGCCCCCTAGCCCCTGGAGAGCATACCTCTTCTACAGAATCAAAGCTAGGGTTTCAATTCTTCATCCAAGTAGAGAGGATCCCTCTAGTTCTTCTAGTTCTACCTCTAGTTCATCTAGATCTAGTTCTAGTTTATCTAGTTCTAGTTCTAGTTCCTCTAGTTCTAGTTCTAGTTAGTTCTAGTTGTAATCTAGAAAATAGGGAGAGAGAAGAGGAGAGCGGAGGAGGAGCCGGATCTGTCGGATCTTCCTCAACATTATACTTTTGCAGCATCTGGTTCGTTCTTCATCGTTCTCCAGGTTCTTCAATTCATAATTCTTGAGTTCTTTAATTACTTTTATTTACATTCAAGTTATTTATTGGATTCCCGCTTGCATCAAGTGCTCTAGTCTTTATAACGCTAGAGTAGTAATTAATAGATTAGACGTGGTGTTTAGTCTTGCGATTACCTGGAATTGCACCCAATCCTACGGATTGTTGTGGTAGCCTTAGGGTAGTGACAGCCCTAACGGTCGACGTATTCCACCACGTTCGGATTGGTGTTTGTAGGACCGTAGTCAGACCTTCCTAGCCCCCTTCTCATCTCTTTCCGTGGTTAGTGCTCTGATGTCCCGATATAGATAATCTTGAAGTAATTCTTGATTCTTGGATCAACTAGAAAACTCTCAGGAAACTTCCTCTCTTCCCACCAAAAATAATTATATAGTTATCCTTGGGCGATCTTGGATCTTAATTAGTACACTCACGTTCTCTGTGGAAAATCGATACTCTGGAATACTCCCGGGTGAAAGCTACATCGGTATCCGTGCGCTTGTGGATTTTTTCTGTTTGCGTTT
>NC_012875.2:13060132-13176612 GCF_000003195.3 Sorghum bicolor | reverse complement strand
ATGTGATATATTATATTCCGCTATGTAATAAACACTGCAATGGTACATTTGAGATTTGTCTACTTATGTGTGCAACTGTTTCTGGGGCACATATGAGTCTTTTATGCATCCTATTTTGTTCTTAAAATATGGGTGTGACAAATTGGTATCAAAGCTTTGTTGACTGTAGGACGCAAACCTAGTTAGCAATGGTCGAAAATTTAGGTCCTTTATTTTACTTACTTCATGCTTCCCACTATGGTCTTGTTATTTGCTAAAAGTTTATGCTTCTCTATCTTGCTCTATTGTGAAATTATTGCATCCATCTGATCTATGTCTAAAAACTTTTTGTAGATGCCGCCCCATACCCGTAATGCTGCACGTATGGCTACTGAGTACCGTGCCCTGTTCAACCCAAGAGGACAGCATGTGGAAGGTGTTCCTGAGCTGATAGATGAGGAATCAAGGGTGGAAGCTCAAGAGGAAGTGCCTGAAGATGAGGAGATGCAAGATCCACCTCCACCACAGTCTGCTAATGCAAGGATGGGGTGGACTACTGAGATGTGGCTTCCAGAAGCGGATCCCAAGGCTTTCTTCCATGAGAATTTGGTGTTGACATTGGAACACCATTATCCGGATTTGCAAGCCACACTGGAGTATAACTGCACTAAGCACAAACACCCTCTGAGGAGATCACTTTGGGATGCAGAGCTAGTAGTCAAGACACTGGATGCCACTAAGGGGATTCGAAAGGTGGAATCAAAACACATCTCTCAAATCAGCCGGGACACGATGAAGGAGAGCATGGCTGATGCAGCTTACCAGGCCTTGATCTTTTACCGTGGTACACGCTTTGAGGATGTCCAGTACAATGCAACATACCACTATCCTCGCTTTATACCAGAGAAGATGACTTGGTCCATAGAAGCTGCAGATGCTTCACAACCAAAGCTTCAGGCGCAAGTGGAGTTGACTTATGAACTGACCGTCAAGGTGATACAGTTGGAGAATGAACTGCACCGTGAGAGGAAGCTGCTGGAGAAAGAGCAAAGAGAAGCAGATGACCTTCGAGCAGAGTTATGCCGTCCCAAGCTCCATAAGAGGCTGCGTCTTGAACCTATCTTGAAGGATGCTGCTCCCGAGGAATAGAAAGGAACCCATATGTAATAGGAACGTTAGTAGTTGCGAGTTATTTGGAGTCTTTTGTTAGTGTGGTGTGAACTTGGTGTGCTTGCTGGATTGTTATTATGAATATGTGTGATTTGGATTTTTGTAAAGAGTTCTGGAACTTTGTGGGCATGTCCACAAGTTCCCTAGTTAAGAACCTTAAGTAAGAACATGAATAAATAGTGGTTTGGGGTCATATCCTGTTTCTGTCTTTTGCTGTTTTTCTGGAGCAATCTGCAATGACTCTGGTATAAATCAAATTCTGTTCGTGCAATGTTCATCAAATTTTTCTGGGAACAAGCTGACTTTCATATCTTTCCAATTCCGCAAGAATGACCATATTATCTATTATGAGCTGTGAGTTATGACTGTTTCAAGTTGAGGTTACTGTGCAGTCTGGAATTCTGGAACAGTTTCGGTTGTACCCAGTTTTTGATTAATCTAACGTTGGAATCTGTTATTATGATCTAAATGAAAGTTGTAGACAATTTCTTTATCTTTCCAACAGTGTGCAGCATGTATCCTTTTGAATTCTGGAACCCGAGATATTATTGATTTTCTGATCTGCTGATGTTGGATGTTACCTAGAAAATTTCAGATTCCGTTAACTCTTGTAATTGTCATGTTGGACATTACTACGATGTGTTTATATAACTTGGAATGCAGATGACAGCAAGGGGAAGAGGCAGATGCAGAGGCCATGGCAATGGCAATGGTGGCAATGCCCCAATCACTGTGGAGGAACTCATGCAAACCCAAAATGAGATGATGCACATTTTCATGCAGCACCTACAGCAGCAACCTCCACCAACACCACCACCTGTTCATGTGAGGGATAAGCGTGGGGAGTTTATGAAGGGAGGACCTCCAGTATTTACACACTCAGCTGATCCTATGGAGGCAGATGATTGGTTATGTGCCGTGGAGAGACAACTGAACATAGCACAGTGCAATGACTTGGAGAAGGTGTTGTATGCTTCTGGACAACTTCAGGGGGCAGCTCAGACATGGTGGGAGTCATATCAAGCTGCTCGTCCCAACAATGCTCCTCCTGTCACATGGCTAGAATTTTATAGAGACTTCAGAGCTCCACATATAAATGAAGGAATGATGGAGCTCAAACAAGAAGAATTCAGATCACTCAGGATGGGCTCCATGACTGTGGCATAATATCATGACACATTTGAACAGTTGGCTCGCTATGCTCCGAACGATGTCAGGGAAGATGCTGAAAAGCAGCGTCTGTTCATGAAAGGTCTTTACTACGAGCTCAGGTTGCAGTTGGCTGGAAACACCTATCCTACCTTCCAGGCTCTTGTGAATCGTGTCATTGTGCTTGATAATATTCGTAAGGGTCAGGATAAGAAGAGAAGTATGCTGGCACAAGGTTCTGGGAGCAACAACCGTCAGCGTTTCAGTTCTCATCAAGGCTATCAGCAGAGGTTCCAGGGACCAGTTAGTCAGTGGAACCGCAACCAGCAACCCCAGCATTTCCAGAATCAATCACAGAGTGGGAACCAACGTCCTCCATTCCAACAACGTAACCATAATCAACAGCAGCATGGTCAGCAGACACCCCGCTCAGGGAACTCAAATGCCAACTCCACAAAAAGAAGTGCTTCTAACACTCCTACCAGGTGTTTCTGTTGTGGGAAGGAAGGACATATGTCCTATGATTGCCCAGAGAAATTTAATCCGCAGAACAACGACCGGAGATCCACTCCTAATTCAGCAAAGGTGAACAACGTGGCAGCGGAAACAGTTCAGGAGGGACTAGAAATCATGATGGGTACGTTTAGCATCAACTCTATCACTGCTATAGTTTTCTTTGATTATGGAGCTTCGCGTACATTCATATCACAAGCATTTGTTAGAGTTCATAGCATTCCACTAGTTGCAATGAAAACCCCTATGCTAGTTAATTCACCGGGTGGGACTATACCAGTTTCTTTATGTTGCCCCTTAGCAAGTCTTTCTTTAAGGAGGTAGATTTTCCTATCAGTCCCATGGTTATGAGAACTTCAGGCATAGATGTGATGTTGGGTTTGGATTGGATGAAGCAACATGACATAGATATTAAGTACAAGGAGAGAGTAGTGGCTTTGACAACCCCAAAGGGAGAACAAATCAGTGTTGATGTAACAGTGCAAGCACCACTCACAGCCAAGGTGAACCAACTGAATGATGACGTTGATCCTCAGAATCTGGTAGTGGATGAGTTTCCGGATGTCTTTCCAGATGAATTGCCAGGTATGCCACCTGACCGAGACATTGAATTTATTATTGAATTAATACCTGGTACTGCACCCATAGCTAAAAGACCATATAGAATGAGGGTTAATGAACTAGAAGAACTTAAGAAACAAATTAAGGAATTGCAAGATAAAGGGTTCATTCGTCCTAGTTCATCACCATGGGGTGCACTAGTTATCTTTGTTGATAAGAAGGATGGTAGTCAGAGGATGTGTGTTGATTATCGGTCACTCAATGAGGTCACTATCAAGAATAAATACCCATTGCCTAGGACTTATTTGATCAGCTAAGAGGTGCTTGTGTGTTCTCTAAGATTGATTTGCGTTCTGGTTATCATCAATTGAAGATTCGGAAATCAGATATACCAAAGACAGCTTTCACAACAAGGTATGGGTTGTATGAGTATACAATTATGTCTTTTGGTTTGACCAATGCACCCGCTTACTTTATGTACATGATGAATAAAGTATTTATGGAGTACCTTAATAAGTTTGTGGTGGTCTTTATTGATGATATTCTTGTATTCTCTAAAACCAAGGAAGAACATGCTGAACATCTAAGATTGGTCTTACAGAAACTTAGAGAACATAAGCTGTATGCCAAGCGTAGTAAGTGTGAGTTTTGGTTGGAAGAAGTTTCTTTTCTTGGTCATGTTGTTTCTAATGGTGGTATTGCAGTGGATCCTAGTAAGGTGAAAGATGTGCTGAATTGGAATCCACCTACAAATGTAAGTGAAATTCGCAGTTTTCTTGGTTTAGCTGGTTACTACCGTAGATTCATTGAAGGGTTTTCAAAACTTGCAAAGCCTATGACTGCTCTGTTGGAGAAGAATGCTAAGTTTGTATGGTCTGATAAGTGCCAAGCTAGTTTTGAGGAATTTAAGAAGAGATTGACTACTGCACCTGTGTTGGTATTGCCAGATCTAAGTAAGAGTTTCTCTATCTATTGTGATGCTTCTCGTCTGGGTTTGGGTTGTGTTCTCATACAAGAAGGTAGAGTCGTTGCTTATGCATCTAGACAGTTGAGTAAACATGAACTGAATTATCCTACTCATGATCTAGAGTTAGCAGCTGTGGTTCATGCATTGAAAATTTGGAGACACTATTTGATTGGGCATAAGAGTGACATATACACTGATCATAAGAGTTTGAAGTATATCCTCACCCAGACCGACCTGAACTTGAGGCAACGAAGATGGTTGGAACTGATAAAGGATTATGATTTGGAAGTGCATTATCATCTCGTAGCTGATGCACTTAGTAGAAAGAAATATGCTAATGAGCTTTGGGCGACACCTGAATCGGAGGAGTTGAGTGCTGAATTTGCATATTTGAACTTGGGAATCTCCACTACTATATAATCCACCAGTTGTTAACTTAGCTAAATGCACCCCATAACTTACTACTACAGTCATTAACTTTCCTAAGTGCACCCAAAAAAATACACTTAAAACCTGCCGATCTTTAAAATAAAGGGACGAGATCCACTCTCACATATCCTTTCTCTTACTCATTCAAATCTGATGGACCAGATTCCTCGGATCAAACCTCATCACTCACCCGTCATCTCATCCCGCACACCCGCACACACCCCATGCGCGACCCTCCCTCTCCCCGACGCCCCCTCTCCCGCAGTCGCACAACCGGTCTAGCGAGAAACGACTCCTCTCCCCTAGCTGTGCGTGTGTCCCTCCCTCCCTCCCTACCCTCTATCTCTCCCGATGTGGTGGCGCGGCCTCCTCCTATGGCGCACATATCTCTCTCTCCCTGCTGATATGGTTGGGCATGGCGGGTGCCCCCAGTGGCGCTCGCGCTGCGGCGGCGGCGGTGGCGCCCAGCCACAGGGTAGGGTTTCGCGAGGTGGCGACGGCGGCATCCGGCCGTAGGGCTTGTGGAGCGTGCATAGTGCGAGGGCACACGAGGGTCTACATGGAGGATTTGGACCCCAAGCCGTGGGTGGTGCCGGCGCTGCTGTACAGGGAGGTGTAGTGGTCTGAGGGCGCGGTGGAGGACGTGGTGGGCTTCAGGTGCGGCCACTCGCTCACCGCCATCGCTTCAGGTCCGTATCACTACCAGTATCCTCCAATTTTGATCCATCTTTTATTGGTTTTGATGAATTGGATGAAGCAATGGCTGTTTTGAGAAGCTGTAATGGTGGCGGCTTCCATATGCACCGTGTTGCTGGTGATGAAGGCATTGACAGTTTGCAGAGTGTCAATGATAGCAGAATCCTGGTGGCCACAGTTTTAGTTTCTAAAGTGCAGTCTCTTATTCTTCTTTACTGATCCCTAACCCTTAAGCCTGTGCATTTTGATCGCATAGATTCTATACCAATGGTTCCATCTACTGTCATCGCTAGCTTGCAGTTTAGACAAAGCTGTTAATCTATCTTCTTTAATGGGGAAAACATTTGATGTGTCCCCAGGTTACACAAACTTGAATTATTCAAAGTGAACTTCTGTTTGAGTTTCGTTTCTCTTGTGCATATGATGCCCTTAGGATCTGTTAAATGAAAGCTCAAGATTTGTTTGCACATTAAATTTGAGTTTGGCATTTTTCAAAACTGCAAGGGGAGCTAGAGGATATCCAAAGAGAAAGCACGAATGGCTGCATCTCAGGTACTTCCATGTTTCTAAAATCTAATTGCTCACATATTGAGATATACATCCAATGAGTTTTATAATCTAATTGTATCCTGTTCTTCATATAGGTGAATGGGCCTATACTGGTGAAGGATACTTGCCTATGTTTTAATCCACTCAAAGGCCTACTAGGTGATTTATTTTTGTTGTTCTTCAAAGTCCTCTCATTTGCTAGGTTCTACAAATACTATCCGGCACACACAACATTTAAGCTATTTAGGCTCTGCATATCATATTGTTGTTAGAGATTTAAGCTTTTCTGTTTGGAGCTCCCTTATAGATTTATCTGGTTTTGGAGTTAGAGAAATTTGTCTTGAAGGGGATCATGTTCGTCCCAGTGAAAGGTGAGGGTACAATTCCCAATTTAATTTCATCGTGTGAAATTATGAATTACGGAAGGGTTTGTTCAATCAATTCCTTTGCAGTATCTGTAATTGGATTCCCACTTGAATTACATTTCGGTAGTGTAGCTAGGTAATTTGGGAACAACTCAGAGTAGCATAATCATGTCACTGTCTTAGGTTTTGCAATGAAAGTTGCCATAAAGAAAATGGATACAAAGGCATCTCAAAAATTCCTCGCTGAACTGAAGGTGACCATTAATCTTTTTCAACCTGAATGCCCCAGTCATGGTTCAGCTTGAGGGAAACTAACCGTCTTGAGGTAGTCAATTTTTTAATTTTCTGTATATAGCCTTTTCAGAGTGCACCTCTGCTTTCTAAAATGAAGATTGATTTCTGAATGTCATGTATGATAATTAGCCATGGCAAGAAAAAAACACTCAGTAGCTTTTGAAAAACAAAATATATTTGTAAAACCAGGGTATTTCTCGAATACTTGAAAAATACTTTACATCCAAATGGGGTTACATGTATTACTCTTTCAAGGATGAAGTACATCTATTCTGTGGCTGCAGCTTATTCTAAGAAATATTTGATGTGGATCACTTTATGAGCTACTGAGTTAGTTTCATTTCTTATTTTTCTATTAATACGATGAACTACTATTTGATTTAATGATTTGGTTACTCTATGAGGATAGTTGTTCAACAATAATCTGCTTATTCACCTATTGTGTCACTGCCAACTACAGGATTGCTGCATCTGCAGATCTTCAATGCCTGTGTCGTAAAATATGCAGTTTTGCATCTCCATTTTGATAAGGTAGATGACAGGACTACTGCATTATATTGGATGGTGTTAGTGTATCTTTCTGCTCTTGAAAGAATTTCTCCTCCAAACCATTGTAAATTGACCTATACTTTTCAGAATATGGCTGCACATTCTGCCTGTGACTTTAGAGGTGGGAGAGCTGAACTAGGTCTCCCTAAGTACAGGCAAGTTATATGGCCAGGGATGGTTTCAAACTCACAGCTAAGCGACGAGGAGCTTTGGAACACAGGACGCCGCACGTTGACAACTCTAACTTCCTTCTCACAAGGTTTGACTCTTTTGTGCACCAACTTACTCTTGCCGGAGAAATCAAAAGGTTTTAATATGGCTCACATATTCAGGTATATGATGAGAAGCCAGGATCTCGAGCTTGCACAAAACATTTCCATTAACATGGCTTGCATCTTCATTTTTCTGATTATGATTTGTCAAGAGAGCTGCAGGCACTAGGATTTAATAGTAAAACTCCACTCTAAAAGCTTACTTGTTGTGCTCACCTCAGGAGGTAAATAAGCAACTCAATGTGCTTCAACCAGTGGCCTCTGTCTCCCTCAATGCATTTGTGCTCATCTTTTTGTATTCTATTTGCATTAGATAGGTAAATCCTTGAGCTTACATATACCACTGCACTATTTGTTAAGTGGCTGAAACTGAATGGAAGACCAATTCCTACAAGCTGGAATTTTTTTAGTGTTATTTTTTACCCTAAGGACATATTTTCATTGCTGAATTGTGCATTTCTTTTGAATACAATTGGCCGTCTCGAATCAAAGCGCAGCGCCATGGAGATGCAGAGCTGGTAATATGAGGATTCAATTGATGCAGAGCTGGTAACATCTTTGCTGCTGTCCTAGAAGATTCCAAATCCTAGCGCCTAGATGGATTAAACATAGATTAAGCGTTTGTTCTTTATATATATATATTTTATTTTTTCTGTCAACACCATGGCTCAGATTAGATGTGCCCAACTTCAATCTTAGAAGGAATTGTAACACATTAAGGCAATTTTGATTCCAAATCTTCCAAACTTGGAAGAGGTGAAAAGACTTGCAACCAAAATTATCTAGGTGCTGTGATCTTGTGTGACATTGTAGGGAAGTTGGAGAAGCAGAAGCTGTAGCACGCTTGGAGGGGGTTCGTTAGACGCAGAAACAAAAGCTGCTGCATGCTCGAGTCTTGTTGCGAAGCTCAAGAATTGAGAAGTTTGGAGTGAAGCAAAATAAATTTATGCATGAGTCTTGTCAATGTCAAAGATGTAGTATTCTTTTTTTGTGTGTCAAGAGTCTTGTTTTGTAATGATATTGTTGAATCTGTGATAATAAAGCTCTCTTTGGCAAAGAGATAGGTGCTCCCATAGTAATGCTGGTTCCAGATCTTTCGAAACTAAGTATTGTGCAAGTAAATCATTTTTTGTCGTTTGACATTTGGTATCACCGTAGCGTTAGCACGGGCATTATACTAGTTGTAGTAAATGCTATGGAAGTTGAGGTCACTCCTACTCTAGAGGAAGAGATATTGAAAGGACAGTTGGAAGATGATAAACTAAAGGAGATAGCACAGAATGTGGTACTAGGCAAAGCACCAGGATTCAGAATAGATGACAATGGTGTACTGTGGTTTGGAAAAAGGATATGTGTTCCTGAAGTGAAGGCTATTCGTGATATGATTCTGAGAGAGGCTCATGAGTCAGCATATTCCATTCATCCTGGTAGCACTAAGATGTATCTAGATCTGAAATAGAAGTACTGGTGGTATGGCTTAAAGAGAGATGTGGCTGAATATGTTGCTTTGTGTGATACTTGTCAGCAAGTGAAAGCTGAACATCAGAGGCCAGCTAGACTGTTGCAACCAATGAAGATTCCAGAATGGAAGTGGGAAGAAGTGGGTATGGATTTTATAGTGGGATTACCACGTACACAAAAAGGGTATGACTCAATATGGGTGATAGTGGATCGTTTAACCAAAGTTGCACATTTCATACCTGTCAAAACATCATATAGTGGAGACCGACTGGCAGAGTTATACATGGAAAGAATTGTTTGTTTGCATGGGGTACCTAAGAAGATTGTGTCAGATAGGGGAAAGCAGTGCATGATTCTTTGGGAACAAAGTTGAATTTTAGTACAGCGTATCATCCACAGACAGATGGACAGACTGAGAGGATCAATCAGATATTGGAGGATATGTTGAGAGCCTGTGCTTTGCAGTATGGGACTAGTTGGGACAAGAGTCTGCCATATCCAGAATTCTCCTACAACAATAGCTATCAACAAAGTCTTAAGATGGCACCATTCGAGGCACTGTATGGTCGTAAGTGTAGGAAACCTTTGTTTTGGAATCAGATAGGGGAAACATAGATGTTTGGTATAGATGTGCTTAGACATGCAGAGCAACAGGTGCGGGCTATTCAGGATAACTTGAGAGTTGCTCAATCTCGTCAGAAAAGCTATGCACATACACGTAGGAGAGAGCTGGTTTTTCAAGTGGGTGATTATGTCTACGTGAAAGTATCACCAATGAGGAGTGTAAAGAGGTTTAATATGAAGGGAAAGCTAGCTCCAAGGTATGTGGTCCGTTTAAAGTATTAGAAAGGCGTGGAGAAGTAGCATACTAGTTAGAATTGTCTGAAAGCTTATCTGGTGTGCATGATGTGTTCCATGTGTCACAACTTAAGAAGTGTTTGCGTCTACTTGAGGAGCAAATACCATTGGAAGAGCTTTCTGTTAAAGGTGATCTCACTTATGAAGAGTATTCGGTCAGAATATTGGAGACAGCTGAGAGAGTCACCAGAAGTCGGGTCATCAGAATGTGCAAAGCGTAGTGGAATCAGTATTCGGAAGCAGAGGCAACTTGGGAAAGAGAGGATGATCTGAGGAAATCATACTCATACTTGTTTGAGTAAGCACCTTTCAATCTCGAGGACGAGATTCTTTTAAGGGGGTAGAGTTTGTAACACCCAAAATTTGATTTTCAAATAATAGGATTTAATTTGATTTATTTAGGTATTTTTGTGAGCATTTAATTTAGTGAATAAATAATTTTTGCAGAAAATAAAATTTATCATAAGTTAGGTAAACTTGATTGTTTTTGTGCTGTTGTTCTGTTTTTGTTTTAATTGTTCTTGCTCAAAAGCACTTTTGGAAAAAGAATTGAAAAATAAAAATAAAAAGACAAAGGGGAGACAGCTCCCTAGAACCAGGCCAAAGCCCAGCTAACACCCCCCCCCGCGCCTCCTCCTCCCCCGGCCCGCTAACGTGGCCCAGCTGCCCTCCCCTCAACCCAGCAACCAGGCCGGCCGCGCACGCACCCTCACCTCCCCTTCCTCTCTGGCAGCCAGGCCCCGTCCCTTTCTCTCTCTGCCGCTCTGGCCCCACCTGTCAGTGCCATAGCCTTCTTCTTCCCCGATTCGTAACCGAGGCGGACACCTCCACCGGGCCGAACCGATCCCGAAAATCATGGGATATCCTGCTTTTCTGAGCTCTATAAAGGTCCCTAGGTCGCCCTCCTTCCGTTCTTTCACCGCACCGCAAAAACCCCAAAAAACCCTAGCCCTAGACGCCCGACTTGGAGCTCGGGATTCCGCCGAAGTGAGCCGCCGCAAATCCGCGCCCTGCTTCTCTCTCGGCCCGAGCAAAGACGTTAGGTGAGCTCGCATCGATCTCCGCTTCGTTCCCGTGATCTCAGTTTTGAGTTTGGCAAACCGTAGTGGAGTTTCTCGAACTCCGGCCCAATGGCGCCGCCGTGAGCGCCACTGCTCCGGCCGGTCCGCCGCCTGCGCCCCCCCCTGCGCGTCATCGGCCGTCGGATCGATCGTGGATGGCCGAGATTAGATCTGACCGGTTCGCCTGGAGATTTTGCTAAAGAGACCCCAGGAATTTGAGTATTCAACCCGCGGTCCCAAGGCGCCTGAGTAAAACGTGTTTCCCAACTTTGAAAACGTATTCCTATCGGCTGAAACCTAAATGCACTTTCCAGTATTTACAGTTTTGCCATTGGGATTATTTTGCTCATAAAATATTCATTTTAACTCCGTTTTTGTCTATTCAAATTTTGTTAGATTCGTATTTACATGCTCTACATGTTAGAAATATTAGTTTACTGTTTTGAAACTTTTTAATTTCCTGATACTATTTAATTAATTATTTCTCTATAGGAAATCTTAGAAAATTCATATCTTTCACGTTTTAATTCTGATTTTCGTGAACTTTACGTTTGTATGATCGTAGCGCTGCGTAGAATATTTTCATAAAATTTTATCTTTGATTTCTCACTGTTGGTGTAATGTTCTAATTATAGCTTGTTTGCTTTGTGTATGACTGTCTACATTGGATTGCGTGTTGTTGATTGATGTTTGGGAATACACGGTGAGCCGTACGTTGGTGATCAAGACCAAGCTTTTGAAGACCAGCAGGCTCAGGAGAGCTTTGATCAAGGCAAGTATAACTTGGATCATCCTTGTTACCTATTCACTTATAACTACACATATATCATATGCATGCTTTCACCTTGTCGACCTTAGCAAAATCATAGATGATTGTTACCTGGATTCCTTGCTACCTACTTGATATGCATTTGTTGTAGATGTGCTAGTGCTTGATATAATCCATGATCTTGTAAGATGATTAATAGCTATGAAATGAACATAAAATAATGAGAAATAACTGTATGAGATCTTGTCTGTAAGTGATCACCGGGACAACAGTGCTACCATGAGGGCTATAATGGCTCTAGGTTTAGCTCAGTATGAAGACCTTTTCTAGCTTGTCAGAGGTTACCCGAAATGACGGAGGGGCGACATGGGTATAGTGCGAGCCCCTGTCCCTATGTGCATAGGCTGCACGTCATTGTGCCATTCGGAAGGGGGGTATCTATATCTGCTTGCAAAGGAAACCTTGCGGCCCTAACATGTTAGACGAACTTTTGAAAGGCTTCATAGTGATCCCTGCCGACCTCCCTAGGAAGGGGGTTAAGAGATTAGCAACCTCGGGCGAAAGGGTAAATCATGACTCGTGGGTAAAGATGTACAACCTCTGTAGAGTGTTAAAACTGGTATACTAGTCGTGCTCACGGTTATGAGTGGCCTTGGGGGTTCTTGCTGCGACGACGATGAGCTTATTAAGTTGTTATGTTCATTTGATTATCGTTTATGCTATGAATTAATTATGCTTACACTTGATCATGTGATTATTGGAATATTTATGCTACCTTGACATTTGCTATTTAATTATGAACATTGTAACATCCCAGATTTTTACGAAAACCAAAAATATGAGCTTTTTAAATTTTTTCCACTAATTGTGTGAAGCATATAGTTTCTAGATCTAACTCGATCCTGACCTGCTAACAAACCGTTGCATTCATGTAGATTTTTTTGTAGACGAGTGCTCTTAATCGTGGGTCGTCTTGAGTTGGGTCTTGTTTAGGGTTTTGAGTTTCTTTTGGAGTGCACAAATCCGTAGCACAGTCTTCCCGAATCTCCGTTGCGCCTATCTCAAAGGCGAAGCGAATCCCTTCTCAACCTTTTTCATTGGTGTATGTCTCAAACTCCTTTGGATCTTTTTGAACTCTTCTCAAAATTCCATTCTCAAACCTCCCTCCCTCTTTGATCTCATCTCAAATCTCCACTAGCAAATACCCTTCAAATCTTTCGTCGAATCCCATCTAAATCTTCTCTAGGTTTTATCTCAAAATCCATTAAATCAAAAGTGGAAAATATTTCTCTCTTGGGCTCCATCCCTTCCCCCTCTGCCCCCTGCGTCCGGCCCAGCCCCTGTCCGTCACCACCTCGGCCCAGCTCGCCACGACAAGCCCAGCCAGCTCCCTGCCTCCTCGACCGGCCTGCTAGGCCCAGGACGCCACGCTCCCTCCCTGGCCAACCCTAGCCGCGCGCACCCGCTTCCCTTCCCAGCTGGCCTGCTCTCCATCCCACTCAGGCCCGTGACCCAGCGCCTAACCCTAAGTTGCGTGCCCCAGCCCCTGGAGGACAGCCGCTGCCATTGCTCGGTGGCAAGGCCACGAGCGCCCGCGCCCGAGCACCCCCGCACCCGCGCGCCTGCCCTCTCCCCTCGATGTGCGTACCCGCGATTCACGCCGCGTGTCCCGCTGTGGACACGGACGCCGAGGATGGACGCCCTACCCCCTGAACCCTAGCTCGTCGCGCCATAAAAGCCACAGCCGCATACTCCCTTGCCCACAGAACCGCCATCCCCTTCTCCACCTTTCCCAAGCCGCCACCAACGCTCCCTCTGCGACCGCGCGGTCACCATGCCGAACCGATGCTCCTCGACGTGCCCCAGCCACCGCGACGACGCCATCAGACCGCGGGCACGCCACGGTCGCCACGTCCATGAGCGACGTCGCGACGAGTGCTCCCTCTTCGCCAAGCTCCATCGTGATGCCGTGGCCACGCCACGCCTCGCCCTCGCCTCGGCCACGCCCCGGAGCTTTGCCATGCCATCGAGGCCCCGACATCCTCCACGACTGCAACGTTGACTTCGGAGAGCCCTACTCTGTTGAGCCCTTCCAGGATCGGCGCTGTCGTGCTCCTCCACCGCCATGCGTCCTCGACCTGTACCGCGACATCGCCGACCTCACCCTGGACCCCAACCTGCACTGCCCCGATGGAGTTCACCGCGTCGCACTGAGGCTGCGACATCGACCTGGCCCCATCCACCACGACGACGCGCATGAGCCTTGTCGTTGTCCGCGACGTCGAGCTGAGCCAGCACCACGAGCTCCCTCCTGCTCGTGCACCGGAGCCGCCCGCCGCGTCGAGCTCCTGTCCACGACCTCACCGAGCCGACCACCATGACCCCGACCCTGACGCCGGTCTGCGCCACCCTGCGACGTTGCCCACGGCCTCGCCCCCAAGCCTAGGGCTGTGTGCGACCTCCTCTGCCACCGCCATCCGTCGCGCCAGCCAGGACCACCTTCACGTCACGCTGTGAGCACAATGTCACCTTGTCGAGCTCTGCTCCACTGCTGCTGGGTAAGCCACCAATGTCCAAGCTCTGTCCTTTTCCACCTTATCGTTAATATTGCCACTGTCCTTGCTGAGACCGGCCTTCGTGCCGTGTTTTACTGCTGTCAGGGAGGCCATGGACTTGTTGCGCCTTCCACAGAGCCGCGACACCAAGCCTACCTCGTTGCCGACCAAGGCCGTGCCTTTTCCATTGCTGCAGCACCAACTGAACACGACAGATGCACCCCGGCCACCTGCAGCAAGCCGGGACCAAGCTGTAGAAGCCCTCCGCCATCCTCGCCACCAAGGTCGAACCCTAGTCGACGCCGACGAAAAACCCCTTTTGCTTTTGTACATCTTTCTATCATCGTTCATACATGTCGTACACCTTTCACATGATCTATCTATCCTATGCATGTGCCGTGGCTTCGTGCCGGTCTATTTATCCATCTGTTTATCTATCTCTGTTGGTCGCTATGGAAATGTGCTACTCCATTTTGCCTTTGTGTTGGTCGTGGCAATGTGGTTCTTTGTGCGTTGGTTCTTGAGTGTGTGTGTGTGCTGTCGTCTGTGGACCGTGCCTTCGAGCCGGTCGGGGAAATCGTAGTACGTTTGATCATTTCGATCATGGGTACGTCCTGCCGTGATCGTGATGTCGAGCATCACTCGTTTCCCCCTGTTTAGTTGACTCCGTCGTGCCACGGTTGATAGCACTTGTTCCCGTCCCTCAGACGTGGTCACCATGGACTTGATGTCGTTATCGACGCGGTTCTCACTCGCACACTCGAGGCCTATGTGACTTAGTCTAGTGGGATACGAATTAGGGGACAACCTTCGTGGAATTGTCGGAGGCCAACTCGTTAGGTGAAGCTCATGGTCGCAAGTCCACCTTGCCATGACCATCGGGCTTTACCCCATTTATCGAGTGTTTATCCTAACCACCTCGTATGTTTGTACCATCCTGACTAGAGCATTCCCTCGGACCTAGTGGTGACAACCGCATCACTACGGGCCTGAGGAATAGCCTCGTGCCGATTTAGTTGCACAGTCGTGGTACCCTACGAGTAGGGTTGGATTGTGGGGTCGTATCACTTTTTATCCAACCGTCGTTCGTTCCATGATGAGTTGGGTCGAAAGAACATGGACTCCATCATTCTTCTTCTCTATTGTTCTCAATCCCCGTTGATCCAGTAAGATGTGGGATTGCCCCTTCGCTTGCTTGGTGTTTTGATTCCATTTCTACGATTCCCACCGTTGCTATGGTGAGATGATCAAAGGAAGGTGAATCCCGTGTCTTTTCCCGCCTTTTTGGTTCTTCGTGTTAAAACTCTTGTATGCTTGTACCTATATCGACTGTAGCATTTCTTTGGTTCTCGTGGTGACAACCGCACCGCTAAGAACCTTAGTGATGTCTTAGTGCATTTAGTGCACCTAGGTTGTGGTACCCTACAAGTAGTTTGAGCACTTGTGTTCTTTGTGCGTCACTCTTTCTGATTTCCCCGTCTCTTACCATGGCGAGTGGATTGGAAGGAGTAGACCACTTCCCTTTTCTTCTCTCCTTGTTCCACCCTCTCTTGGCTCTCGCCAACTACAATGGCGTATGGATTGAGAGAGACCGGAACTTCTCGTGCTCGTAGTCTTTTCGATTCCCGTCGATCTCTTTGACACTCGGATCGAAAGACTGTAAGGTGTGGTGTTTGCTTAGAATGAGTTAGAGTCTAAGCCATTTATTAAAGCCGTATAGGTTGACCCAGTTGACCCGGGAAGTAACAGCTAGGCTAAGACTCTGACTTGTACTAAGTGAACAGCCATTCCTATTTCCTTTTAGCCTAGGGATCGGACATCCTTCGAGAGGGCTAAGTCATTATCCTTTCGGTGCTCCTTTAGGTAGTTGTTCTTTGGTGTTCTGTCGCCTCCCTTCGCAGTCTTTCTAGGTCTAGTGGTCTGATTGTTCGTCTTGTTTGTCGCTTTCGAGGTAGTTGCTTCGAGAATTGCGTTGATCGGATCGGGACCTATTGGAGAAAGGACATGCAGATAGAAGAAAGACCTTGGATGAGAATGACTACAAGTGCACTGTGGATCTTGGAAATGTCATTCAACAGGTGCCACGTCCCACCCAACCTCGTAGAATCCTATTAGACATGCAATAATGTAGATGCTAGTGCTTTACTTTTATGCAAATGAACTGTGATAGGTTGCATGGTAGAAATGCTTGTGAGCCATTGCCTTGTTGCAACCTATAACCCTCGCACACTCGCTGTTAGCCTAGATGCTTGCATACCACTTGCTACTGCTTCTACTACGCATTATATCTGCGATATGATGCATTGTGGAGGATTGTATGTGAGTAGATAAGGCACGTGGTGCCAATAAATGGATAATGAGATGGTAATGGATTTGGGGAGATCTCGGCGTGTGTCTTGGGTTTGTGGTGAGGTTTGAATTGACCGAGCAGGATCTACGACGAGTCTTGGGACAAGTCTTGCCGGGGAACGCTACCTGGGCGTTCTCCATGAGAGATACCTATGGCGGGTACATGTGACAGGGAGAGGTCCCGGAGTGGAGTGTCTTCGTGGGACGAAGCACCAGGATGGGAGGTGATGTTTAGCACGGGGTAACCGGATGTCCCGTCGAGCGGTGCATCGGTTGGCCCCATGTGAAGATGTCCTGTTTGGTCACCCTAAGGACTGATATGTTCTGTGGACCGGGTCTTAGGAAGCCTTGCACCCCACTCGCTCTTATGGGGAGGAGACAGATGTACGACCAGCTAGGGCGGTGCCACTACTACTAGGTTGTTAGCAGATAGTGTAAGGAGGTACGGGCATGAGGACCCACACCCTCCTAAGACAGCGTAGTGACCTTTGGGGCTCGGTACTACGTCTCACAGTCTCAGCGTACCGGTGGTACTCCGGTATGGTCCCAGTTCTGAGTGGTAGGGTGGCATCGTGTTTAGTTGGAAGGCAGCCCGGAATCAGCCTAGACGAGGGCCTTCGTCGATGATGGTGATCTTGTGGTTAGTGCAAACCTCTGCAGAGTTTGGTTGATCGATCGATACATACGCCGATTCGTCAGCTATGGACCTTTCCTAAGTACAGCTTCACTTGACTAGAGAGAGAAGTCCTTTCTACCTTCCCCTGGGTTTGTGTTGGATCCGGCGTTGGCCATTGAGGCAAGGCACGAGAGGGAGTCGTACTTGCCACCTAGAGAGTGAGAGTGTGGTGAGATGTGTGTGATGGGATGGATGGATGGATGGATGTGTGGATGAGATGAAATAAAATTTGATGAATTATTATTATTAAATATTGACGAACTTGCATAGGAAAAACTACAGCCATATATATAGGCCTCTTGATCTACCTTTTGCATTCCACTTACCACAAAGCTTACACAAAAGCATAGGGTGGGAGCCAGTGGCCAGTACAAATCATACTGAAAGTTGTTTAGCAGGTTTTGAACGTGGTCCATGACGATAACTACGGAGAATAGAAGGATTAGGTGGTCTCGCTCCTGCGCTCAAGTTTGGTTCAAAGATGAAGACTACGCCCGCTGATAAACTACGCTGGCTGTGATGATTGCCCGTGAAGGAGGAGCCTTCACCGCTGACACGTACATCGACCCTGATAAAGACCCGTGTGTGTTTCCGCTAGAAAAACGATGTAATAGGCTTGTTGACCAAGAGTTGTAAAGTAAATGTGTTGTAATTTTGTTTCTCACGATGTATGACTATGATAACAGCTCATATATGATAATGAGATGGTTCAATTTTTGAATTATCACATTGTAATTTGAATCTGTGGATTTTTCCCTTTTTGGAAAAATCTAGGTCGTTTCAGTTGGTATCAGAGCCATACTTGACCCTAGGACGAGACCATTAGTACCAAACACTAGTTTAGAAGCCAAACATTCTATCTTTTGTAGAGTTATAGATGCTAACACTTGTTTTCCCCCTCCTCCTTGAATTTTGCTGCTAACTGACCTTCCTGTTTCATAAAGTTGACCGTTGGAAACTTTTCCCATACCCGCCCACGCTAGATCGATAGTCGTGTGAGACTTCGAAGGTCTCTGAGTCACCTCAAGTCAACACTATGCATTAGGAGTTGTAATGTTGTCTGAGTGCTTGGATCTTATGTTGTGCGTTTCTTCTGCTTCTTGTTGTCTGAGTGCAGGTCATAAAACCTGTTTTATGCGAGTAAGACTCTGGATCCCGCCCAACCTAGTCGGCTAAACCTAAGACCGTCCCGAGACTAGATAGGTGGCCCTGACTAACAAAGTTAAAAGTAAGGTAAAGCTGTTGCATCATGTGTTGCCCACCTATTTCAAAACTGTTTTTGGCTTCCAAAATGAACCTGTCTTCAAAATTCTCTCTCCTTTTGGTTAAAATGTCCCCTCTTCAACAAAAACATCTCTATTTTGAATAGATTAGTGTTTCAAAACTCTCTCAAGGTCTTCCTTTTTCAAAAAAGGCAACTCTAACCCCTTTCCCAACTCAATTTTATTCAAAAGCTATTTATGAAATGATTTAAAAACAAGTCACTTTGCAAAAGGTATGACAAAACCATCTTCTGAAAAACAAAAGTCTTGCTTTTTCATCAACAAAACAGTTTTCAAACCAAAGACTTTGGCTTAGTTTTGTTTTAAAGGTCCTTGATTTTATCTCAAGAGCCAAATTCCTTTTTAAAATTCAACCTTGTCTTAAAAGAAAAGTGAATTGCCAGTGAGTTATCAAACAAAAACCATTGCGAAAAGATTTTTGTTTGCGGCCTTCCGAAAATTTAGCAAAAACAAAATGAACTTACTAGTTTTAAATGAAAATGCTATTGTTGTTAAAGCTTTATCTTCCAAAAGAGAGAAATGATTTCTAATCATTTTCAAAATTAGTTTGTTTAATTCAAATAAAAAGAGAGCAACACCTCATTTAGAAAACTAGAAGAGTTTCAAAGTCTCTTGATTTGAAATCTTTTACATCAAAAATCTTAAAATAACAATAATAATTAAACAAATAAATTTGGTTTTCAAGACCTGCATTGATTTCAACCCTCTTCAAAAGCTCTCTCAATTTGAAGTAAAAAAAACCTTGACTTTGTAAAACTGCTTTCACTCCTTTTACAAAACCTATTTTATGAAAAGCCCTCCTTTCAAAAGCTTTTTGCAAAGGATGATGCATGAAAAACAGCTGGAGAAAGCCAACAATCCTAGCTGAACCTAAGTCCGTCGTACCCTTTGTTGACCGGATGGCACTCCTTGGAAGAGTATCAAGCAAGCGAACAAGAAGAATTCAGCACGATGATCTAGGCCAACTAACAATAGTCTTAACCTTGAGAGCCAGATATTCATCAACCCCGTGCGATTCTTGGACACCCATCGCCCTGGTGTGAAAATTTGGATACCCAACAACTGCAAGTGAGCCTTGGATACACTCGGAACATGACTCACTCCTATTTTGGAAAAGGTTTGTGGAGCGATCATACTTAAAGCGAAACAACTCAGAAGTAAGAGGAACTTCAGGAATAGCATCCTTGCTTTTGCACCGACCGCGCAACGTCTTAATCTTGGGGACGAGATTCCTGTCAGGAGGGTGGACTGTAACATCCCAGATTTTTACGAAAACCAAAAATATGAGCTTTTTAAAATTTTTCCTGTAATTGTGTGAAGCATATAGTTTCTAGATCTAACTCGATCCTAACCCGCTAACAAACCGTTGCATTCATGTAGATTTGTTTGTAGATGAGTGCTCTTATTCGTGGGTCGTCTTGAGTTGGGTCTTGTTTAGGGTTTTGAGTTTCTTTTGGAGTGCACAAATCCGTAGCACAGTCTTCCCGAATCTCCGTTGTGCCTATCCTAAAGGCGAAGCGAATCCCGTCTCAACCTTTTTCGTTGGAGTATGTCTCAAACTCCTTTGATCTTTTTGAACTCTTCTCGAAATTCCTTTCTCAAACCTCCCTCCCTCTTTGATCTCATCTCAAATCTCCACCAGCAAATCCCCTTCAAATCTTTCGTCGAATCCCATCTAAATCTTCTCTAGGTTTTATCTCAAAATCCTTTAAATCAAAAGTGGAAAATATTTCTCTCTAGGGATCCATCCCTTCCCCCTCTGCCCCCTACGTCCGGCCCAGCCCCTGTCCCTCACCACCTCGGCCTAGCTCGCCACGACAAGCCCAGCCAGCTCCCTGCCTCCTCGACCGGCCTGCTAGGCCCAGGACGCCACGCTCCCTCCCTGGCCAACCCTAGCCGCGCGCACCCGCTTCCCTTCCCACCAGCCCACGCGCGCGCCAAGGCCCAGCTGGCCTGCTCGCCATCCCACTCAAGCCCGTGACCCAGTGCCTAACCCTAAGCTGCGTGCCCCAGGCCCTGGAGGACAACCACTGCCGCCACTCGGTGGCAAGGCCACGAGCGCCCGCGCCCGAGCACCCCCGGACCCGCGCGCCTGCCCTCTCCCCTCGACGTGCGTGCCCGCGATTCACGCCGCGTGTCCCGCTATGGACACGGACGCCGAGGATGGATGCCCTACCCCCTGAACCCTAGCTCGCCGCGCCATAAAAGCCACAGCCGCGTACTCCCTTCCCCACAGCGCCGCCGTCCCCTTCTCCACCTTTCCCAGCCGCCACCAACGCTCCCTCTGCGACCGCGTGGTCACCATGCCGAACCGAAGCTCCTCGACGTGCCCCGGCCGCCGCGACGATGCCATCAGACCGTGGGCACGCCACGGTCGCCACGTCCAGGAGCGACGCCGCGACGAGTGCTCCCTCTCCGCCAAGCTCCATCGTGACGCCGTGGCCGCGCCACGCCTCGCCCTCGCCTCGGCCACGCCCCGGAGCTTCGCCATGCCATCGAGGCCCCGGCATCCTCCACGACTGCAACGTTGACTTCGGCGAGCCCTACTCCATTGAGCCCTTCCAGGATCGGCGCTGTCGTGCTCCACCACCGCCGTGCGTCCTCGACCCATGCCGCGATGTCGCCGACCTCACCCTGGACCCCGACCTACACTGCCCCGATGGAGCTCACCGCGTCGCACTGAGGCTGCGACATCGACCCGGCCCCATCCACCACGATGACGCGCATGAGCCTCGTCGTTGTCCGCGATGTAGAGCTGAGCCATCACCACGAGCTCCCTCCTGCTCGTGCACCGGAGCCGCTCGCCGCGTCGAGCTCCTGTCCACGACCTCACCGAGCCGACCACCGCGACCCCGACCCCGACGCTGGTCTGCGCCACCCCACGACATCGCCCACGGCCTCACCCCCAAGCCTAGGGCTGTGTGCGACCTCCTCTACCACCGCCATTGGTCGCGCCAGCCAGGACCACCTTCACGTCACACTGTGAGCACAACGTCACCTTGTCGAGCTCTGCCCCATCCACCATGACGACGCACAACGCCACCACTGCTGCTAGGTAAGCCACCAATGGCCAAGCTCTGTCCTTTTCCACCTTATCGTTAATATTGCCACTGTCCTTGCTGAGACCGGCCTTCGTGCTGTGTTTTACTGCTGTCAGGGAGGCCACGGACTTGCTGCGCCTTCCACAGAGCCGCGACACCAAGCCTACCTCGTTGCTGTTGATGGTCCTCAAGTATCAAATTTAATTATCAAATAAACAAAGAAAAGGATCCAAATGAAATCTACATCTAGACTTAGGGTTTTATCTGATAGAATTCCTTTAGTTTTGGTGTTTGTCTATTTCTGCAGGGGGTTATTACGAAATACAGAAGAAAGGCCCACACGTCGGGATTACATAGAGATATTAACGTGCCGCGCAATTATCTTACATCTAGAAGACTCCAGAAGCCACGGGAAGGAAGCAGAGGCCGAACGGGGCCAGGCACTGGACGCCCACCCAGTTGCCCTGGGCGCCTGCCCTCCTGCTTTGTCCAATCAGGACTCTGTTTCGGGGAAGATCTCCACCGACCTAAAGGATCAAGGATAACCGTTCAATCTATGTTGGTTTGATCTAATGGCCCATATTCACTTGAAGGGACTGTAAAACCAGACCCCCTGGCCCCTGGAGGAGAGAGCCTCTCAAACCTAATTCATTATTCTCAAGGGAGAAGAAGCCCCTGATCAAGATTAGAGCCACCACATCAATTAGACATCTAGATTAGCATAGCTACATAGGATTATAACTAGAAGGAGTCAATCTTCGATTGGTTTCCGGATCTGTCAAGAGGATTCTTGGTAATTCTCTAATTGTGCTTCTAATTGTTCTTCTAATCATCTTTGTTCTTCAATATTATGAATATGACTTTGTTCTACTTCAATATATTGCTTATGACTTTGCTCTACTAGTTTATATTCAAGATTATATTGTTCTTAGTTTATCATAGTTATATACTTTACTTAGTTAGATTGGATCTATATACATGTTTATGATCGTATAGCGTTTATCCATCGGATCCATGGGTAAATGATAGATATTGTGTAGGCGTGGTGCTTATACCGTATTTATCTGCGATTGTACCCAATATGCCAGATCGTGGGGTAGTTCGTGATAGCGACAGCTTCATTGATTCTTATATAGTCCCCCTCTCGTGTATTGGGCTGGCAGAGCAACATTATTACAGGGGAGTGATTGTTATGTTTCTCATTTACCTTGCTAATATCACTATGCATGGGCGTAGTCTTGTCTCACAATGATTGCTAAGTATGCTTGCACTAACTGTGATAATGCTAGACTGTATAGTTGAGAATAACTTAGGAAATATTCTTGTAGTTCGTTCTAATTCTATGCTAATGACTTTCTAGAATATCTAATTGAGGTGCTTATCATATTTATATGTGGCTAAGTTATGCTGATCAGATTAATTATCTTTATCACTATTCATTACTTTATATATCCTTTATGTGACACTTATCCCTGTTCGAAAGAGTTAGATAAATGTTCTCAATTATATATGCAATGATAGATACTCAATCTCATATTCTATTCTGTAATCAATATTGATGATTGCTAATCCCTTCCCAGTGGTAAAAATATAAATAACGATACCTGGAATACTTCCCGGTTAAAATGCTACATCGGTATTAATCTGTGTGCTTGCAGATCTCATTCATTATTTATTTAGAAGAGCAATTGCATATTTCAATACCGCGTCTCTCATGTCATGCTAGGGATGACAACTTGGCTTAAGTGGTATGAGGGATAGGTTTGGCATTTTTGGCACTCTTACTAGAATTAGAAAACTGTCTACTTTTGGTAATGATGTTAAGAATACCCAACAAGCATTTTTGGCGCCGTTGCCGGGGAAGGTTGATTACTAATCAGGAATGGATATAGATTTTCGAGTCATCATTCGCATCACTAATATGATTGAGCTTATCAATTCTCTCATACAGTTTTACCCCAATATTTTCTATTTTTATCTTATGCAGGGGAATGTATGAATAGAAGACATCTTCCAGGAAATTTTGTTTACAATCCCGAAGCCTTATTCAGAAAAACAAGAGCCAAGCTCAAGAAGAGATCATCAACACTTCAGCAAGAAGCTTCATCCAATCAAGAAGATCACCGAAACTTGTCTTCTGAGTTCGAAGCCATGGCGAACAAATCAGTCCGTGAGTTCTCAGCTCCCACTACAGACAACATCCGCACTGGACCTGCTGCAGAGATCGATGGCAACTTTGAGCTCAAGCCTGGACTTATCAACATGGTGCAATCCAACTAGTTCTGTGGGAAGGCACACGAAGATGCTAGTGCTCATCTCCAACACTTCCTTGAGATATGCAGCACATTCACCATATCAGGAGTCCCCAGAGATGCTATACTACTTCGCCTCTTCCCATTCTCACTGTTAGGAAGAGCGAAGCAGTGGTTCTACGCTACAAAGGAGAAGAATACTACGTGGGCACTCTACTCCACGAACTTTCTGGCTAAGTTCTTTCCCATGGGCAAGGCCAATGCTCTCCGTGGGAAGATTACAAGTTTTCAGCATCAAAATGATGAATCTTTTCCAGAAGCATGGGAGCGCTTCCAAGACTACATCCTAGAATGTCCCCATCATGGAATGGAGAGTTGGCTATTGATGCAGACGTTTTATCATGGGCTCGGCAACAGTGCCCAAGAAACCATGGATGCTGCAGCTGGAGGAGCATTCTTATCACTTACTATACCACAAGCCACAGCTCTTGTGGAGAAGATGGCGTCCAATCAAAGCTGGAATGAAGAAAGGACCCAGACACGCAAGAAAGGTGGAGGTATGCATCAGCTCAAGGAGGTAGATATGCTG
Source organism: Sorghum bicolor (assembly GCF_000003195.3). Lineage (NCBI taxonomy): Eukaryota > Viridiplantae > Streptophyta > Magnoliopsida > Poales > Poaceae > Sorghum > Sorghum bicolor. The sequence continues at coordinate 13,152,225 of NC_012875.2, read as the reverse complement.
TCTGCAAAGCTAGACCTGCTCATGAAGAAGCTCGATGATAGAGCTGGAGATAAGAAAGAAGTTATGCACATCTACGACTCTCACATGACTTGTGACGAGTGTGGAGATATTGGACACTCAGGCAATCACTACCGTGAGATGCTTGAGGATGTGAACTACTTCAAAAACAACAACAACAACTACTACAACCGTCCTCAACAAAATCAAGGTTGGAATCAATAGAGGCCTAACTACTCAGATAATTATCAAGATAACATTTCTTACAACAATAATAATAATTTTCCACCTTTGAGAGAGTTAGTGTCTAATCAAGGAAAGCTAATGGATAATCTATCTAAGAAATTGGCATCTAATGATAAAATGCTAGAAAATATAAATAACAGAATGGATAATTTCTCTACTGCCATCAAGAATCAAATTAGCTTTAATAAAATGATTGAATCTCAGTTAAATCAAATAGCTGCTACTGTTCCTACTACTAACCCCGGTATACCATCACAACCGGAAGGATTAGAATCTGCAAATCTTGTAGACATGTTTGATGCAGGTAATAACTGGAGTAACCCCATCACTGAATTTACTGCTGACCTTCTGCCGGTCAAGAGAGGCGATCCAGTACGCCCCGTCATCCCGATCTCCATCGGCATGGTGGACTTCTGTTGACGCCGTTTTTGGGCACGTGTCCATGTTTGGTAGAATATAGGCTGGCAGGATAAGACGGCGGTGTTTTATCTACAGGATGAGTTGCCGATGAAGATGGTTGCCGATGAAGGAGGGGTTGGACGTGACTAAGTCCATAGATGATTATGCGTCTGTGCCGATGGCTGCGACAGGGGAATCTGCCGATGGCTATGACAAGGGAGTCTGCCGATGACATGGAGGGAGAGTCTGGAAGTTGCCGATCGGTTTGTGGAGGTGTTCTAGTTTGTCACGGGGGGACATAGTTTTATGTTTTCCTTAGTTATTTAAATCATTTTGCATACAGATTCTGTGTAATTTGGAATTCGAGTCCTAGTCGTGTCTGGTTGTAGCTCTTGGAGCAGGGTATAAATATAGACCCTAGGGCTTTGTAATGAGGATATATCTATCAATCAATCAAACACAAGTTTTTACTCATATTCCAGCATTTACTTTTCGACGACTTCATCATACTTTTCCTTTTCATTACGAGTTCTTAGGGATTCGTTGACTTAAGCTCGGCGTGTTCTCAAGTTCCGCGTGAGTACCTCTTGGCCGTGACATCCGGGCGCATCGTTGTTGTCGGGACCAAAGTATTCGAGTTACCACCTTTGCCGATAGTAAGGTCAAATCGGCTGGCACGACTTAACGTTTGAACCGGGTATTAGCCCTTTGTGTTTGCAGATCAGCTTTTGCACCAACACATCTTTTGGCACGCCTGGTGGGACAGATTCAAGATCAAGATCAACATGTCAACTTCTGAGTTTGATCAAGAGAACGTCATCCCCGTGACGGAAGCCAATCTCAAGGATGAGCAGAAGCAAGCTATTGCTAAAGCCATGGAGGATTACAAGCAGCAATGCCTGAGGTCCTTCAGCATGAACAGGAGCGGTGAGGTGATTCAGAAGGATGCACTGCCGGCACCTCGGCAGGTTACTTTTGAGTCAAATCCTTGCAAACTTCAAGAGATGGTTGACAGCGCTATCAACCGTGCTTTGATCAACCAAGCTGGTGTACTGTCTAATACGGTTTTCAATGCCGTGGCAAGAACTTTCAAGGAGGGACAATTGCCACCAGATTATGTGGGCCCCACTTAACACCAACCAAAGTCACCAGTGGTCACAGCTCCATCGGCTGCTACGGCCGCTGCGGGCATGGAGATTCCTGTTCCGCCAAGCACGTTGGGAATCACCAATGGACAGTCTATGCCGATGACAACCAATCCACAGAATTCAGATGGGCAGATCAAACTCGCTACAGATTTGTTAGCATCGGCAACGTCAGGATTGACTCCTCCTCCTAACTGGTGGGGTTACGGCATGCCACCAGAGTTAACGCCGGGTACGTCGCAGACAACCGATATGAGAGGCAAGACTCCTATGGCATCGGCACCTCCCAATATGCCGATAAACCAGAATCCCCAGTATACCACAACTACTACTGCAAGACCTTACACTGGGAATTCTCAAGCTCCAACGTTTCAGATGCCTAACGCATCGGTAGACTCAATGCTGATGCAACAGAGGTCTATGACTCAGCCAGGGTATGTCAACTCAATGATAATGCCCAATTATCAGTGATCGGCAGGACCTGTGCCGATGAATGCTAATAATGGATGGCTTGGGCAGCAAGTCTTTCCGCAAACGCCCCAACAGAATCATCAAGCTACCGTGTTTCAGCAAGGACAAGTCTATCCCGGGTTCCAGAATCAGGGGATCCCTAACCAGCCAATGAGTCTCGGGCAGCAGATTGGCGGGCAACAGTTTGGTGGTCCACAGATTGGGGGCCAGTTGATTAACCCAATGTTTCATGCAGATCGTGCGCCACACCGACACGTGGAAGCTTTCCAGCAGGCACCTGATCCACAACCGCCCCATCGGCAAGATGCCGATGCATACTGGGCCGATAAGATTGCTGAAGTGATGAGAGACCAATTCGGGATAAAACCCAAAGTCAATACTTACTCTTATCGGACACCGTATCCTCCTGCATACGACTTGATCCCGCTTCCACATCGGTACAAGGTACCGGATTTTACTAAGTTTTCTGGGCAGGATGACACGTCAACCATGGAGCACGTCAACAGATTCATTATTCAATGCGGTGAAGCTGGTAACAGGGACGAGTTGAGGGTTCGTCTATTCTCATCGTCATTGTCTGGATCGTCTTTTACCTGGTTTATATCACTACCTCCCAACTCAGTGATTACTTGGGCCGATCTGGAAAAACAATTCCACAAATACTTCTTTTCTGGGGTCCATGAGAAGAAGATCACCGATTTAGTCAAATTAAGACAACGCAATGATGAATCGGTTGAAAGTTTTGTGCAAAGGATACGGGAAGTCAAGAACAAGTGCTATAGCCTGGTTCTGGATGATCGGCAGCTAGCCGATTTGGCTTTCCAGGGTTTGTTGCCACACATCAGGGATAAGTACACTTCTCAGGAGTTTGAAAGCTTAAGTCATTTGGTGCAGAGAATTTCTGATCAAGATATCAAGCCTTTTGAGCCCAAGAGAGCATGGAACAAAAAGGTGTCGTTCGTTGATGAAGCAACAAGCTCGGATTCTGATGAGGAACCTGTCATCGGCTTGGTAGAGTGGGTGAAAAACAAGAAGCCGATGTCTTGTCCTTTTGGACATAAAGAACCAGAGAAATTTGCGTTTGACACCGCTAAAGCCGATAGGATATTCGACTTTCTGCTCTAGGAAGGTCAGATCAAGCTGTCACCTAATCACGTGATCCCATCGGCTGAAGAATTGAAAAGGATGAAATATTGCAAGTGGCACAATGCAACTTCTCACGACACTAACGAGTGCAAGGTGTTCAGACAGCAACTGCAATCGGCTATAGAATCTGGGAGAATCAAATTTGACAGCTCCAAGACCTAGAAGCCGATGAAGATTGACCAACATCCTTTCCCAACGAACATGTTGGATGCTAAGGGAAAAGCCTACCTCAGAAGCAGCCGAAAGAAGTGCATCGGTGGATCCTCAGCATCAAGTCACTACTGCCGATGCGAGAGGAAGGGGCTTGGTCCAGGAAGGAACCAGCTCAAGAAGGCCTCCCCGATCTGGTATTGTAATAACTCACAGAAGGCCTCGGGAGACTTGGCAGCAACGACAAGATCGGTACCGGCGCCAGCAAGAAGATTATCGTCGGGAAGAAGAAAGACGCCGACAGGAGTGGAATCGGCATAGGGATCACTGGAATTGTCCGTTCTTCATCCATTGCTGGGAGGAGAATATCAAGCTTCCTACTGTCAGAGATTGCCCTGAGTGCAACGGTTATGATCGGTACGACAGGTCCGATCGGAACTATCGTGATAATGATCGGCGTTTCGATGGGCCGATTAGAGGGAGAGCATCCGTCCATGATCGGCTGGGGGGCAGACTCAGTGTGCACAACAGGCTTGGTGATCGTGTCCAATATTTTCTCAGGAACCAGGAAGAACTTGAGGAGATGGCTAATGCACGGGTTCCCGATGAGTTCATATTTTGCAGGGATGCTAATATGTATCGGGTAGAGTCCAGGGAAAATCGTCGTCCAGCGGCAAGGCAGCAGCAACTTCCTCCCTGGTGTCCGGAGGGATTGACCAGGACACAGAAAAGGAGGCTGCAGCGTGAAAGGCAAGAAGAATTAAGCAAGGGTGAGAACTCTGGCCAGTCTGGAAATCAGCAGCAATCAGATCCCAAGGGGGAAGGTCCATCGGCAGATGTCAACATGGTCTTCATGTTGCCGATGGAGTCCCTTGCGCCATCCAGCGATGATGAGGTGGAGTTTTCCAACCAAATAGCTCCGTTGGCTCTGGATCCAATGACGGCTATCTTCAAAAAGCCCACCGATGATGAAAGGCAGCACCTCAAGGCCTTGTTTGTCAAAGGAAAAGTGGATGGTCAGCCAATGACCAAGATTCTGGTTGATGGTGGAGCTGCTATTAATATCATGCCATATGCAGTATATCGGAAGCTTGGGAAAGGGGATCATGATTTAACCAAAACTGATATGATGCTTAAAGATTTTGAAGGTATTGTGTCTCCGGTCAAGGGGGCAATATGTGTAGAGTTGACCATCGGCAGCAAAACCTTGCCGACAACCTTCTTCGTGATCAGTGGAAAGGGTGCTTACAACTTACTGTTGGGAAGAGATTAGATTCATGCCAATTGTTGCATCCCATCTACAATGCACCAATGCTTGGTCCAGTGGGTAGGTGACAAGATTGAAATTGTCTTCGGGGATTCTTCTTATGTCATTGCATCGGCAGAAGCAGACACCTATGAAAGGACTAGGTGTATTTCAGGAGAATTTTGGGAAAAAGATTTTCTCAAGGTTGCCGATTATGAAATTCCACCGATCCAAGCAGTCGGTTCTGATGAAGGTTTTTAATGGATAGGTTCGCCGATGATGAAAATTAGGCCAGGGATTCACATCGGCCGATGATCTAGTAGAAGTAGATATAGGTAGTGGTGATAAACCTAGACCCACTTTTATTAGTGCTATGTTAGATTCTGAGTGTAAGCAAAAGTTAACTGATTTGTTTAAGGAATATAAAGATTGCTTTGCTTGGGATTATACTGAGATGCCTGGTTTGGACCGATCAATTGTTGAACATCGGTTGCCTATCAAGTCTGGATTTCGGCCACATCAACAGCCAGCTCGCCGATGTAATCCTAACATCCTCCCTGATATTAAGGCCGAAATCACCAAACTTATTGAAGCTAAGTTTATTCGGCAGTGTCGGTATGTCGAATGGATTTCCAATGTTGTTCCGGTCTACAAGAAGAACGAGGAAGCACGGTTTGAAAATGAATCCCAATAAGTGTGCATTTGGTGTATGGGCAGGGCAATTCCTCGGTTTCAAGGTTCACCAGAGGGTGATTGAAATCAGTCGAAGATCTATTGATGCCATCAATAAGATAGTAGCCCCTACCAACAAGACTGAGCTCCAGTCCTTGATCGGCAAGGTAAATTTTATCAGAAGGTTTATGTCTAATTTGTCTGGTAAAATTCGTACTTTCAGTCCTCTTCTTAAGTTAAGGGCCGATCAAGAGTTTGTTTGGGGAAAAGAACAGCAGTTGGCTCTGGATGAAATCAAGAATTATTTAGTAAATCCTCCAGTTCTAATTCCACCTCAGCAAGGAAAGCCCTTCAGATTGTATTTGTCTACCGATGGGATGGTCATCGGTTCGGCTTTAATTCAGGAGTTTGAAGGGAAAGAGCGTGTAATTTATTATTTAAGCAGGAGGTTGATTGATGCTGAGACCAGGTATTCGGCTATTGAGAAACTGTGCTTGTGCTTATATTTCTCTTGTATCAAGTTGAGGCATTACTTGCTATCGGCCGAATGCACTGTTATTTGCAAGGATGATGTGGTCCGGTACATGCTGTCCATGCCGATTATGAGTGGCAGGATCGGTAAGTGGATTTTGGCACTGTCGGAGTTCGATCTGCGTTATGAATCAGCTAAGGCAGTTAAGGGACAGATTATAGCTGATTTTGTAACCCAGCATTGCGGTACAGTGGAGGCTTTGGAAATTGTGCCTTGGACGCTTTTCTTTGATGGGTCTACATGTGACCGGGGGGCAGGAATCAGCATAGTACTAGTTTCCCCTCGGGGAAGGAAGTATGAGTTTTCCTTGCTGATTGTTGCCACATCAACAAATAATCAGGCTGAGTATCAAGCTTTAATAAAGGGATTAGAGTTGTTGAGAGAGGTTCATGCTGATGCTGTTGAGGTCTTCGGGGATTCTATGCTAGTTATAAATCAATTGGCTGGGAGCTATAAATGCCGAAGTGAAGTTCTCATAACTTATTACGAGAGGAGTATGCAACTGTTAAAGGAATTCAAGGATTTCTGATTAGAGTATGTTCCTCGATTGCATAATGAAGAGGCGAATCGGTTGACTCAGCATGCTTCGGGATATCAGCCTATAATTAATGCAATATCGGCAATTGGTGCCGATGATTGGAGAAAAGAAATCATTGATTACTTGAAAGATCCATCTAAGAAAGTCGAAAGACGAGTTCGGTTTCAAGCAACCAAATATGTGCTCCTCGAAGATGAATTGTACTATCGAACTATTGATGGGATTCTTCTCCGATGCTTAGGAGATGATGAAGCTAGGAGTTTGATGGGAGAAATCCATGAAGGGGTATGTGGAGCACATCAGTCGGCTTTCAAGATGAAGTGGATGATTAGGAGGAATGGATATTATTGGCCGACTATACTTGAGGATTGCTTTAAGTATTTCAAAGGATGTCAAGGATGTCAAAAGTTTGGTAATATTCAAAGGGCACCTGCATCGGCTATGAATCCTATTATAAAGCCTTGGCCGTTCCGAGGATGGGCTATTGATTTGATCGGCCAGATTTATCCGCCATCTAGCAAGGGGCATAAGTTTATTCTAGTGGCCACCGATTATTTCACTAAATGGGTTGAAGCTATTCCTTTGAAGAAAGTCACATCGGCTAGTATGATTGATTTTGTGAAGGAGCATATTATTTATCGATTTGGGGTTCCACAAACAATTACTACCGATCAAGGCACTATGTTCACATCAGGGGAGTTTGATGAATTCGCAATCGGTATGGGGATTAAAGTGTTGAATTCTTCTCCTTACTATGCTCGAGCCAATGGGCAGGCCGAGGCGTCTAACAAAGGAATTATTAAGCTTATTAAGCGGAAAATTGAAGAAAATCCTAGAAGGTGGCACACATTATTAAATGAAGCTTTATGGTCATACCAGATGGCTTGTCATGGATCAACCAAGGTTTCACCCTATCAGTTGGTGTATGGGCATGATGCAGTATTACCTTGGGAGATTAAGGCTGGGTCTAGGCGATTATCTTTTCAAGATCAATTGGCTGCCGATGATTATGCTACTTTGATGACCGATGAGTTAGATGATTTAGCAGGACATCGGTTGAAGGCTTTAATGAGTATAGAAGAGAATAAGAAGAGAGTAGCTAGATGGTATGACAAGAAGGTGAAGGCTAAGGAGTTTGCCAATGGAGACTTGGTATGGAAATTAATCTTACCGATCGGGACTAAAAGTCCGAAGTTTGGGAAGTGGTCTCCTAATTGGGAAGGTCCCTATCGGGTAAGTCGATCGGCTCCTGGTAACGCCTACATTCTGGAAACTCTCGAAGGAGTTGAGTTTCCCAGAGCATTAAATGGAAAATATTTAAAGAAGTACTACCCCAGCATGTGGGTCGATGCATGAAAGTTTAAATGCCGATAACACTCCTATTGGCTGGATTAAAATGTTTGGGGCAGGACTTAATGTTTCAAAAGATGCCGATAACAGTCCTATCGGCTAGACTAAAACATTAGGAAAGCTGAAAATGCAGAGGGGCGAAGACGTGTTGCCGATGAAAGCTTCATGTGTTCAGTAGCGCCTGGATCGCTGATATGGCGCGCAGCCGGATTTGGTTGGCCGCTTCTATCTCTTTGACATCATCATCGGCAGAATCTTCTATCGGCTTCACCTTCTTCTTCAACTGCAGTGTCTTGCGACCGTGGGCGTTTCACTCTTGCTCGAGGAGTTTAATGGTCTCCGGCAGTTGACTCTCTTCCTATTGGGCTTGGGATAGGGCATCCTCCACTTGCTTGAGTTCTGCCAGCAGGGCTTCTCGTTTTGCCGATAGGTCGGAGATCTTCTGCTTCAGTGCGCTCCCTGAAGACTTCAAGGTACCGATGGTCTTGTGCTTCTCATCGGTCAGGAGTTTCTCTTTCATCATCTCTTCAGAAAGCCGGGTCTGAGTGGCTCTATCGGCAAGGCGTCGGGCGGCCCTCTGGTACTGCAGCTGACGACTCTCCACATGTGCGGCCTAGAAGACGATTTCTTCGGCATCGGCAGGAATCTGGCCTCTGAGGGTCTTGAACAGAACCTTGGCCGGGTTAGAGTCATCGACCAGTTGAGCCGTGTCTTGATGAAGTAGAGCCGACAATTCTTCTAGCTTGGCCCTGATCTCTGCCGATGTGATCTCAACGGCCTGGGAGGAACTTGCTTCCTCACCTTCGTCGTCAGAGATATCAATGGCGAAGGAGAATAGGCTGTCGGGAGAGTCTTGCTCCTGAAAAAGAAGACAAAATGAGTCATTCTATGGTCAAAACATCGACAAATGATACTGGTGGAAGATTAGGTGGCTTACTTGCTTCAAGGCAATCTCTCGCCTTTGACTGGAAGACGTCGATGGGGCCACGGGTTGATCGGCCAGCGTTGCCGATGGAGCCACGTCAGCTGGAAATTAATAGAAGGGTTATAAGACCAAAAAGGAAATAAGTTCATCGGCAGTAGTGTCATAAAAATGTGTTACCTTGAGGAAGGACAGTTCTTGTGTGGGTGGAAGAGACCACTGATGCTATAATGGAACCTGCTGGATCGGCAGTTGGCTCATGAACATCAGCTGATGTGTCTTCTGGCTGAGGTACTTCTTGTTGAGGTTCTTCCATCTATGTTGTTTCTTGTCGAGGTTCTTCCATCTGCGGTGCTTCTCGCATTGGTGGGGGAGATGGTACTTGTTGCGTCTGGACTTCTGGAGAAGAAGGGGAAGAATCCACCGGAATTGGAGATACCGGAGGAGGAGGGGGAGTTGCTATTCTCTGGCGCTTTGCCTGTGCTCTGGTACCTTTGGCACCCTTTCTCTTTTGCTGGCTGGACTGGGGAGCATCGGCACCTTTGCTTTTGGTCCTTGCCGATGCGCTGGTTTGCTGATGCAGGAAAGAAAATTTGTGAGTATCAATGCAGCAGATGTAAAAGGAAGATCGGTATAAATGAAAAGGTTTGACAATTACCTTGAAGGCCTGTGCCAGAGTGGAAGCAGCTACCGATGGTGATGTCTGGGTTCTCCTGGTAGTAACTTTCTTGAGGCGTATGCCTCGATGCACGATGGTGGCCAGGGTAGGAGCTTTGTGGCCGATTGAGGAAATTAGACCTAATGCAAACAAGTCAATCAGCTTGCCACTTCTACTGACTGACGGAGGAGTGTTATCGACCTAAAAAATCACACAAAGAGTCAGTTACCGATGGAAATAGAATTGAGAGAATTGAAACATCGGTTTAAAGATACTTACAGCGTCAGTAGGAACTTCGTACTCAGGATCGATCATGCCGCGATACGAAAGAGCCGATTTGCAGAATAGGTGCTCCTTCCATTCTGCCCACCACTGCTTGTACGCCTGAGTGATGAAGGCGGATGGTACCCACTCTAACAGGTTTACATCTGTATCGGCACCTGATGGCAGTTGGGCCACTCGGATCCATTCAAGGAGGCTATTAATGGTTTCTCTAGGCTTTATCACATCGGCATAACAGAGTGCAATCGGCAGCTGGCCGAAAGCTAATTGACGAGCTAGTGCCGATGGATTATAGAACTCATAAGTTTGGGGAGATGTTTTCCCACTGCCAAAGAAGTTCACCGGTATGGCTCTGGGAGTCACCAATGCCATCATTACTTCGTTATCCTTGTCGAGAGCCTCATCGAATGGGTTGAAAATCAGAGGAAACATAGTATCTGGGTCATCATAGGCCAACCATGCTCACTCATCTCTGGCCAAACCTTCGTACAAGGTTTGAAAGAATCGGCTAATCTGGTCTGGATTACCCCCTATACCAAGCAGAGCTATGACAGCTTCACCGAAGTTCAAGGGAGGGCGTGTTGCCGATTCTTCTTCACCCAACACATGGTTCTTGGCTATGTCCCTTGGAAAACGCTGAGCGAAAAGGTTAAACTCAAGACGCTTGTGCAGATGGAGATTGAGCCACATGTTGATGAACCACCAAGGGCCTCCCAGATTACCGATGGACAGGCCGAGTAAGAGCTTCTTGGTTACTTGGTGGAGGAGGTGATAGGCTACTCCAAGCAGGTATCGGCCGAGGGGAAATCGGCCACCATTGGCCAGATTTTCTGCTGCTGCTAGATAAACGGAAGTTGGTCCTGCCGATCGGCCGCAAAACACAAATTTGTCGAGCCACATGTTCAGGAAGCAGGTCTGCTCTTTTGTGTCAACAGGGCCTGTTTTGCGGTATTTCTGGATATAACCCGACCAGCCGCTGATTGTGCGGGTTTCTACCTTAGCACTGGGTTTGGTATCAAAGAAATGGGTTCTATCGGCAGAAGATACATCCAGGCCAGTGAGCATAGCTACATCGGCAAGTGTAGGGGCAGCAGGACCATGGCCAAAGACAAAGGCATTGAGGGTGTCTGACTAGAAATAAGATGTAGCTATCAACAATGATTCATTCCTATGCATATCGGCAATGGACAACCTAATGCATTGGTCTAGCTTTCTCTCACCCCACTGGGCTTCATTGGAGTTGCTGACCCTCAAGAACCAATCCTTCCACCCCACGGAAGGGCTGGGCCAGGAACGGAAAGTATCCTTCCACAGATCCAAAGAAAAGTTCTCTGCTCTAAAAGGGATCCTATTGGTTTCTGCGTTTATGACATCGGTTGGATCTGGATCCCCTAACGGGCCGACGCATTGGAGGTGTGGTCGATCGGTGGGGATGACAATTTTATTAGCCAACTCCTAATGGTTTTGGAGGTAGAAAAGAAAAACACAAAGAAAAAGAAGGAAAATATTCAGTGAGATGAATTGCGGATGAACAGGGGTGCGAGAGAAAGTACAACAGATGGCGTGAAGGACTGACCGCGGGGATGATGAAGTTGATGGCCATTTTACCACAGAGAAGATGTTTGAGGGCTTCGGAGTTGGTGAGGAAGGGACTTCGTCGAAGATCTTGGAGCTTTTGGATAGCGCCGCCGCTGGGAGAATAAAGTTGGAGTTGTGGAATGATGTGATAGAGAAGGAGTACCTGAGAAGGAACTATTTATAGGACAGAACGGGCAAGGGCAAATCTGACTTATCTCTTTGCCGCATCCGAGAAATCCGAGGGTGCTCAGGTAGATATGGTAACTGTTCGCACGGTAATCAAGGGATTGTGCAGGTGATTTGACAGGAAGCGGTCATTATTCAGAGATATTTTACTGTGCGGGATCTCCTGGTCGGTCCATCGGCAGCAACGGTCATATTGCCGATGAGTGGATAAAGTGAAGATAGCCGTTTGGGAAGATAAGGTACGAACGTCCTGGTCAGTCCATCGGCAAATCTTTGCAACGGTAATATTGCCGATATGCAACTAAAATGGAAATACCCGTTTGGGGAGTTGAGGATTTCGAGGAATCTGCAAAAGAATAGGATTAGAGTTGTTCAGATTGAGGCTGTCGGTTACCAGATTAGGAACATTAATTGCGGGAAAAGGCATCATTACTGCAGAGAATTTCGGAGCATTAATGTTTTCATACTCCGAAATTTGGGGGCATGTGTTGACGCCGTTTTTGGGCACGTGTCCATGTTTGGTATAATACAGGCTGGCAGGATAAGACGGCGGTGTTTTATCTACAGGATGAGTTGCCGATGAAGATGGTTGCCGATGAAGGAGGGGTTGGACGTGACTAAGTCCATAGATGATTATGCGTCTGTGCCGATGGCTGCGACAGGGGAATCTGCCGATGGCTATGACAAGGGAGTCTGCCGATGACATGGAGGGAGAGTCTGGAAGTTGCCGATCGGTTTGTGGAGGTGTTCTAGTTTGTCACGGGGGGAGATAGTTTTATGTTTTCCTTAGTTATTTAAATCGTTTTGCATACGGATTCTGTGTAATTTGGAATTCGAGTTCTAGTCGTGTCTGGTTGTAGCTCTTGGACCAGGGTATAAATATAGACCCTAGGGCTTTGTAATGAGGATATATCTATCAATCAATCAATCAAACACAAGTTTTTACTCATATTCCAGCATTTACTTTTCGACGACTTCGTCATACTTTTCCTTTTCATTATGAGTTCTTAGGGATTCGTCGACTTAAGCTCGGCGTGTTCTCAAGTTCCGCGTGAGTACCTCTTGGCCGTGACATCCGGGCCCATCGCTGTTGTCGGGACCAAAGTATTCGAGTTACCACCTTTGCCGATAGTAAGGTCAAATCAGCTGGCACGCCTTAACGTTTGAACCGGGTATTAGCCCTTTGTGTTTGCAGATCAGCTTTTGGACCAACAACTTCGCAGAAGCACTCTACGACTTTGGCTCTACTGTCAACATTATGCCTAGGGTACTCTATGAAAAATTCTTTACATATCCTTTATTAAAAACAACCCTGTGTTTGCAGTTTGTAGATCAGGCATTAAGTTTTCCAAAAGGTATAATGAAGAACCTTTGTGTCCGAGTTGGTACCTTATATGCCCCAGCAGACTTCGTGGTGATAGAGACCGGTAATGATGAGAGGGCACCCATCATCTTAGGGAGGCCATTCTTGAACACCTCGAGAGCTGTCATCTACGCTAGTGCTGCCAAGATCAGTTTCTACATCAAAGGTAGGAAGGAGACATTTTTCTTCAAGAACAAGACTACACAAATTCCAGATCAATCCAGACGTGAATCAAGGAAGAGGACCAACAGGAGGAACAGGAACAAGCAAGTGTGGACCGAGTCAGCTAAGATGGTCACTGCAGTTCATGGAGGTCAAGATCATCAACTAAAGTCACCGTTTTTGACCAAGAAGGACGACCCAGGAATGCCAAGCATCTATTGCTCCATAAATGGATACAACTTCTACAAGACGACTTGCGACACCAGATCGGGCGTCAACATAATGGCCGCAGTCACCTATCGGCTCTTGTTCGGAACCATGCCCCTAAAACCAACATACATTCAGCTCCAGATGGCAGATCAGACATTTCGAGAAGTTAAAGGAACAGTAACTGATGTCCCTGTCAAAATAGACGATCATTTTGTCTACACAGACTTTCAGGTTATGGACATGGGAGAAGACAAATACGATCCACCCATCATCCTTAGAAGACCGTTCCTCAGCACCGTTAAAGCAATCATCTACATTGGAACCGGAGAAGTCCATATGCACTTCCCCTCAGAGAAGGTACGCCGTTATTTTACTGACCCTAACTACATCTTTGAATAATCTAAGCAGGTAAGAAAATGACGCAACCGCAACCAGAGGAGGCAAATCATTAAGGACGGATGGGCAGGCTACGAAGGAGAAGTGGTAAGGTAAGAAGACGTAGAGTTTAAACAGAACTATCCTGAGGAGACCGTAGCACCAAGTCAGGTGTGGAAAGAGAAGATAACCATACATGAAGAAGAGTGAAAGCCCATGTTTGGTTTTGGTAATTAATGACACCAAGTTGCTAATGCCTTGTGTTTAAGTGATTTGAGTTAGGCATAGCAACACATGTGATGAAGGTGCATGGTGGCATGGAAAGGTGGCCACATAATCACGAAGGGATGAAGCATGAAGTGAAGATCATGGTGATAGACGAGGAGAAAAGTTATCAAGGCAAAGGTATAAACATAGGGTTTTACTTTTGCCGGTCTAAGATGAGTAGAGAAGTGATTGACCGGGTTTAGGATAGATAGCCGACTATCAAGAGGGGAAATCACGGTCATCTCTCGAATCAAGTGCTACTATGTCCATATCTTGAGCATATGCATTAGGATCTAGTAAAGTGCTAACTTAACTCATTTGGTGAAAATGTTTGTGAAAAGCTAACACACTTGCACTTTGGTGGTGGACACTTGTTGGTGTTAGCACATTTACAAAGGAGGTGGAGTTCCTAGGGTTGAGAGGGGTGTGGGTTCCTAGGTGGATTCGGTGCTTTTGAGAAAAATAAGTGTATATTTTCTATTGCGCCGGTGGGAAATTTAGAGAAGTCGCGGGAGTGTTTTCTCACCAAGAAACACTCACCGGACGCTGAGTGCGGAGGCACCGGACGCTGGCCTCAGTGTCCGGTGTGCTTCACCCTGCCAGGGTTGAGCACCGGACGCACTCTGAGAGCGTCCGATGGTTAGCGTCCGGTGTGAGGGGTTTTTGCAACCCTCTCTGCGCACGAGTCCGGTGAGCACCGGACCGTCCGGTGCCCAGCGTCCGGTGAGGTCGCGAGTTTGACAAACTCTCTGCGCATGAGTCCGGTGTGCACCGGACGCGTCCGGTGTGGACTTGCAGAGCGTCCGGTGTGTTGCAGGTAGCCGTTAGAAACTGACACGCGAATTTCAAGTTGGACACGTGGCCTTCCCTTGAGCACCGGACGCTGGGGGTTGAGCGTCCGGTGATCACTTAGTAGCGTCCGGTGCCCCCGTTTTCAGCCCAATGAAAATAGCCAATGGCTAGTTTCTTTGAGGGGCTTATAAATAGAAGGTGGCCGGCTTTGGGAGGCTATCTCTTGCACATTTGAATACTTGAAGCATACATTGAGCTAAACAACACTCCCTCCACTCATCTCCTTGCTTGATTGCTCATTCTAGTGAGATTGAGTGAGATTCAAGTGCATTGCATTGAGAGTTGCATCTAGTGGCACTTGATCCTTGAGTTTGCTGCGGATTTCTTGTTACTCTTAGGTGTTTCCCGATGCCCTAGACGGCTTGGAGCAGCGGTGGTGTTGAGCTCGTGATTGGAGATTGTTTCGAGCCTCACCAAGAGATTTGTGAGGGGTTCTTGAGCCTTCCCCGTGGGAGATCGCAATTGGCTACTCTAGTGGATTGCTCGTGGCTTGGAGGATCCCCATCTTGTGAGTGGATGTGCGGCACCCGCTGAGGGTTTGGCTTTGGATTGCCAATTAGCTCGTGATCCATCAAGTGGGTGTATCGCCACAACGAGGACTAGCTTGCAAGGGAAGCAAGTGAACCTCGGTAAAAAATCTTGTGTCATCTCTTGCCGAGGATTCTCTTATAATTGTGATTGTTTGATTGGCTATATTTCTACTCTACAACATTGGTATAACAATCACTCACCTCTCCTTTACTTATGTGCCTACCTTGCTAGTTGTGTAGCTTGTTTAGCTTAGCTATCTTGTTTAGGAGTGTAGCAAGCTTCTAGTTGTGCTTTCTTGTTGTAACTAGTGTTTAGCTTTCTTGCTAGACTTGTGTAGGTGGCTTGCATAGCTTAGTTGTGCTATTGCTAGAATAGCTTCGCCTTTTGTTTTACTAATCAACTTGTCTAGTTATAGTTTGTAGAATTTTTAAATAGGCTATTCACCCCCCCTCTAGCCATTTGGACCTTTCAAAGAGGCGCTGCCGGAAGTACCGACTCCGCCACCCAACGAATCCCAGGACAATTGAGAAAGAGAAGAGTCCCGTTCGGAGGACTTAAAAACACCGAACGCCTTGCCAAGAGGTAAATTTGGTAGTTATCCTTTCTCTTTCAATTATTTAAAATAGTTTACTTAATTAGTTATATTTATACTATCCTAAAAACAAAATAAAAATTTTGAAAAACAGTAAGCCCCATGTGAGTAGACGAGTGGCATAAAACCCTTAAGTACATTCACTGTGGTGGCACAAAAACAAAATAAATATTTTTCTGCTCTATAAAAATGAAAATATAAAAATAAGGAGTAATATTTATTAAGGAGTCTCAACATGATAAAGGCTAGATATTTTTGCTAACACTTAATCAGTTCCACAAAGCTTTGTTGTCTATTTGAGCTCCACAGAATCAAAGAATCAAGAAGACTAGTAGACAGAGGACATTCTAATCGCTGTCAGAATGCTGCTAACTTTCAAATACACCTCTGCCACCTGCTAGCTACATCAAGAGAAATTACGTCAAAATCCAGCTTGGGGGAGAGCACCCCCATTCATCTCGATAAGTATTTCTATCTATCTTTATACTTATACTATATATACATAATTATGAAAAAACAAATAAAGATCTTGTGCTTATATATATATCTTTGCTTAGTGTGTTTAATAAATAAATAAAGTGGCTATGCTAATCTGTATCTAAATAAAACTCTAGCATGGATATGATGAATAATTGCTCTGCCTAATTTGAAAATTTTAAGTTCTCTCTCAAGTTTAGACATAACTATTATAATTTAAAGATTGCCCTAAACCTAAACTTGTGGGAAGAAAACTTGATCTGAAGTCTAAGTTGTTAACGGATATGATATGGGAAGGTTGAGCTGCTGTTTATCTGTTCCTAGAGATGCTAGAATTCTGGAGAATTTTATCTTTAAAAAATCTTTAAAATATTGCATGATGAGATCCTATGTGATGAGAGTTTAAATTCCTACCACAGTAATATATACATGCTTGCTAGACTTTGAGCCACACATTTACTATTTACTGCTTATGAGCATTGAGTGTGGTCAAGCTGTGTAGACCCTTAGGAGCTTGTCATGTGGTTAAATCAAGATTCACTTGCACGTTCACTCATATATTCTACTTCTACTCTGGAAGTACCATCCACATATATCCACCCATTTCCATCTCCAGAATCACCCAAAAATATTCTACTCCTAATTCGGGAGAGAATAACCAAAAATATTTCTGTTTTTCCCTTGTGAAATAAATGCTCAAGTTATCTTGTTACGACCACTTGCTATATTATCTCAAGAGATGAGTGCTCTGAAAAAAAGAAGAAAGAAAAAAGTATACGAGGAAATAAAAAGGGGCAAGTGCCCGGAACCTCGAAAGAGAAGAAAAAGTGAGACGAGAGGTAAAAATGGACAAGTGTCCGACAGTAGAATTAGGGGTACAAGATACCCACCTGAGAGGAAAGAAAAAGAAAATACAGAGCATCTCATTCTCCTCACAAAATTTCAAAGAGCAAGGAAGGTATGTATCCCCTCAAAAGAGCAAAACTAGAATTAGACTTCCACCATTGTTATCACCATCATCACCATATACCATTCATTCGCCACACATGCACATCTTGATTTGACTTATTGACTTGTTACTTTGGATCCATGGTTTGACTATGCAATAAATGTCTTGTAAGTATGTATATTTTATCTCCCACCTATGAGCTCAAGATATTAAAGCCTTATTAGAGTAGGGTGAGAGAGAGAAGGCAATGAGAGAACGCATATACCATCACTGCCTTGGTAAGGATCCAGAAATATCACAAAAGAGAGATTTGACAGAGTCATACAAGGAATCTCTGAGTTTTATTTGAAAATCTGCAAAGACTCCAGAGCTATAGCTGATCAAGAATAAGAGACGTGGCACTTGACTAGACTGTTCTATCTTTTAACTACTCAAGACAGAAGTGACGGTTACAAGTCCCATGGTGAAAGGTAAAGTAAGTAAGTTTTAAGTCTTGACAGTTTACTCTAACTCAGAGATCAGATCTTATTTAAAAGCATGTGTACTGTCAATTTTTAAAAGTATTGCAGTAACTTCTGATCCATCACTGAGTCTATCCTTGCTCAGGGACGAGCAAGAGGTAAGCTTGGGGGAGTTTGCTGACGGTCCTTAAGTATCAAATTTAATTATCAAATAAACAAAGAAAAGGATCCAAATGAAATCAACATCTAGACTTAGGGTTTTATCTGATAGAATTCCACGAGTTTTGGTGTTTGTCTATTTCTGTAGGGGGTTATCAGGAAATACGGAAGAAAGGCCCACACGTCGGGATTACATAGAGATATTAACGTGCCGCGCAATTATCTTACATCTAGAAGACTCTAGAAGCCATGGGAAGAAAGCGGAGGCCGAACGGGGCCAGGCACTGGGCGCCCGCCCAATTGCCCTGGGAGCCCGCCCTCCTGCTGAGTCCAATCAGGACTCTGTTTCGGGGAAGATCTCCCCCGACCTAAATGATCAAGGATAACCGTTCAATCTATGTCGGTTTGATCCAACGGCCCATATTCACTTGAAGGGACTATAAAACCAGACCCCCTGGCCCCTGGAGGAGAGAGCCTCTCAAACCTAATTCATTATTCTTAAGGGAGAAGAAGCCCCTGATCAAGATTAGAGCCACCACATCAATTAGACATCTAGATTAGCATAGCTACATAGGATTAGAACTAGGAGTCAATCTTCGATTGGTTTCCGGATCTGTCAAGAGGATTCTTGGTAATTCTCTAATTGTGCTTCTAATTGTTCTTCTAATCATCTTTGTTCTTCAATATTATGAATATGACTTTGTTCTACTTCAATATATTGCTTATGACTTTGCTCTACTTGTTTATATTCAAGATTATATTGTTCTTAGTTTATCATAGTTATATACTTGGCTTAGTTATATTGGATCTATATACATGTTTAGGATCATATAGCGTTTATCCATCGGATCCATGGGTAAATGATAGATATTGTGTAGGCGTGGTGCTTATACCGTATTTATCTGCGATTGTACCCAATATGCCAGATCGTGGGGTAGTTCGTGATAGTGACAGCTTCATTGATTCTTATATAGTCCCCCTCTCATTTATTGGGCTGGCAGAGCAACATTATTACAGGGGAGTGATTGCTATGTTTCTCATTTACCTTGCTAATATCACTATGCATGGGCGTAGTCTTGTCTCATAATGATTGCTAAGTATGCTTGCACTAACTATGATAATGCTAGACTGTATAGTTGAGAATAACTTAGGAAATATTCTTGTAGTTCGTTCTAATTCCATGCTAATGACTTTCTAGAATATCTAATTGAGGTGCTTATCATATTTATATGTGGCTAAGTTATGCTGATCAGATTAATTATCTTTGTCACTATTCATTACTTTATATATCCTTTATGTGACACTTATCCCTGTATGAAAGAGTTAGATAAATGTTCTCAATTATATATGCAATGATAGATACTCAATCTCATATTCTATTCTGTAATCAATATTGATGATTGCTAATCCCTTCCCAGTGGTAAAAATATAAATAACGATACCTGGAATACTTCCTGGTTAAAATGCTATATCGGTATTAATTTGTGCGCTTGCAGATCTCATTCATTATTTATTTAGAAGAGCAATTGCATATTTCAATACCGCGTCTCTCATGTCATGCTGGGGATGACAACTTGGCTTAAGTGGTATGAGGGATAGGTTTGGCATTTTTGGCACTGTTACTAGAATTAGAAAACTGTCTACTTTTGGTAATGATGTTAAGAAGACCCAACAGTTGCCGACCAAGGCTGTGCCTTTTCCATTGCTACAGCACCAACTGAACACGACAAGCACCCCGGCCACCTGCAACAAGCCGTGACCAAGATATAGAAGCCCTCCGCCATCCTCGCCACCAAGGTCGAACCCTAGTCGACGCCGACGAAAAACCCCTTTTGCTTTTGTACATCTTTCTATCATCGTTCATACATGTCGTACACCTTTCACATGATCTATGTATCATATGCCTGTGTCGTGCCTTCGTGCCGGTCTATTTATCCATCTGTTTATCTATCTCTGTTGGTCGCTATGGAAATGTGCTACTCCATTTTGCCTTTGTGTTGGTCATGGCAATGTGGTTCTTTGTGCGTTGGTTCTTGAGTGTGTGTGTGTGCTGTCGTCTGTGGACCTTGCCTTCGAGCCGGTCGGCGAAATCATAGTACATTTGATCATTTCGATCGTGGGTACGTCCCGCTATGATCGCGATGTCGAGCATCACTCGTTTCCCCGTGTTTAGTTGACTCCGTCGTGCCACGGTCGTTAGCTCTTGTTCCTGTCCCTCAGACGTGGTCACCATGGACTTGATGTCGTTATCGACACGGTTCTCACTCACACACTCGAGGCCTTTGTGACTTAGTCTAGTGGGATACGAATTAGGGGACAACCTTCGTGGAATTGTCGGAGGCCAACTCGTTAGGTGAAGCTCATGGTCGCAAGTCTACCTTGCCATGACCACCGGGCTTTACCCCATTTCTCAGGTGTTTATCCTAACCACCTCGTATGCTTGTACCATCCTGACTAGAGCATTCCCTCGAACCTAGTGGTGACAACCGCATCGCTACGGTCCTAAGGAATAGCCTCGTGCCGATTAAGTTGCACAGTCGTGGTACCCTACGAGTAGGGTTGGATCGTGGGGTCATATCACTTTTTATCCAACTGTCGTTCGTTCCATGATGAGTTGGGTCGAAAGAACATGGACTCCATCATTCTTCTTCTCTATTGTTCTCAATCCCCGTCGATCCAGTAAGATGTGGGATTGCCCCTTCGCTTGCTTGGTGTTTTGATTCCATTTCTATGATTCCCACCGTTGCTATGGTGAGAGGATCAAAGGAAGGTGAATCCCGTGTCTTTTCCCGCCTTTTTGGTTCTTCGTGTTAAAACTCTTGTATGCTTGTACCTATATCGACTGTAGCATTTCTTTGGTTCTCATGGTGACAACCGCACCGCTAAGAACCTTAGTGATGTCTTAGTGCATTTAGTGCACCTAGGTTGTGGTACCCTACAAGTAGTTTGAGCACTTGTGTTCTTTGTGCGTCACTCTTTCTGATTTCCCCGTCTCTTACCATGGCGAGTGGATTGGAAGGAGTAGACCACTTCCCTTTTCTTCTCTCCTTGTTCCACCCTCTCTTGGCTCTCGCCAACTACAATGGCGTATGGATTGAGAGAGACCGGAACTTCTCGTACTCGTAGTCTTTTTGATTCCCGTCGATCTCTTTGACACTCGGATCGAAAGACCGTAAGCTGTGGTGTTTGCTTAGAATGAGTTAGAGTCTAAGCCATTTATTAAAGCCGTACAGGTTGACCCAGTTGACCCGGGAAGTACCGGCTAGGCTAAGACTCTGACTTGTACTTAGTGAACAGCGATTCCTATTTCTTTTTAGCCCAGGGATCGGACATCCTTCGAGAGGGCTAAGTCATTATCCTTTAGGTACTCCATTATGTAGTTGTTCTTTGGTGTTCTGTCGCCTCCCTTCGTAGTCTTTCTAGGTCTAGTGGTCTGATTGTTTGCCTTGTTTGTCGCTTTCGAGGTAGTTGCTTCGAGAATTGCGTTGATCGGATCGGGACCTGTTGGAGAAAGGACATGCAGATAGAAGAAAGACCTTGGATGAGAACGACTACAAGTGCACTGTGGATCTTGGAAATGTCACTAAACAAGTGCCACGTCCCACCCAACCTCATAGAATCCTATTAGACATGTAATAATGTAGATACTAGTGCTTTACTTTTATGCAAATGAACTGTGATAGGTTGCATGGTAGAAATGCTTGTGAGCCATTGCCTTGTTGCAACCTATAACCCTCGCACACCCGCTGTTAGCCTAGATGCTTGCATACCACTTGCTACAGCTTCTACTATGCATTATATCTGTGATGTGATGCATTGTGGAGGATTGGATGTGAGTGGATAAGGCACGTGGTGCCAATAAATGGATAATGAGATGGTAATGGATTTGGGGAGATCTCGGCGTGTGTCTTGGGTGTGTGGTGAGGTTTGAGTCGACCGAGCAGGATCTACGACGAGTCTTGGGACAAGTCATGCCGGGGAACGCTACCTGGGCGTTCTCCATGAGAGATACCTATGGCGGGTACATGTGACAGGGAGAGGTCTCGGAGTGGAGTGTCTTCGTGGGACGAAGCACCAGGATGGGAGGTGCTGTTTAGCACGGGGTAACCGGATGTCCCGTCGAGCGGTGCATCGGTTGGCCCCTTGTGAAGATGTCCTGTTTGGTCACCCTAAGGACTGATATGTTCTGTGGACCGGGTCTTAGGAAGCCTTGCACCCCACTCGCTCTTATGGGGAGGAGACGGATGTACGACCAGCTAGGGCGGTGCCACTACTACTAGGTTGTTAGCGGATAGTGTAGGGAGGTACGGGCATGAGGACCCACACCCTCCTAAGACAGCATAGTGACCTTTGGGGCTCGGTACTACGTCTCACAGTCTCAGCGTACCGGTGGTACTCCGGTATGGTTCCAGTTCTGAGTGGTAGGGTGGCATCATGTTTAGTTGGAAGGCAGCCCAAAATCAGAGTTTGGTTGATCGATCGATACATACGCCGATTCGTCGATGATGGTGATCTTGTGGTTAGTGCAAACCTCTGTAGAGTTTGGTTGATCGATCGATACATACGCCGATTCGTCGGCTATAGACCTTTCCTAAGTACAGCTTCACTTGACTAGAGAGAGGAGTCCTTTCTACCTTCCCCTGGGTTTGTGTTGGATCCGGCGTTGGCCGTTGAGGCAAGGCACGAGTGGGAGTCGTACTTGCCGCCTAGAGAGTGAGAGTGTGGTGAGATGTGTGTGATGGGATGGATGGATGGATGTGTGGAAGAGATGGAATAAAATTTGATGAATTATTATTATTAAATATTGACGAACTTGCATAGGAAAAACTACGGCTATATATACAGGCCTCTTGATCTACCTTTTGCATTCCACTTACCACAAAGCTTACGCAAAAGCATAGGGTGGGTGCCAGTGGCCAGTACAAATCGTACTAAAAGTTGTTTAGTAGGTTTTGAACGTGGTCCATGACGATAACTACGGAGAATAGAAGGATTAGGTGGTCTCGCTCCTGCGCTCAAGTTTGGTTCAAAGATGAAGACTACGCCCGCTGATAAACTACGCCGACTGTGATGTTTGCCCGTGAAGGAGGAGCCTTCACCGCTGACACGTACATCGACCCTGATAAAGACCCGTGTGTGTTTCTGCTAGAAAAACGATGTAATAGGCTTGTTGACCAAGAGTTGTAAAGTAAATGTGTTGTAATTTTGTTTCTCACGATGTATGACTATGATAACAGCTCATATATGATAATGAGATGGTTCAATTTTTGAATTATCACATTATAATTCGAATCTGTGGATTTTTCCCTTTTTGGAAAAGTCTAGGTCGTTTCAAACATGCTATCCACCATTAAAACCTAAATGCGGTCAAACCAGTGTCAGCTATTTGAGCCTCATGAACCCCTGGTTATACTTGTTGAGTACGATATGTGCTCACTCTTGCAATTTCCCAACACCCCAGGTTATGCTAATGATGATGATTGGAATGAGGATTATCGCTATGAGTATTAGGTTTGGAGTCAACCAGTCAACAGTGTCCCTGTGTGGAGCTTCCGTCGAGAGCGTTGTTTATTTTATGCTATCATTTCGTATGAGACTATGTGATATATTATATTCCAATTTGTAATGAACACTGCAATGGTACATTTAATATTTGTCTACTTATGTGTGCGACTGTTTCTGGGGCACATATGAGTCTTTTATGTATCCTATTTTGTTCTTAAAATATGGGTGTGACAACAGGGATCACTATGAAGCCTTTCAAAAGTTCATCTAACCTGTTAGGGCCGCAAGGTTTCCTTTGCGTGCAGATATAGTGCCCTCCTTCCGATGGCACAATGACGCGCAGCCTATACACATACAGACAGAGGCCACACTATACCCAAAACGGTTCAGCCCCTCTGCCCTTTCGGGTAACCTCTAACAAGCTAGAAAAGGTCTCCATACTGAGCTAAAGCCAGAGCCATTAAAGCCCTCATGGTTGCACTGTTGTCCCAGTTATCACTTACAGATAAATCATCAAGTGGCTAAAAAGTCATTTTTATCATTTATTACTTAACATTAATCTGGTCACAAGATCATGGTCACAGAAATAAAACCCAAATGCTACACTTGCCTTGATCCAAATGCTCTTGCTAATCTTGCAAGTTGTCCAAGGCTGTGATCTTGATCACTGAAGCACTCTTGTTCACCACAGATTGCTCAACGTCTAAACTCGATCATCGATCACCAACACATAACAATCGAAGACAAACATACACAAAGCAAACAAGACTACGATTAGAACAGTACACCAATCATATAAAAACAGTATATAGAGTTCGTAAAAAGATTCTACGCAGCGCTATGATATCATAGACGTAAAGATTACGAAATCGGAGCTAAAACGGAGAATTTATGAATTTTCTAAGATTTTATATAGAAAAGTAATTAATTAATTAGGGTCATGAAAATAAAAAGTTTCAAACTGAGAAAACAATGTTACTAACATGTAGAGCTCATTAAAACGAACCTAACGCAATTTGAATAAGTCAAATCGTAGTTAAAATGAATATTTTATGGCCAAAAGAAAGTCAGTGGCAATTGTGTAAATAGTGAAAACATATTTTTAATCTAAAACCGAGCTGTTTGTATTTTCCAAACTGAAAGATAAAGTGACTGGGGCTTACGTTGGTGGACAGGGAGTAGGTTCACCGGCAGTGACGCTTTCTTGGAGCTACAACAACGCCGGAGCAGCCGACCGTTCGTAGATGTCGTGTATAGGCGAGACGATGGCGATCACGTTGTAGAGAAGAAAATATAAATTTTATTTTACTACCTTAGGAATTCTCAAATTAGAGGCTTCCCATATGATTGTCTTTGATGTGCTTTGCCTAAGGGGTTGGTATATATATATAGGGGAGAAAAACTCCCCACCTCCACGTCAACTAGCGATATGGTACTAATTAATTTGCAACCTTCATCTTTACTAATAGGCCTAATTAACTATTAAAGCCCATTAGTAAATAAATACATTGACCATTGAGATCATGGGCTTGAGCGTGAGATAAAATGAAACATTTTATTATTTTCGAAATTAATTAATTTGGAGAATAAAATAATCCTAGAAAAGTACAAAATTATGATTTAAGCCATGAAAAATACTCCGAAAGCTTCGAAAATTCAGGAAAAATTCTTAGAGATATTATAGAACATGGGGAAGCCGAATAAAGCTTTTGGAGCTCATGAGAAGATTGTTTGGAGCATCTAAAAAATTAGATCATGCTCACAGAAAAGTGAGAACAAAAGCTGAAAAAATTCCCGAAAAATTTGTAGAGAGTGCATGATGGACGAGGAACTAAAAGAAGTGCTTTAAGTGACGAAGAAAATATTTTAGGAAGGTCCTAATAAAAATTTGAGCTTATAAACAAGGAATTTGGTTGTAGATAAAAGATAAATACGTGCCGAATAAGGAAGATCGATCTACTAAACGTATTTTAAATATTTTTCTTACTATCAACACATAAAGGAGCAACAAGCATCACATCAAACATATGCAGCAGCATGTATGCATAATAATATTGCTAAGCCTGATGATAAATTGTAATTTAATGAAAAATATTGTTTTTCCTATATTTTCATAAACACAAAAATACAAAATTAAATAATTTTATATATATTTCAAAAGGAGTAAATTTTAGGGTGTTACAATTCTACCCCCTTAAGATGAATCTCGTCCTCGAGATTCGGAAGACGTTTATCAAAGAGACGTAGATTTTGAATCTTGTTCACTTTCTTGAGTAGTTATATCTTCATAGCAATGATTCCACTCTCTTACTCCAAGTAGCCTCTCAAGTATTCCTAAAATATTGACGAGACACCTAGTGTAGTAGGTACGATCCTTCTTTAAACTTATTTCTCCTATCCTTTTTAGACGCTACACATCATATAGTCTTTTAAATTCGCTGTACCGAGTCTCTTGATCCAAGGTTAGTTTCATCAATAAGTTCCAATTATCGGTACCTTTATCACAGTTAAGTTGCTTCACTCTCACACTATACAAACAACTCTGTAGACTTTGGTGTCATCTGATCCTCATATACAACTCTAAATCCATGAGTATCAGTAATGACATAAACCTCCATTGGTATTAGCACACTCCAAATAGAATGATATCTTGAAACAAACCAACCTACCCAGCACTTGATGTCCTTGTAGATATTCCAGTCATTAACCACTTCTTCTCTTGTAACTTCTTTATTTAGGCTACCCCCCTTAGTAAATGTCAACTAGGGGACACAAGAAAGGTAGCTCGCATATTTTCCAGATTAGTTAACTAACATTGAGAACTTCTGACATCCCAAAGAACTTATGTGCAAGAGAACAAACTGGTATCCTGAAATTTTCCCGCGATATTAATAACACCAGCGTAGTAAAACAGGTATCACTCTCATTCTGTTAATCCAATGGGGTTATAGCTGATATCATTAGAAAACTTATGAAATTCACCACAACTTTCATGTAGAAGACCTCCTTAGATTCTGTCTTTAAGCTTAGGTAAAATAGCCAAACATATTATCCATCCAGAAAATGTCTCAGCAAAGGTGCAGTAGCTTCCAGAAGTTATATCTCGAGCTACTTAACTCATCTGGAGATGATCCTTACATATTTGAAAGGCTTAGAAGATCCTCTACAACTTTCGTATACAACTTTTTGCCAGATTCTGTCTTTAACTTGGCTAAAAATGGGAAATACCAGATCCGTCCAGATTTTAGAAATAGAACAGAGACATCCAATTGTAAATATAATATATCAGGTTCTACTTATCCAAATAAGTTGTAGCTTATACCGTTGGAAAGCTTATCAAATTGTCTATAACTTTTCTATAGAATACTTTTCCAAATTCTGTAGTTATATATGTCTAAAACAGTAAGCAACCGAAACTGGTACAGATTCTTGACAGCGCAGCTGCATCAACTTGTGATTTTCATAACTCCAATTCCATAATAGATATGGGGGTCATTCTTGAGGTCAAAGCAAGATCTTGGAGTCTAGCTGTTCCCAGAAAATGCTGATAAATTTTGCACGATCAGAACTTGAGATATACCAATATTATTGCTAACTGCTCCAGAAGTCAGCAAGGGACAGAAACAGGATATCACCAAACCCAACTACTTATGTCATTGCTCCTTATGCCTTAGTTCTATAAACTAAATGAAATTGTGAAGAACTCACAAAATCATTAAACTCATTACAAAGATCTAAATCAAACATAAACATAATAACAAGCAATTAAGCATTAAAGGTTCACACTTCACTCAACTTGCGATACTATCGTTGTCTTCATAGTAAGGGTAAAGATTCTAAAACTTATATTTCAAAGACGCAAGAAGGTGGTAAGAAAAGGTTCTAATAGCATACCAAATCAAGGAGTGAAGGTGAGAACAAGTACTTTTAAAATAAGCAACAAGGTAAAGACAAATAACAAGGATAGGGATATAGTATGGATAAAAATATCAAGGTTTTTAGAGCAAGGATTTTATGATAATTCTAAAACCTTAAGACGACCAATTTCTAACTAGGCTTGTGTCCTACAGCCAGCATTCATTTGATACCACTTTAAAATCCCCGATTTTAAGAACAAAACCAGATATGCACCATATGTGAGTCTTAGAAGCCAAATCTCACATATAGCTACAAATAAGGGGTAATATCAAAAGACAATGCATAAATTATATAACGTACATAATATAAAAGAGATAACATTTGATAGCAAACATCGGATAGACAACTCCAAACTCCGGGTATTAACTTCTCTCTACAGGATCCAACTGACTGGTTGATCACAAGACTAAACTTCTCCTGAGGTTTAGGGAAAATAGCAAGAGTGAGTCCATGTCAAACTCCACAAGTATAGCAACTAGATTGTATAGCTCCAACAATCTCATGATCAATGTGACATAAATAATATAGAGCATTAAATAATAAATAATGAACATATATAACACACAAGAATCATCATCGTCGATGCAAGAATCCCCAAGGCCGCTCTTGATCGTGAGCACGGCTAGTATACCAGTTTTTAACACTCTGCAGAGGTTGCACATCTTTACCCATGAGTCATGATTTACCCTTTCGCCCGAGGTGATCAGCCTCTTAACCCACTTCTAAGGAAGGTCGACAGGGATCACTACGAAGCCTTTCAAAAGTAAATCAAAATGTAGTTTTTGCATGACAAGATGATTTCAAAACAAAAAGTTATCAACTACAAAGTTTCATAACTTTTTGAGATCTACAAAGTTTATTTAGAGAGTTTTTCCATCCGAGGTTGTTTAAGAAAATCAAAATTTAAAATTTTCAATTAAAAACGCGGTTTTGCATGACAAGATGAACTCAAATAAAAAAGTTGCCAAATACAAAATTTCATAACATCTCAAGATCTACAGAGTTTGTTTTGGTTATTTTGTCATATGTTCATCCGACATGGTCATTCTAATATTTTTTAAAAATCTTATATATCTGTCTTGTAGTTTCATATACTATAAGAGAGATGTAAAATTTGTAAATAATTTTGTTTTGGCTTTGTGAAATAAAGAAATGATCAAAATAAATGTTATAGATCTTGAGAAGTTGTACAACTTTGTAGTTAAAAACTTTTTAATATGAATTCGTTTAGGGCTTCAAAATTCGAATTGAAATTTTCTTTGCCGAGTGTTTTATTTTTGACACTCGGCAAAGACCATTCTTTGCCGAGTGTCAAAGAAAAACACTCAGGAAAGAATTTTCAAATTTAATAAATTCAAATTTAGTTTTTGCATGACAAGATGATTTCAAAACAAAAAGTTATCAACTACAAAGTTTCATAACTTTTTGAGATCTACAAAGTTTAATTAGAGAGTTTTTCCATCCAAGGTTGTTTAAGAAAATCAAATTTTAAAATTTTCAATTAAAAACGCGATTTTGCGTGACAAAATGAACTCAAATAGAAAAGTTGCCAAATACAAAATTTCATTTTTATCTCAAGATCTACAAAGTTTATTTTGGTTATTTTGTCATATGTTCATCCGACATGGTCATTCTAATATTTTTCTAAAATCTTATATATCTGTTTTGTAGTTTCATATACTATAAGAGAGAGCTATAATATTTGTAAATAAATTTGTTTTGGCTTTGTCAAATAAAGAAATAATCAAAATAAATGTTGTAGATCTTGAGAAGTTATACAACTTTATAGTTAAAAACTTTTTGATTTGAATTCGTTTAGGGTATCAAAATTCGATTTGAAATTTTCTTTGCTGAGTGTTTTATTTTTGACACTCGGCAGAGAAGGTCTTTGCCGAGTGTCAAAGAAAAACACTCGGCAAAGAATCAAATTTAAGAAATTCAAATGTAGTTTTTGCATGACAAGATGATTTCAAAACAAAAAGTTATCAACTACAAAGTTTCATAACTTTTTGAGATCTACAAAGTTTATTTAGAAAGTTTTTCCATCCGAGGTTGTTTGAAAAAATAAAATTTTAAAATTTTCAATTAAAAACGTGGTTTTGCATGACAAGATGAACTCAAATAAAAAAGTTACCAAGTAAAAAATTTCATAACATCTCATGATCTACAGAGTTTATTTTGGTTATTTTTTCGTATGTTCATCCGACATGGTGATTCTAATATTTTTCTAAAATCTTATATATCTGTCTTGTAGTTTCATATACTATAAGAGAGAGATGTAAAATTTGTCAATAAATTTGTTTTGGCTTTGTCAAATAAAGAAATGATCAAAATAAATATTGTAGATCTTGAGAAGTTGTACAATGTCACACCCAATTTCAAGGAAGAAATTGAATGCATAGACTTATGTGCGCCCAGAGATCAATCACACACATAAGTCACAAATTGTCACACCCATATTTTAAGAACAAAATAGGATGCATAAAAGACTCATATGTGCCCCAGAAACAGTCGCACACATAAGTAGACAAATCTCAAATGTACCATGGCAGTGTTTATTACATAGCGGAACATAATAAATCACATAGTCTTATACATGAGTGATAGCAAGTTGTAAACAACGCTCTCGACGGAAGCTCCACACAGGGACACTGTTGACTGGTTGACTACAAACCTAGTACTCAGAACGGTAGTCCTCATTCCAATCATCATCATTAGCATAACATGAGGTGTTGGGAAATTGCAAGAGTGAGCACATATCGTACTCAACAAGTATAACCAGGGGTTCATGAGGCTCAAATAGCGGACACTGGTTTGACTGCATTTAGCTTTTAACGGTGGGTAGCATATTCATAATTAAATAGCAAATGTCAAGGTAGCATAAATAACCCATTAATCACATGATCATGTGTAAGCATAATTAATTCATAGCATAAACGATAACCAAATGAACATAATAACATAACAAGCTCACCATCTTAATGTAGATGTCCCCAAGGCTGCTCCTGACCGTGAGCTCGGCTAGTATACCAGTTTTACACTCTGCAGAGGTTGTACATCTTTACCCATGAGTCATGATTTACCCTTTCGCCCGAGGTAGCTAATCTCTTAACCCCTTCCTAGAGAGGTCGGCAGGGATCACTATGAAGCCTTTCAAAAGTTCGTCTAACATGTTAGGGCCGCAAGGTTTCCTTTGCGCGCAGATATAGATACCCCCCTTCCGAATGGCACAATGACGCGCAGCCTATACACATAGGGACAGGGGCTCGCACTATACCCAAAATGGTTCAGCCCCTCCGCCCTTTCAGGTAACCTCTAACAAGCTAGAAAAGGTCTTCGTACTGAGCTAAAGCCAGAGCCATTATAGCCCTCTTGGTTGCACTGTTATCCCGGGTGATCACGTACAGACAAGATCTCATACAGTTATTTGTCATTCTTTTATGTTCATTGCATAGCTATTAACCATCTTACAAGATCATGGATTATATCAAGCACTAGCACATCTACACCAAATGCATATCAAGTAGGTAACAAGGAATTCAGGTAACAATCATCTATGATTTTGCTAAGGTCGACAAGGTGATAGCATGCATATGATATATATGTAGTTATAAGTGAATAGGTAACAAGATGATCCCAATTTATACTTGCCTTGCTCAAAGCTCTCCTGAGCCTGCTGGTCTTCAAAAGCTTGGTCTTGATCACCAACGTACGGCTCACCGTCTATTCCCAATCATCAATCAACAACATGCAATCCAATGGAGACAATCATACACAAAGCAAACAAGATATAATTAGAACATTACACCAACAGTGAGAAATCAAAGATAAAAGTTTATGAAAATATTCTACGCAGCGCTACGATCACACAAACGTAAAGTTCACGAAAATCGGAATTAAAACGCAGAAGATATGAATTTTCTAAGATTTCCTATAGAGAAATAATTAATTAAACGCTACTGCAGAATTAAAAAGTTTCAAAACAGTAACTAATACTTTTAACATGTAGAGCTCGTAAATAATAATCTAACGAAATTTGAATGGACAAAAACGGAGTAAAAACGAATATTTTATGAGCATTATAAAATTGATGGCAAAACTGTAAATAACTGAAAGCGTAAACTGAATTGAACCACACAGGATTACGCCTTTAACTGGAAAGCGCAAAAACGAAAATACGCCATGGACCACGGGTTAATTCCTAGAAAAGTCCAAGGACTCTTTAGCAAATTTTCCTAGCGAAAGGGTATCTTCAATTGTGGGCCTTTGATCCATCATCCGACGGTCCACACTTCATCCAGGGAGCAAAGGGCGGCGGCCGGCCGGCTCCCAGGGCTCCGGCGCGGCGGCGCCATTGCCGCGGCCTGGGTGCTCACCGGCGTTCTCCATTCTCGCGCTCCCGTGCACCAAAACTCAAGCCGAGACCGTGAGCGAGCAGAGGAGAGCAAGGCGAACTCACCAAGGCGTTCGGTTCGCGCTGATTGGAAAGGAGAAGTGCTCGTCGCGGTAGAAGACGTGCGCGGCCTTTGGCGAGATCCCGACGGCGAGAAACTAGGCGGCTAGGGCTATAAACTCACGTCGGGGTGGAAAACAAACACGCGGGCGTCGCTAGGGATTAAATAGGGTCGGTTTGCGCGAAAACGCGGTGAGCTTTCCTAGCTTCGGTCGCGGCGGGGGAAGGAAGAAGGAAGGTGAGAGAGGAGGCTGACGAGTGGGGCCTGGCTGTCGGTGTAAGAAAGGGGTGGGGCCCAGCCGTCAGCGAAAGGGAGAAGGAGAGGGGGAGGCTCTGGCCGCGCAGTTGGGCTGCAGATAATGGGCCGGAGCGCGGGGAAAAGCCAGCGGCTGCAGGAGGGGGACTGGGCTAGCTGGGGGTTTTCCTTTTCTTTTTTTTTCTTTTTTTACTCTCTTTTCTATTTTTCTAAAGCCTTTTCCAAAAGGAGTTTTAAAGCAAAACAGATAAAATAAAAACAAAACACCAGCACCAAAATACCAAACTCTAGCATGAATGCACAACCATGTTTTCTAAATTGATGGTGAATTTTAATTTGCACAAAATTATTTATTTTGCTAGATTCAAATGCTCACAAAAATACATAAATAAATTCAATTAAATCCTATTAATGGAAATCAAAATTTTGGGTGTTACAAACTCTACCCCCCTTAAAAGAATCTCGTCCTCGAGATTGAGCAGAACTTACTCAAACAAATTTGAATATGATTTTCTCAGATCATCCTCTCTTTTCCAAGTTGCTTCCGCTTCTGAATATCGATTTCATTGCACTTTGCACATTTTAATAACCCGACTTCTAGTGACTCTCTCAGTTGTTTCCAAAATCTTAACTGGATATTCCTCATATGTGAGATCACCTTTAACAGAAAGCTCTTCCAATGGTAGTTGCTCCTCAGGTACACGCAAACACTTCTTAAGTTGTGACACATGGAACACATCGTGTACACCAGACAAACTTTCAGGCAATTCTAATTGATATGCTACTTCTCCACGCCTTTCTAATACTTTAAACGGACCAACATACCTTGGAGCTAGCTTTCCCTTCATATTAAACCTCTTCACACTCCTCATTTGTGATACTTTCAGGTAGACATAATCACCCACTTCAAAAGCTAGCTCTCTCCTACGCGTATCTGCATAGCTTTTCTGACGAGATTGAACAACTCTCAAGTTATCCCGAATAGTCCACACTTGTTGTTCTATGTGTCTAAGCACATCTGTCCCAAACACCTGAGTTTCTCCTGTCTGATTCCAAAACAAAGGTGTCCTGCACTTCCGACCATACAGTGCCTCGAACGGTGCCATCTTAAGACTATGTTGATAGCTGTTGTTGTAGGAGAATTCTGCATATGGCAAACTCTTGTCCCAACTAGTCCCATACTGCAAAGCACAAGCCCTCAACATATCCTCCAATATCTGATTGATCCTCTCAGTCTGTCCATTTGTCTGTGGATGATACGCTGTACTAAAATTCAACTTTGTTCGCAAAGAATCATGCACTGCTTTCCAAAAGTGAGATGTGAATTGAGTACCCCTATCTGACACAATCTTCTTAGGTACCCCATGCAAACAAACAATTCTCTCCATTTACAGCTCAGCTAGGCGTTCTCCAGTGTACTTAGTTTTAACAGGTATGAAGTGAGCCACTTTAGTCAAACGATCTACTATCACCCATATTGAGTCATACCCTCTCTGTGTACATGGTAAACCCACTATAAAATTCATACCCACTTCTTCCCACTTCCATTCCGGAATCTTCATTGGTTTTAACAGTCCAGTTGGCCTCTGATGTTCAGCTTTCACTCGCTGACAAGTATCACACAAAGCAACATACTCTGCTACATCTCTCTTTAAACCATACCACCAGTACTTCTGTTTCAGATCTAGATACATCTTAGTACTACCAGGGTGAATGGAATATGCTGACTCATGAGCCTCTCTCAGAATCATATCACGAATAGCCTTCACTTCAGGAACACATATACTTTTTCCAAACCACAATATACCATTGTCATCTATCCTGAATCCTGGTGCTTTGCCTAGTACCACATTCTGTGCTATCTCCTTTAGTTTCTCATCTTCCAACTGTCCTTTCAATATCTCTTCCTCTAGAGTAGGGGTGACCTCAATTTCCATAGCATTTACTACAATTCCCAAATTCAAATATGCAAATTCAGCACACAACTCCTCAGATTCAGGTGTCGCCCGAAGCTCATTAGCATATTTCTTTCTGCTAAGTGCATCAGCTACAACGTTCGCCTTTCCAGGATGATAATGCACTTCCATATCATAGTCCTTTATCAGTTCCAACCATCTTCGTTGCCTCAAATTCAAATCTGTCCGGGTGAAGATATACTTTAGACTCTTATGATCAGTGTATATGTCACTCTTATGCCCAATCGAATAGTGTCTCAAAATCTTCAATGCGTGAACCACAGCTGCTAACTCTAGATCATGAGTAGGATAATTCAGTTCATGTTTCCTCAGCTGTCTAGATGCATAAGCAACGACTCTACCTTCTTGCATGAGAACACAACCCAAACCCAGACGAGAAGCATCACAATAGATAGAGAAACTCTTACTCAGATCTGGCAATACCAACACAGGTGCAGTAGTCAATCTCTTCTTAAACTCCTCAAAACTAGCTTGACACTTATCAGACCATACAAACTTAGCATTCTTCTCCAACAGAGCAGTCATAGGCTTTGCAAGTTTTGAGAACCCTTCAATGAATCTACGGTAGTAACCAGCTAAACCAAGAAAACTGCGAATTTCACTTACATCCGTAGGTGGTTTCCTGTTCAGCACATCTTTCACCTTACTAGGATCCACTGCAATACCACCATTAGAGACAACATGACCAAGAAAAGAAACTTCTTCCAACCAAAACTCACATTTACTACGCTTAGCATACAACTTATGTTCTTTAAGTTTCTGTAAGACCAATCTCAGATGTTCAGCATGTTCTTCCTTGGTTTTAGAGAATACCAGAATATCATCAATAAAGACCACCACAAACTTATCAAGGTACTCCATAAATACTTTATTCATCATGTACATAAAGTAAGCGGGTGCATTGGTCAAACCAAAAGACATAACTGTATACTCATAAAACCCATACCTTGTTGTGAAAGCTGTCTTTGGTATATCGGATTTCCGAATCTTCAATTGATGATAATTAGAACGCAAATCAATCTTAGAGAACACACAAGCACCTCTTAGCTGATTAAATAAGTCCTAGGCAATGGGTATTTATTCTTGATAGTGACCTCATTGAGTGACCGATAATCAACACACATCCTCTGACTACCATCCTTCTTATCAACAAAGATAACTGGTGCACCCCATGGTGATGAACTAGGACGAATGAACCCTTTATCTTGCAATTCCTTAATTTGTTTCTTAAGTTCTTCTAGTTCATTAACCCCCATTCTATATGGTCCTTTAGCTATGGGTGCAGTACCAGGTAGTAATTCAATAATAAATTCAATGTCTCGGTCAGGTGGCATACCTGGCAATTCATCTGGAAAGACATCCGAAAACTCATCCACTACCATATTCTGAGGATCAACGTCATCATTTAGTTGGTTCACCTTGGCTGTGAGTGGTGCTTGCACTGTTACATCAACACTGATTCGTTCTCCCTTTGGGGTTGTCAGAGCCACTACTCTCTCCTTGCACTTAATATCTGTGTCATGTTGCTTCATCCAATCCAAACCCAAGATCACATCTATGCCTGAAGTTCTGATAACCATGGGACTGATTGGAAAATCTACCCCCCTTAAAGAAAGACTTGCTGAGGGGCAACATAAATAAACAGGTATAGTCCCACCCGGTGAATTAACTAGCATAGGGGTTTTCATTGCAACTAGTGGAATGCTATGAACTCTAACAAATGCTTGTGATATGAATGTATGTGAAGCTCCAGAATCAAATAAAACTGTAGCAGGGATAGAGTTGATGCTGAACATACCCATCATGATCTCTGGTCCCTCCTGAACTGTCTCTGTAGCCACATTATTCACTGTTGCCGCATAAGCACTAGACTTTTGGTTGTTGTTCGGCTTGTTGAGCTTCTCCGGGCAATCATATGACATATGTCCCTCTTTCCCACAACGGAAACACCTTGTAGGAGTGTTAGAAGCACTTCTTTTCATGGAGGTAGCACTTGAATTCCCTGAGCGGGGTGTCTGCTGACCATGCTGCTGTTGATTATGGCTACGTGTTGGAATGGAGGACGTTGGTTCCCACTCTAAAATTGATTCTGGAAACGCTGAGGTTGCTGGTTGCGGTTCCACTAACTAACTGGTCCCTAGAACCTCTGCTGATAGCCTTGTTAAGAACTGAAATGCTGACGGTTGTTGCTCCCAGAACCTTGTGCCAGCATCCTTCTCTTCTTATCCTGACCCTTACGCATATTATCAAGCACAATGGCACGATTCACAAGTGCCTGGAAGGTAGGATAGGTGTTTCCAGCCAACTGCAACCTGAGCTCGTAGTAAAGACCTTTCATTAATAGACGCTGCTTATCATCATTCGGAGCATAGTGAGCCAACTGTTCAAATGTGTCATGATATTCTGCCACAGTCATGGAGCCCATCCTGAGTGATCTGAATTCTTCTTGCTTGAGCTCCATCATTCCCTCATTTATATGTCGAGCTCTGAAGTCTCTACAGAATTCTAGCCATGTGACTGGTGGAGCATTGTTGGGACGAGCAGCTTGATATGACTCCCACCAAGTCTGAGCTGCCCCCTGAAGTTGTCTAGAAGCATACAACACCTTCTCTAAGTCATTGCACTATGCAGGTTCAGTTGCCTCTCCACAGCACGTAACCAATCATCTGCCTCCATGGGATCAGCTGAGTGTGTAAATACTGGGGGTCTTCCCTTCATAAACTCTCCACGCTTATCTCTCACATGAATAGGTGGTGGTGTCGGTGGAGGTTCCTCCAGTAAGTGCTGCATGAAGACGTGCATCATCTCATTTTGGGTTTGCATGAGTTCCTCCACAGTAATTGGGGCATTGCCACCATTGCCATTGCCATGGCCTCTGCCTCTGCCTCTTCCCCTTGCTGCCATCTGCATACCAAGGTATACAAACACATCTTAGTAATGTCCAACATGACAATTACAAGAGTTAACGGAATCTAAAATTTTCTGGGTAACATCCAACATCAGCAGATTGGAAAATCAGTCATATCTCGAGTTCTAGAATCCAAAAGGATACATTCTGTACACCGTTGAAAAGATAAGGAAATTATCTACAACTTGCATTTAGATCATTTTAACAGATTCCAATGTTAGGTTAATCAAAAACTGGGTACAAAACCGAAACTGTTCCAGAATTCCAGACTGCGCAGAAACCTCAACTTTAAACAGTCATAACTCACAGCTCATAACAGATAATATGGTCATTCTTGCGGCATTGGAAGGATATGAAAGTCTACTTGTTCCCAGAAAAATTTGATGAACATTTGACGAACAGAATTTGATTTATACTAGAATCATTGCAGACTGCTCTAGAAAAACAGCAAAAGACAGAAACAGGATATGACCCCAAACCACTATTTATTCGTGTTCTTACTTAAGGTTCTTAACTAGGAAACTTGTGGATATGCCCACAAGGTTCCAGCACTCATTACAAAAATCCAAATCAAGCATAAGCATAATAACAAACCAAACCAAGCATCAAAAGTTCACACTTCAAGCATTGACTCAACTTGCGGTACTAACGTTCTCTTCCTATTAAGGGCAAGGATCCTAAAATTCTCTTTCAACTATGTAAGCAGGTGGTAAGAGAAGGTTCTAAAAGCATAACAAATCAAGGAGTGAAGACGAGAACAAATACTTTTAAGATAAGCAACAAGGTGAAGATGAATAGCAATGAAAAGGATATAGTATAGAAGGAAATATCAAGGTTTATAGAACAAGGATTTTGTAGCAATTTCAAAACCTTAAGAAGACTCATTTCTAACTAGGCTTGCGTCCAACAGTCAACCTGGCTCTAATACCAATTTGTCACACCCATATTTTAAGAACAAAATAGGATGCATAAAAGACTCATATGTGCCCCAGAAACAGTCGCACACATAAGTAGACAAATCTCAAATGTACCATTGCAGTGTTTATTACATAGTGGAACATAATAAATCACATAGTCTTATACATGAGTGATAGCAAGATGTAAACAATGCTCTCGACTGAAGCTCCACACAGGGACACTGTTGACTGGTTGACTCCAAACCTAGTACTCATAACAGTAGTCCTCATTCCAATCATCATCATTAGCATAACCTGGGGTGTTGGGAAATTGCAAGAGTGAGCACATATCGTACTCAACAAGTATAACCAGGGGTTCATGAAGCTCAAATAGCTGACACTGGTTTGACTGCATTTAGCTTTTAACAGTGGGTAGCATATTCATAATTAAATAGCAAATGTCAAGGTAGCATAAATAACCCATTAATCACATGATCAAGTGTAAGCATAATTAATTCATAGCATAAACGATAATCAAATGAACATAATAACATAATAAGCTCATCATCTTAATGTAGATGTCCCCAAGGCCGCTCCTGACCGTGAGCTCGGCTAGTATACCAGTTTTACACTCTACAGAGGTTGTACATCTTGACTCATGAGTCATGATTTACCCTTTCACCCGAGGTAGCTAATCTCTTAACCCCCTTCCTAGGGAGGTCGGCAGGGATCACTATAAAGCCTTTCAAAAGTTCGTCTAACATGTTAGGGCCGCAAGGTTTCCTTTGCGCGCAGATATAGATACCCCCCTTCCAAATGGCACAATGACGCGCAGCCTATACACATAGGGACATGGGCTCGCACTATACCCAAAATGGTTCAGCCCCTTCGCCCTTTCGGGTAACCTCTAACAAGCTAGAAAAGGTCTTCATACTGAGCTAAAGCCAGAGCCATTATAGCCCTCATGGTTGCACTGTTATCCCGGGTGATCACGTACAGACAAGATCTCATACAGTTATTTGTCATTCTTTTAGGTTCATTGCATAGCTATTAACCATCTTACAAGATCATGGATTATATCAAGCACTAGCACATCTACACCAAATGCATATCAAGTAGGTAACAAGGAATCCAGGTAACAATCATCTATGATTTTGCTAAGGTCGACAAGGTGATAGCATGCATATGATATATATGTGTAGTTATAAGTGAATAGGTAACAAGGATGATCCCAATTTATACTTGCCTTGCTCAAAGCTCTCCTGAGCCTGCTGGTCTTCAAAAGCTTGGTCTTGATCACCAACGTACGGCTCACCGTCTATTCCCAATCATCAATCAACAACACGCAATCCAATGGAGACAATCATACACAAAGCAAACAAGATATAATTAAAACATTACACCAATAGTGAGAAATCAAAGATAAAAGTTTATGAAAATATTCTACGCAGCGCTACGATCACACAAACGTAAAGTTCACGAAAATCAGAATTAAAACGAAGAAGATATGAATTTTCTAAGATTTCCTATAGAGAAATAATTAATTAAATGCTACTGCAGAATTAAAAAGTTTCAAAACAGTAACTAATACTTTTAACATGTGGAGCTCGTAAATACGAATCTAACGAAATTTGAATAGACAAAAACGGAGTCAAAACGAATATTTTATGAGCATTATAAAATTGATGGAAAAACTGTAAATAACCGAAAGCGTAAACTGAATTGAACCGGACAGGATTACGCCTTTAAAACTGGAAGGCGCAAAAACAAAAATACGCCATGGACCGTGGGTTAATTCCTGGAAAAGTCTAGGGACTCTCTAGCAAATTTTCCTGGCGAAAGGGTATCTTCAATTGTGGGCCTTTGATCCATCATTCGACGGTCCACACTTCATCCAGGGAACAAAGGGCGGCGACCGGCCGGCTCCCAGGGCTCCGGCACGGCGACGCCATTGCCGCGGCCTGGTAGCTCGCCGGCGTTCCCCATTCTCGCGCTCCCGTGCACCAAAACTCAAGCCGAGACCGTGAGCGAGTAGAGGAGAGCAAGGCGAACACACCAAGGCGTTCGGTTCGCGCTGATTGGAAAGGAGAAGTGCTCGTCGCGGTAGAAGACGTGTGCGGCCTTCGGTGAGATCCTCACGGCGAGAAACTAGGCGGCTAGGGCTATAAACTCACGTCGGGGTGGAAAACAAACACGCGAGCGTCGCTAGGGATTAAATAGGGTCGGTTTGCGCGGAAAGGCAAGGAAATCCTGTCATTTCCGCGATTGAACGCGGTGAGCTTTCCTAGCTTCGGTCGCGGCGGGGGAAGGAAGAAGGAAGGTGAGAGAGGAGGCTGACGCGTGGGGCCCGGCTGTTGGTGTAAGAAAGGGGTGGGGCCCAGCCGTCAGCGAAAGGGAGAAGGAGAGGGGGAGGCTCTGGCCGCGCAGTTGGGCCGCAGAGAATGGGCCGGGGCGCGGGGAAAAGCCAGCGGCTGTGGGAGGGGGACTGGGCTGGCTGGGGGTTTTCCTTTTCTTTTTTTCTTTTTTTACTCTCTTTTCTATTTTTCCAAGGCCTTTTACAAAAGGAGTTTTAAAGCAAAATAGATAAAATAAAAACAAAACACCAGCACCAAAATACCAAACTCCAACATGAATGCACAACCATGTTTTCTAAATTGATGGTGAATTTTAATTTGCGCAAAATTATTTATTTTGCTAGATTCAAATGCTCACAAAAATACATAAATAAATTCAGTTAAATCCTATTAATTGAAATCAAAATTTTGGGTGTTACACAAATTAAATACCATCATCGCAGTGTTTACAACAAACGTAGTTATTACATCACAAAGTCTGGTACAACAGCGGGAATATAAATAAGATAATCTAAGATAACTATCTCATGGCCCTCACACAGGGAAGGTCGACTGGTAAAGCACAAGCCTAAAAGTCCTTCGGGTAGTCCTCATAGCTACCACCATCTGTTACCCATCCGGGATTTTTATCCAAAGAAAAAAAATATACAAGCGTGAATACATCTCGTACTCCACAAGCATAGGATGAGGATTTATGAGGCTCAAACAGGCTAGGTTTATAACGTCAGCTTTTTAGTAGGTCAACATTTTATCATTAATTATCATTAGGTTATGTTTAAGCTCCCAAGTATCCCATATGATCAGTTATCAGAACCATAGTAAGTCATTAAGTCACATTAAAGCATAATTATACATCATCATGTACCATATAGCTATCAGTAACCAGTTATTCTGTGAGTTTTCTGGGCCGCTCGTGACCGTGATCACGGCTGTTATAACAGTTACACACTCTGCAGAGGTTGTGCACTTTCACCGTGAGTCGTGTTGTCCATATGCCCGTGGTCCGTCGACCCCCAAACACTACCAAGGTGAGCGGGTAGGGTACACTATGAAGCCTTCCATAGGCCTATTCTAACCAGTTAGGGCCACGAGGTTTCATCGGCAGGCAGATGTAGAAAACCCCCCTTTTCTATGGCACATTTCCATCGCGGCTATACTCATAGAAACAGGGGCAGCACTACACCCAAAGTAGCAAGCCCCTCTTGGGCCCTTTCGGGTAACCTCTAACGAGTTAGAAAAGATCCTATTACTGAGCTAAATTCAGAGCCATGCGACTCTCCCGGTTGAACTGTAAGTCCCAGCTTTTGCTGATAGATAATTCCTTACGGAGGGTCTAAGACAACATGACCAACAGTCATTTTTACCATAGCCCTATGTTCCATTTATCATAATCATTTTTAATCAATTAACCATGGTTTCATCACTGATTTCAGATCATATATAGTTGGAGTTAGAGCACTAGCACTTCTACCCATATGCAATAAAAATCCTCGGAAACAAGGTAATTGTCATCAACAACTAGGATGTCCTTATAGTTTGCAATATTATACACATGCGGGGTGAAATGCTTAAAAATGAGTAGGACAACAAGGTAGGCCCATGCTATACTTGCCTTGGTTCACGTACTCCTGCTGGTCTTGCTGGTCCTGCTGGTCCCCAAAGAGCTCCGGACTCCCGAAATACTCCTCACCGTCTGGGCTCGATC
This sequence comes from Sorghum bicolor, assembly GCF_000003195.3. Classification (NCBI taxonomy): domain Eukaryota; kingdom Viridiplantae; phylum Streptophyta; class Magnoliopsida; order Poales; family Poaceae; genus Sorghum; species Sorghum bicolor. The sequence continues at coordinate 13,110,338 of NC_012875.2, read as the reverse complement.
AATACATCACAATCATCACGCATACCAAGACAAACATGCAAGAGAACAATTCCTAAAGTTAGAACAGTACACCAGCAGTAAATAAATTAAATAAAAGTTTTCCAAAATCATCTACGTGCTGCTATGATCACGTCAACGCGAAATTCACGAAAAACGGACTTACGACGCGAAAGTTACGCTTTTAACGGGATTTCAACAGCAATCTACGGACTTGTAATTAACTAGGAAACCTAACAGTGGTAAACCTAAACAACAGTGGTACCAACGTGAAGCTTACGAAATTACAAAACTAACGCAACTTGAACGGATCGATTCGGAGTTCAAACGACGATTTTATAGCTAAAACAATGCGGTGGCAATTCTGTAAATAAAGCAGAGTTTAAAAAAATTTAAATAAATAATTAAATCCTGGAAAATCTCTCTGGCCGAGGACTGCGGTGCAATTTTCAATATTTTTGGGGGAATCTTTAACAAGATTGCCCCCGAAGGGGGATGGGCTCTTCTTAGCCGTTGATCTCGCGATGGACGGCCGAGATTAGTTCGCAAAGAAGAGAGATGGGGCGAAAGGCGGCGCGCCAGCCGGAGGGGAGAGAGGAGGCACCGGGCGCCATTGACGGCCGGCCCGAGCTCGCCGGCGAAGTCCTGTAGAGCGCTACGGAGCTCGGTTTCGCGAACTAAACACACCGGGAGAGACAGGAGGTCGCGGCGAACTCGCTCCCGGCCTCGGAATGACCCGAAAACTCCCCCGCAAAGCGACCGCGGAGCCGCCATTGATGGCACCTTCGAAGCTCATGGGGACGACCCTAGAGAGCACCACCTCGCTCGGGAGAAGGCCGAAGAGGGAGAGGAGGATGAGGCGCGCTCACCGACGCAAAGAAGGAAGACGAAGACGGCTCGGAGCAGCGGCCGACGAAATTCTCCGGCGACCCGGCGACGGTTCTCTCTGCGCGCTCGCGGTTGGGAGCAGAGGTGAGGGGAGGGAAGGCGAAGTGGGCGAGGAGAACGGCTCGGGCGCACGGGGGCGGGGGGGCTCTCCAACTTAAAGACCGAGGCGCGGGGAGGATCGTGGGCGCGGGGGGGGGGGGGGGGCTTGGCAGTTTGAGCTGAGAGAGAGAGAGGGAATCGGGGTGGGCCGTTGGGGAAGGAGATGCTGACAGGCGCGCCCGGCCTGTCAGCGGGGAGGGAGAGAGGGGAAGGGGGAGCCGGCTGGGCCGTGGCCCAGGATGGGGCGCGGGGCGCGGGGTTTGGGCCAAAATGGCCGAAAAGAAGGAAGGGGGAGAGAGAAAGGCTTTTTCCTTTTTATTTTCCAAACAAAATTTTCAAATTCTTTTACAAATGAATTTTTTTGAATTCAAATTCCTTTCTTCAAAACCGCTCATCACATAAAATAAGTGCACCAGCATGTATGCAACAAAAATTATTATTCTCAACTTATATTAAATTTTAATTTCTCCAAATTTATTTATTTTCCTATATTGAAAATGCTCACAAAATAAATTCATTTAAATTCAATTCATCTATTTTAAATAAATAAAATTTTTGGGTGTTACAATTCTACCCCTTAAAATTAATCTCGTCCTCGTGATTGGGTGATGCTTACTCAAACAGTTGTGGATACGACTTTCTCAAATACTCTTCTCTTTCCCACGTAGCTTTATCTTCGGTATAACGGTTCCACTGTACTTTACACATCTTTATGGTTCTGCTTCTTGTAACTCTATCTACAGTTTCCAAGATCTTTATCGAGTACTCTTCATAAGTGAGATCTTCTTTAACGGTCAACTCTTCTATAGGAATCTGCTCTTCGGGTACCCGCAAACACTTCTTCAACTGAGAAACATGGAATACATCATGTACACCTGACAAGCTCTTAGGAAGTTCTAACTGATAGGCTACTTCTCCACGTCTTGCAAGAATCCTGAAAGGTCCGACGTATCTCGGTGATAGCTTACCCTTCAGATTGAATCTCTTCACACTCCTCATTGGAGATACCTTCAGATATATGTAACATCCTAAAATTCAATCCTTTTAAAATATAGATAAAATTATTTAATTTTGTATTTTTGTGCTTATGAAAATATAGGAAAAATAATATTTTTTCATTAAATTAAAATTTATCATAAGGCTTAGCAATATTATTATGCATACATGCTGGTGCATATGTTTTGATGTGATGCTTGTTGCTCCTTTATGTGTTGATAGTAAGAAATATATTTAAAATACGTATAGTAGATCGATCTTCCTTATTCGGCACGTATTAACCAAATTCCTTGTTTCTAAAGCTCAAATTTTTATTAGGACCATCCTTAAATATTTTCTTTGTCACTCAAAGCACTTCTTTTAGTTCCTCGTCCATCAAGCACTCTCTACAAATTTTTCGGGAATTTTTTTCAGTTTCTGTTCTCACTTTTCTGTGAGCATGATCTAATTTTTAGATGCTCCAAACAATCTTCTCATGAGCTCCAAAAGCTTTATTCGGGTTCCCCATGTTCTATAATGTCTCTGAGAATTTTCTCCGAATTTTCAGAGCTTTTAGAATATTTTTCATAGTTTAAATAATAATTCTGGACTTTTCTATAATTATAATTCTGAAAATAATAAATCTCTTATTCTTTTCCCAACGCTCAAGGCCCATGTTTTTATTTACTAATGGGCTTTAATAATTTATCAGGCCTATTAGTAAAGATGGAGGTTGCAACATCAATTAGTATCATATTGCTAATCGATGTGGATGTGAAGAGTTTTTCTCCCTATATATTTGTACGACTCCTTGGCCAAATCACCAAAACTACATAAAGAGAGCCTCTAGTTTTGAAATCTCTTATGGTAGTAAATAATAATATTTTTCTTGGCTTCATGCTCTGTTGCCGTGACGATCATCCGCTGCCACTCGGAGCTTCTCCACGATGCTGCATTCGTTGACGTGAGAGGCGAGATCTGTCTTCATGTCCACCTTCTCCAAGATCAGTTGACGTCAATTTCGTGGCCACCAAGCATTGTTAATTTCTACCATCGACAATCACCGATGAGCCTTTCGGTCCGTTCCTCTCACGTTCATATCTATCGGTATCACGTCCCTTCCAATTCGTTCTCATAGTGTTAGTTTCGTAGTGAAAGATAGAGCTAACGTTTTCATATCACATATATGAATTGATTAAGTTTATATTAACACAGCTAGTTTCCAACTAAAAGAAATACATAGATGATTAGGCTCTGATATTTTAACATAAATGTTAGTACGACATGAATATGTTTTAAATTTAGATTTTGCTTAGTTTAAACATGCTTCACATATTAAACTTGTTCACGTGTTCTCACCCATATCAATTTATATTTTGCAAGTCCAAGTTTAAATTGACTAAATTATACAACATTGCTTATATAAATAAAACAGAGTAGCTTTAACTCAACTTTTAAATTAAATTATATTTTAACTAATCAGGTCTAAATAACTTTTCACATAGTTTTGCTCAATTAAAATGATAAATCAAGCATATATATGGTTTTTCTTTAATATAATATAAAAGCATGTGTAGTCGTTTCTTTTGAACCGTAGCTTCGACTAGAGTGTTTTTATGCTTGTGTGCCCGTAGCAATGCGTAGAACCGTTTTCAAACCTTTTTATTGATTGGTGTATTGTTCTAAATTTATTATGTTTGCTAGGCATGTTTGTTCGGACGCTTGTGTGGTATGATCCTGTCTAGTCGGTGAGTTTTATGTGGTGATCAAGAAGGATCAGAGTCGGTAATAGTGAGCAAGCAATTAATTGAAGACTTGGACAACTAGCAAGATCAGCAAGAGCAATTGGATTAAGGCAAGTATAGCATTTGGGTTTTATTTCTGTGACCATGATCGTGTGGCTAGATTAATGTTAAGTAATAAACGATAAAAATGACTTTTTAGCAACTTGATGATTTGTCTGTACGTGATCACCCGGGACAACAGTGCAACCATGAGGGCTATAATGGCTCTGGCTTTAGTTAAGTATGAGTAACTTTTGTAGCTCGTTAGCGGTTACCCGTTGTGGCGCAATTGGGGAATAGCAGACTGTGGATTCCTGCGGGTGAATCACACGGACTGACTAATGAAACCAAGCGGCCCTAACTTGTTAGACGAACCTTTGAAAGACTTCATAGTGATCCCTGCCGACCTCCCTAGGAAGGGGTTAAGAGATTAGCTACCTCGGGCGAAAGGGTAAATCATGACTCATGGGTAAAGATGTACAACCTCTGCAGAGTATAAAACTGGTATACTAGCCGGGCTCACGGTCAGGAGCGGCCTTGGGGACATCTACATTAAGGGTGATGATTCTTGTGTGTTAAATATGCCCATTGTTTATTGTTTAATGCTTTACATTATTTATGTCACATTGATCATGAGATGTGGGAGCTATACAATCTAGTTGCTATACTTGTGGAGTTCGACATGGACTCACTCTTGCTATTTCCCCAAAACCTCAGGAGGAGTTTAGGCTTGTGATCAACCAGTCAGTTGGATCCTGTAGAGAGAAGTTAATACCCAAAGTTTGAAGTTGTCTATCCGCTGTTTGCTAATAAAGGTTATCACTTTTATACTAAGTACGTTATATATTTATGCATTGTCTTTTGATATTACCCCTTATTTGTAGCTATATGTGAGATTTGGCATCTAAAACTCACATATGATGCATATCTGGTTTTGTCCTTAAAATCGGGTATTACAATATACAAAATCACCCTCTTTGAAGCTCAAATCCCTTCTTCGGGTGTCGGCATAACTTTTCTATCTGGACTGTGCCACTCTTAGGTTATCCCTAATCATTGTTGACGGTCCTTAAGTATCAAATTTAATTATCAAATAAACAAAGAAAAGGATCCAAATGAAATCAACATCTAGACTTAGGGTTTTATCTGACAGAATTCCACGAGTTTTGGTGTTTGTCTATTTCTGCAGGGGGTTATCGGGGAATACGGAAGAAAGGCCCACATGTCGGGATTACATAGAGATATTAACGTGCCGTGCAATTATCTTACATCTACAAGACTTCAGAAGCCACGGGAAGGAAGCAGAGGCCGAACGGGGCCAGGCACTGGGTGCCCGCCCAGTTGCCCTGGGCGCCTACCCTTCTGCTAAGTCCAATCAGGACTCTGTTTCGGGGAAGATCTCCACCGACCTAAAGGATCAATGATAACCGTTCAATCAATGTCGGTTTAATCCAATAGCCCATATTCACTTGAAGGGACTATAAAACCAGACCCCCTGGCCCTTGGATGAGAGAGCCTCTCAACCCTAATTTATTATTCCTCAAGCGAGAAGAAGCCCCTGATCAAGATTAGAGCCACCACATCAATTAGACATCTAGATTAGCATAGCTACATAGGATTAGAACTAGAAGGAGTCAATCTTCGATTGGTTTCCGGATCTGTCAAGAGTATTCTTGGTAATTCTCTAATTGTGCTTCTAATTGTTCTTCTAATCATCTTTGTTCTTCAATATTATGAATATGACTTTGTTCTACTTCAATATATTGCTTATGACTTTGCTCTACTTGTTTATATTCAAGATTATATTGTTCTTAGTTTGTCATAGTTATATACTTGGCTTAGTTAGATTGGATCTATATACATGTTTAGGATCATATAGCGTTTATCCATCAGATCCATGGGTAAATGATAGATATTGTGTAGGCGTGGTGCTTATACCGTATTTATCTGCGATTGTACCCAATATGCCAGATCGTGGGGTAGTTCGTGATAGTGACAGCTTCATTGATTCTTATATAGTCCCCCTTTCGTGTATTGGGCTGGCAGAGCAACATTATTACAGGGGAGTGATTGCTATGTTTCTCATTTACCTTGCTAATATCACTATGCATGGGCGTAGTCTTGTCTCACAATGATTGCTAAGTATGCTTGCACTAACTATGATAATGCTAGACTATATAGTTGAGAATAACTTAGGAAATATTCTTGTAGTTCGTTCTAATTCCATGCTAATGACTTTCTAGAGTATCTAATTGAGGTTCTTATCATATTTATATGTGGCTAAGTTATGATAAGAGTAATTATCTTTGTCACTATTCATTACTTCATACATCTTTTAAGTGACACTTATCCCTGTATGAAAGAGTTAGATACAATGTTCTCAATTATACATGCAATGATAGATACTCAATCTCATATTCTATTCTGTAATCAATATTGATGATTGCTAATCCCTTCCTAGTGGTAAAAATATAAATAACGATACCTAGAATACTTCCCAGTTAAAATGCTACATCGGTATTATCTGTGCGCTTGCAGATCCCATTCATTATTTATTTAGAAGACCAATTGCATATTTCAATACCGCGTCTCTCATGTCATGCTGGGGATGACAACTTGGCTTAAGTGGTATGAGAGATAGGTTTGGTATTTTTGGCACCGTTATCAGATTTAGAAAACTATCTACTTTTGGTAATAATGTTAAGAATACCCAACAAGCATTTTTGGTGCCGTTGCCGGGGAAGGTTGATTACTAATCAGGAATGGATATAGATTTTTGAGTTATCATTCGCATCACTAATATGATTGAGCTTATCTATTCTCTCATACAGTTTTACCCCAATATTTTCTATTTTTATCTTATGCAGGGGAATGTATGAATAGAAGACATCTTCCAGGAAATTTTGTTGACAATCCCGAAGCATTATTCAGAAAAACAAGAGCCAAGCTCAAGAAGGGATCATCAACACTACAGCAAGAAGCTTCATCCAATCAAGAAGATCACCGGAACTTGTCTTCAGAGTTCGAAGCCATGGCGAACAAATCAATCCGCGAGTTCTCAGCTCCCACTACGGACAACATCCGCACTGGACCTGCTGCAGAGATCGATGGCAACTTTGAGCTCAAGCCTGGACTTATCAACATGGTGCAATCCAACCAGTTCTGTGGGAAGGCACACGAAGATGCTAGTGCTCATCTCCAACACTTTCTAGAAATTTGCAACACATTTACCATATCAGGAGTCCCCAAAGATGCTATACTACTTCGCCTCTTCCCATTCTCACTGTTAGGGAGAGCGAAGCAGTGGTTCTACGCTACAAAGGAGAAGACTACTACGTGGGCACTCTGCTCAACAAACTTCCTGGCTAAGTTCTTTCCCATGGGCAAGACCAATTCTCTCCGTGGGAAGATTACAAGTTTTCAGCAACAACATGATGAATCTGTTCCAGAAGCATGAGAGCGCTTCCAAGACTACATCCTAGAATGTCCCCATCATGGAATGGAGAGTTGGCTACTAATGCAGACATTTTATCATGGGCTCGGCATTCCTATCACTCACCATATCACAAGCCACAGCTCTTATGGAGAAGATGGCGTCCAACCAAGGCTGGAATGAAGAGAGGACCCAGACACGCAAGAAAGGTGGAGGTATGCATCAGCTCAAGGAGGTAGACATGCTATCTGCAAAGCTAGACCTGCTCATGAAGAAGCTCGATGATAGAGCTGGAGATAAGAAAGAAGTTATGCACATCTACGACTCTCACATGACTTGTGAGGAGTGTGGAGACACTGGACACTCAGGCAACCACTGCCCTGAGATGCTTGAGGATGTGAACTACATCAACAATAACAACAACTACTACTACAACCGTCCTCAACAAAATCAAGGTTGGAATCAACAGAGGCCTAACTACTCAGGTAATTATCAAGGTAATAATTCTTAGAACAATACTAATAATTTTCCACCTTTGAGAGAGTTAGTATCTAATCAAGGAAAGCTAATGGATAACCTATCTAAGAAATTGGCATCTAATGATAAAATGCTAGAAAATATAAATAACAGAATGGATAATTTCTCTACTGCCATCAAGAATCAAATTAGCTTTAATAAAATGATTGAATCTCAGTTAAATCAAATAGTTGTTGCTGTTCCTACTACTAACCCCGGTATACCATCACAACCGGAAGGATTAGAATATGCAAATCTTGTAGACATGTTTGATGCAGGTAATAACTGGAGTAACCCCGTCACTGAATTTACTAGTGACCTTCTGCCAGTCAAGAGAGGTGATCCAGGACGCCCCGCCATCCCGATCGCCATCAGCATGGTGGACATCCCAGAAGCACTCTGCCACTTTGGCTCTTGCGTCAACATTATAACCAGGGTACTCTATGAAAAATTCTTTACATATCCTTTATTAGAGACAACCATGTGTTTGCAGTTTGCAGATCAGGCGTTAAGTTTTCCAAAAGGAATATTGAAGAACCTTTTTTGTGTCCGAGTTGGTACCTTGTATGCCCAACAGACTTCGTAGTGGTAGAGACCGGTAATGATGAGAGGGCACCCATCATCTTAGGGAGGCCATTCTTAAACACCTCGGGAGCTGTCATCTACGCCAGTGTTGCCAAGTTCAGTTTCTACATCAAAGGGAGGAAGGAGACGTTTTCCTTCAAGAACAAGACTACACAAATCCCAGATCAATCCAGACGTGAATCAAGGAAGAGGACCAACAGGAGGAACAGGAACAAGCAAGTGTGGACCGAGTCAGCTAAGAGGGTCACTGCAGTTCATGGAGGTCAGGATCATCAACTTAAGTCACCGTTTCTGACCAAGAAGGACGACCTAGGAATGCGAAGCATCTACTGCTCCATAAATGGATACAGCTTCTACAAGACGTTTTGCGACACCGGATCAGGCATCAACATAATGGCCACAGTCACCTATCGGCTCTTGTTCGGAACCATGCCCTTAAAACCAACATACATTCAGGTCCAGATGGCAGATCAGACGTTTCGAGAAGTTAAAGGTACAGTAACTGATGTCCCAGTCAAAATAGATGATCATTTTGTCTACACAGACTTTCAGGTTATTGACATGGGAGAAGATGAATACGATCCACCCATCATCCTTGGAAGACCATTCCTCAGCATTGTTAAAGCAATCATCTACATTGGAACCGGAGAAGTCCATATGCACTTCCCCTCAGAGAAGGTACGCTGTTATTTCACTGACCCTAACTATATCGTTGAAGAATCTAAGCAGGTAAGAAAACGACGCAACCGCAACCAGCGGAGGCAAATCATCAAGGACGGATGGGTAGACTATGAAGGAGAAGTTGTAAGGTTAGAAGACGTACAGTTTAAACAAAATTATCCAGAGGAGACCGAAGCACCGAGTCAGGTATGGAAATAGAAGATAACTATACATGAAGAAGAGGCGCTGCCGGAAGTACCGACTCCGCCATCCAACGAATCCCAGGACAATTGAGAAAGAGGAGAGTCCTATTCGGAGGACTTAAAAACACCGAACGCCTTGCCAAGAGAATTCAAGAATCAAGAAGACTAGCAGACGGAGGACATTCTAATCGCCGTCAGGATGCTGCCGACTTTCAAATACACCTCTGCCACCTGCTAGCTACATCAAGAGAAATTACGTCAAAATTCAGCTTGGGAGAGAGAACCCCCATTTATCCCGATAAGTATTTCTACCTATCTTTATACTTACATTATATTAGAATATAAATATACATAAACTAGGAAAAAAACAAATAAAGATTTTGTGCTTATATAAATATATATATCTTTTGCTTAGTGTGCTTAATAAATAAATAAAGTGGCTATGCTAATCTGAATCTTAATAATAAACTCTATCATGGATATGATGAATAGTTGCTCTGCTTAATTTTTAAAATTTGAAGTTCTCTCTCAAGTTTAGACATAACTGTTATAATTTAAAGCCTCCTCTAGACCTAAACTTGTGGGATGAAAACTTGATCTGAAGTCTAAGTTGTTAACGGATATGATATGGGCAGGTTGAGCTGCTGTTTATCTGTTCCTAGAGATGCTAGAATTCTGGAGAATTTTATTTTTGAAAATCTTTAAAATGTTGCATAATGAGTTCCCGTATGATGAGAGTTAAAATTCCTACCACAGCCATATATACATGCTTGCTAGACTTTGAGCCACATATTTACTATTTACTACTTATGAGCATTGAGTGTGGTCAAGCTTTGTAGACCCTTAGGAGCTTGTCATGTGGTTAAATCAAGATTAACTTGCATGTTCACTCACACATGCTACTTCTATTCCGGAAGTACCATCCACATATATCCATCCATTTCCATCTCCAGAATCACCCAAAAATATTCTACTCCTAATCCGGGAGAGAATAACCAAAAATATTTCTGTTTTTCCCTTGTGAAATAAATGCTCAAGTTATCTTGTTACTACCACTTGCTATATTATCTCAAGAGATGAGTGCTCTAAAAAAAGAGAAAAAAAGAAAGAAAAAAAGTATACGAGGAAATAAAAAGGGGCAAGTGCCCGGAACCTCGAAAGAAAAGAAAAAGTGAGATGAGAGGTAAAAATGGACAAGTGTCTGACAGTAGAATTAGGGGTATACGATACCCACCTAAGAGGAAAGAAAAACAAAATATAGAGCATCTCATTCTCTTCAAAAGTTTCAGAAAGCAAGGAAGGTATGTATCCTCTCAAAAGAGCAAAAGCAGAATGAGACTTTCACCATTATTATCACCATCATCACCATATACCATTCATTCACCACACATGCACATCTTGATTTGACTTATTGATTTGTTTCTTTGGATCCATGGTTTGACTATGCAATAAATGTCTTGTAAGTATGTATATTTTATCTTCCACCTATGAGCTCCAGATATTAAAGCCTTATTAGAGTAGGGTGAGAGAGAGAAGGCAATGAGAGAAGGCATATACCATCACTGCCTTGGTAAGGATCCAGAAATACCACAAAAGAGAGATTTGAGAGAGTCATACAAGGAATCTCTGAGTTTTATTTGAAAATATGCAAAAACTTCAGAGCTATAGCTGATCAAGAATAAGAGACATGGCACTTGACTAGACTGTTCTATCTATTAACTACTCCAGACAGAAGTGACAGTTACAAGTCCCATGGTGTAAGGTAAAGTAAGTAAGTTTTAAGTCTTGACAGTTTACTCTAACTCAGAGATAAGATCTTATTTAAAAGCATGTGTACCATCAATTTTGAAAGATATTGCAACAACTTCTGATCCATTACTGAGTCTATCCTTGCTCAGGGACGAGCAAGAGGTAAGCTTGGGGGAGTTTGTTGACGGTCCTTAAGTATCAAATTTAATTATCAAATAAACAAAGAAAAGGATCCAAATGAAATCAACATCTAGACTTAGGGTCTTATCTGACAGAATTCTACGAGTTTTGGTGTTTGTCTATTTCTGTAGGGGGTTATCAGGGTATACGGAAGTAAGGCCCACATGTCGAGATTACATAGAGATATTAACGTGCTGTGCAATTATCTTACATCTAGAAGACTCCAGAAGCCACGGGAAGGTAGCAGAGGCCGAACGGGGCCAGGCACTGGGTGCCCGCCCAGTCGCCCTGGGCGCCCGCCCTCCTGCTGAGTCCAATCAGGATTCTGTTTCGGGGAAGATCTCCACTGACCTAAAGGATCAAGGATAACCGTTCAATCAATGTCGGTTTGATCCAACGGCCCATATTCACTTGAAGGGACTATAAAACCAGAGCCCCTCGCCCCTGGAGGAGAGAGCCTCTCAACCATAATTTATTATTCCTCAAGGGAGAAGAAGCCCCTGATCAAGATTAGAGCCACCACATCAATTAGACATCTAGATTAGCATAGCTACATAGGATTAGAACTATAAGGAGTCAATCTTTGATTGGTTTCCGGATCTATCAAGAGGATTCATGGTAATTCTCTAATTGTGCTTCTAATTGTTCTTCTAATCATATTTGTTCTTCAATATTATGAATATGACTTTGTTGTACTTCAATATATTGCTTATGACTTTGCTCTACTTGCTTATATTCAAGATTATATTGTTCTTAGTTAATCATGGTTATATACTTGGCTTAGTTAGATTGGATCTATATACATACTTAGGATCATATAGCGTTTATCCATCGGATCCATGGGTAAATGATAGATATTGTGTAGGCGTGGTGCTTATACCGTATTTATCTGCGATTGTACCCAATATGCCAGATCGTGGGGTAGTTCGTGATAGTGACAGCTTCGTTGATTCTTATGTAGTCCCCCTCTCATGTATTGGGCTGGCAAAGCAATATTATTATAGGGGAGTGATTGCTATGTTTCTCATTTACCTTGCTAATATCACTATGCATGGGCGTAGTCTTGTCTCACAATGATTGCTAAGTATGCTTGCACTAACTATGATAATGCTAGACTATATAGTTGAGAATAACTTAGGAAATATTCTTGTAGTTCGTTCTAATTCCATGCTAATGACTTTCTAGAGTATCTAATTGAGGTGCTTATCATATTTATATGTGGCTAAGTTGTGATCAGATTAATTATCTTTGTCACTATTCATTACTTCATATATCTTTTATGTGACACTTATCCCTGTATGAAAGAGTTAGATACAATGTTCTCAATTATACATGCATTGATAGATACTCAATCTCATATTCTATTCTGTAATCAATATTGATGATTGTTAATCCCTTCCCAGTGGTAAAAATATAAATAACGATACCTGGAATACTTCCCGGTTAAAATGCTACATCAGTATTAATCTGTGCGCTTGCAGATCCCATTCATTATTTATTTAGAAGAGCAATTGCATATTTCAATACCGCGTCTCTCATGTCATGCTGGGGATGACAACTTGGCTTAAGTGGTATGAGAGATAGGTTTGGAATTTTTGGCACCATTATCAGATTTAGAAAACTCTCTACTTTTGGTAATGAAGTTAAGAATACCCAACAATCATCCTCACTTGTTCTTCAACACTTCTTAGGACGTCTAGTCCAAACACCTGTGTCTCACCACTTTGATTCCAGAATAAAGGTGTCCTACACTTGTGACCATACAAAGCTTCAAATGGTGCCATCTTGAGACTCTTCTGGTAGCTTTTGTTATAGGAAAACTCAGCATACGGCAGACATTTGTCCCAACTAGTACCATACTGCAGAGCACAAGCTCTAAGCATATCCTCCAAGATCTGATTAACCCTTTCTGTCTGCCCATCAGATTGGGGATGATAAGCAGAACTAAAGTTCAGCTTAGTTCCCAAGGATCTATGTACTTTATGCCAAAAGTGCGATGTAAACTGAGTTCCTCGGTCAGACACGATCTTCTTTGGAACTCCGTGTAAGCACACAATCCTTTCCATGTACAACTCGGCTAACCTTGCCCCTTTGTAGTTGGTTTTGACTGGTAAGAAATGTGCAACCTTAGTGAGTCGGTCTACTATTACCCAAATCGAGTCATACCCACGTTGAGTACGTGGCAACCTGGTAATAAAGTCCATACCGACTTCTTCCCATTTCCATTCGGGTATCTGCATTGGTTGCAACAACCCTGCAGGTCGTTGGTGCTCAGCTTTCACCCTCTGACAGGTGTCACACAGAGCAACATACTCTGCTACATCCCTTTTCAATCCATACCACCAATTTCCCTCCTTTAGGTCCAAATACATCTTAGTACTCCCAGGGTGTATTGAATAAGCAGAGTCATGCGCCTCACGCAGAATTGTGTCTCGGATAGCCTTCACTTCAGGCACACATATCCTTTTCCCAAACCATAGGGTACCATTCTCATCTATCCTGAAACCTGGTGCCTTTCCAAGCACTACATTATCTTCTATCTCTTTTAATTTCTCAACCATAGGCACACATATCCTTTTCCCAAACCATAGGGTACCATTAACTGACTCTTACGTATCTCTTGCTCCAATGTTGGCTCTATCTCTAGACCCATGGTATGATTCACAAAGCCTTTGTTGAGGTGTTCTATTTCGGCTCACAACTCAGCTGGAATAAATGTCAGCTGAAGTCTGTTGACATAGCTTTTCCTACTAAGTGCATCTGCAACTACATTTGCTTTCCTAGGGTGATAATGCACTTCCAAGTCGTAATCCTTGATCAGCTCTAACCAGCGACGTTGCCTCAAATTCAGGTCTGACTGGGTGAAGATATACTTTAGGCTCTTATGGTCTGTGTAAATATCACACTTATGACCAATCAAGTAATGCCTCCAGATTTTTAAGGCATGGACCACTGCGGCTAGCTCCAGATCATGAGTAGGGTAATTCAATTCGTGTTTCCTCAACTACCTAGATGCATAGGCCACTACTCTTCCTTCTTGCATGAGCACACAACCTACACCTAAGCGAGAAGCATCACAATAGATGGAGAAGCTCTTGCTTAAGTCAGGTAAGGTCAACACTAGAGCTGTGGTCAACCTCTTCTTTAACTCCTCAAAGTTAGCGTGGCATTTGTCTGACCAAACAAACTTAGCACTCTTCTCTAGTAAGGTCGTCATGGGCTTAGCAAGTTTAGAGAATCCTTCAATGAATCTCCTATAATATCCGGCCAATCCCAGAAAGCTACGGATTTCACTCACATTGGTCGGGGGTTTCCAATTCAACACATCTTGCACCTTGCTGGGGTCCACTGCTATCCCTCCATTGGAGACCACGTGTCCCAGAAAGGAGACCTCCTTTAGCCAAAACTCACACTTGCTTCTTTTGGCATATAGCTTATGTTCTCTAAGCTTTTGCAAGACTAGCCTCAGATGCTCCGCATGTTCCTCTTTAGTTTTGGAAAAGATGAGTATGTCATCAATGAACACCACTACAAACTTATCCAAGAACTCCATGAACACCTTGTTCATGAGGTACATGAAATATGCGGGCGCATTGGTCAGCCCGAAAGACATAACTGTGTACTCATACAGGCCATACCTAGTAGTGAAGGTTGTCTTAGGTACATCCGAGGCACGGATTTTCAGTTGGTGATAACCGGATCGAAGGTCTATTTTTGAGAACACACAAGCACCTTTTAACTGATCAAACAGGTCATCAATTCTAGGCAAAGGGTACTTGTTTTTGATGGTTACTTCATTTAGTGACCGGTAATCCACACACATTCTCCTGGTACCATCTTTCTTATCAACAAAGATAACGAGTGCTCCCCAAGGTGATGAACTAGGACGAATAAAACCCTTCTCTAACAACTCCTTAATTTGTTTCTTAAGTTCCTCTAGTTCATTCACTCCCATTCTATAAGGTCTTTTAGCTATAGGTGCAGTTCCAGGTAAAAGTTCAATAAGGAATTCGATGTCTCGGTCAGGTGGCATACCTGGCAATTCATCAGGGAACACATCAGGGAAGTCATCCACCACTTGGTTCTCCTCATTGACTTCATCAGTCAACTGGTTCACGGTAGCAGTTGGAGGTGCTTGCACTGCCACTTCTACACAAATTCTATCCCCTTTAGGTGATGTTACTACCACAGACTTCTGCTGGCACTGAATCACTGCCCGATGTTGCTTCATCCAATCCATCCCAAGGTTAAGGTCAATACCAGAAGTTCTTAGCATAATGGGGTTTACTTTGAACTCTACCCCCCTTAGAGCAACACTAGAGGAGGGACTCCAATAGTTAGCTGGCATAGTACCCCCCGGTGAATTCACTAGCATTGAGTTTTTCATGGCACATAAAGCTATGGTATGTACTCTAACAAAAGCTTGCGAGATGAAAGAATGCGAAGCTCCGGAATCAAAAAGTACAGTAGCAGGGATGGAGTTGATACTGAACGTACCCAGCATGACTTCAGGTGCCTCCTGAGCTGATTCAGTAGACACATGGTTTACCCTTCCAGTGTGGGGTGGTCGAGCACTGGGCCTCTGATTGTTTTGATTCTGTGGAGTTGAGGGGTTCTGCTTCTTCGAGCACTGATGGGCATAGTGACCCACTTCACCACAACGGTAGCAAGCACTGGGGTTGTTTGCCACTGCTGTCTTCACTGGAGCATTGTTGGGCACACCTGGACGGGGTGCCTGGGGGTTAGCTTGCTGCTAAGGGTGTTGATTACCAAACTGCTGCTGGTACTGGGGACGCTGCTGGTTCTGGTTTTGGTTGCGCAGAGGGTGCTGGCCCTGATTCCACTGACTAGGGGGCCTCTGGTTCCTGGGAGGAAAGCCCTGCTGAGGAAACACGCGCGGACGAGTGTTGCTGCTAGATGCCTGCCCCTGAATCTTCCTCTTCTTAGCATCCATCTCTTTGTGCTTATTGTCAATCACAATAGCGCAGTTCACAAGTTCCTGGAAGCTGGGTTAAACATTGGACATCAACTGCAGTTGCAGGCCATCATACAGTCCTTTCAGGAAACGACGTTGCTTGTCAGAATCCTTGGCTACTTCACCCAGAGCGTAACGTGACAATTGAGCGAACTTGTCACGGTACTCAGCGACAGTCATGGAGCCTTGCTTGAGAGCACGGAACTCCTCTTGTTTGAGATCGATGAGCCCCTTTGGAATGTGGTAAGACCGGAAACTTTCGGTGAATTCCCTCTAAGTGACAGGCGGTGCGTTGTTTGGGCGTCCATATTGGTAGGACTCCCACTACTCCTGTGCAGCCCCTTGCAGTTGTCCGGAGGCATACAACACCTTCTCCATCTCATTGCACTGAGCAATGTTCAGCTGCTTCTCCACAGCTCTTAACCAATCATCAGCTTCTAAAGGGTCACTAGCATGTGTAAAAATAGGGGGACGTCCCTTCATGAACTCTCCCCTCTTATCGCGAACCTGGACTGGTGGTGGTACGACGGCGGGCTGGTGATCCAGGCGATCCATCATAGTTTGCATCAATTGAGCTTGCATCAACATGAGCTGCTCCACTGTCACAGGCTGTGGTGGTGGCGGTGGATCCACCGGTGCGCCACGGCCACGGCCTCGACCTCGACCACGGCCTCTTCCTCCTTCATCAGCCATCTGTTTCCAACAAAGGAATAAGCTTTTAGAGGTCTTTCCATAATTATAAACTGATTATAATATCAAATAAGCTTTGTTGAAATTATTCTGGACAAGATGCAAAATCAGCAGTGCAGTATTTAACTCATAACTCGAGTTTCTGAGATCTAACTGAGGCATGCCATACATATTTGGAAAGCTTATGAAATTTCTTACAACTTTTGTTCAGACCACGTTCACAGATTCTGAAATTATCTTGACCAAAAACAGGGGTAAAGCGAATCTGTTCTGTGTTCTAGTCTGCGCAATAGTCCCAGATTGTAACAAGGATATCTCCCAGACCCGAGCAGGTTTTGACGTGGTTCCAGTTGCAAATGAGAGATACATCAGTCTAGTTTCCTCCACAAAAATTTCAGAGTTTTTGGACGTACCACTTCAGAGATAAAAGTTAAACATCACAGGCTGCTCCAGAAAAACAGCACAGCAAC
This sequence comes from Sorghum bicolor, assembly GCF_000003195.3. Taxonomy (NCBI): domain Eukaryota; kingdom Viridiplantae; phylum Streptophyta; class Magnoliopsida; order Poales; family Poaceae; genus Sorghum; species Sorghum bicolor. The sequence continues at coordinate 13,093,134 of NC_012875.2, read as the reverse complement.
AGCAGAATATACCAACCCAACTAAGCATTCGATAATTAAACTTAAGATAACAGAAGTTTGTAGATAAATCCACAACCTTCCAGCAGTCATTACAAGATTCGAATCATGCAAATACATAAACAAATTCAACGGACACATCAATTGTTCACAAACACTCCAAACTTAACTGACACAACGGGACTACGAAATAAAACAACTATGGCATCCTAGGGCTATGGTGCGTCGCCGGAGATGCTAGGAGGTGCGGTCTTCTTTTTGTAGAGCGGTGGCAACTCAAGCTGCTCTCTAAGGCTATCAACCATCTCCTGGAAGCGATCTAGGGAATCCTGCTGTCACGTAGCTCCTCCTGTAGATCATCATTGGCCATCTGCAGGACATGCATATGCCTAACAGTTGCATCCAATGGCGTGTCAACCTCCTGCGGGTTCTCGATGGACCAAGTACCAATAGTAGAATCATGGCGAGGGAGGAACTTGTACTGGTCTGCTCTCATGGCCTCGTAGCGAAGGCCATGGAAGTGAGTGTAAGCCACCTAGGCGGCGTCCTCCATGCTGTCCTGTGCCTCAGCTCGCCTAGCAATGTGACCATGAATGCTCTCTACCATATAGCTATCATGTGCCTCATTCCCCACTGTGATGGTAAGATCCGACCTCCAGTATGTGGCCTCATAGGGGTGTGTGTACTCTGCACAGCAGTACCTGATGCCAATCTCCTTATCAGCATAGTAAGTATCCAACATCTCCCTAAGCAAGTTGTGGAAGTAGACTGTCAGTGAAGGATACTTGTAACGGATGGTGGTAGTCTATCCTGGGTCTTCTTCCTCAGGACCATCTGGAGAAACCACCTCTGGTACAACAGGGGCAGCAGGTGCAACTGGTGAAGCTGGTGGTGTCGGTGCAATAGGTGCCACTGGAACAATTGGTGGAGTGGGTGCAGTGGGAGGAACAGGTGCAGCTGCTACAAGAGAGTCCATCCAGTTTTCATCATCATCATCCACCTCTGTCATCATTGCTGGGTCCTCTTCATCCATAGGGACAGTCTCGTCGTCGGAGATGTCCTCTACTGGCTGGGACGACTGGGGCGTGAACTGAGAGATGTAGTTCCTGGTGCTGGCGCGGCGAGACCTCGTGACAGGCGGCATCTATAAATTTTATTTTAAGATTAGATCAACATTTTGGCTATAGAATAAGTGACATAAGCATAATAAATTTTATAAAATAAAAAAAAGTAAGGTAGAAAGCATTAAATAAAATAAAACAAAGATACTATATCGACCATTGCTACCTAGGCTTGCGTCCTACAGTCAACACAACTTTGATACCAATTTGTCACACCCAATTTCAAGAAAGAAATTGAATGCATAGACTTATGTGCGCCCAGAGATCAATCTCACACATAAGTCACAAATTAAATACCATCATCGCAGTGTTTACAACAAACGTAGTTATTACATCACAAGTCTGGTACAACAGCGGGAATATAAATAAGATAATCTAAGATAACTATCTCATGGCCCTCACACAGGGAAGGTCGACTGGTGAAGCACAAGCCTAAAAGTCCTCCGGGTAGTCCTCATAGCTACCACCATCTGTTACCCATCCGGGATTTTTATCCAAAGAAAAGAAATATACAAGCGTGAGTACATCTCGTACTCCACAAGCATAGGATGAGGATTTATGAGGCTCAAACAGGCTAATCTAGGTTTATAGCGTCAGCTTTTTAGTAGGTCAGCATTTTATCATTAATTATCATTAGGTTATGCTTAAGCTCCCAAGTATCCCATATGATCAGTTATCAGAACCATAGTAAGTCATTAAGTCACATTAAAGCATAATTATACATCATCATGTACCATATAGCCATCAGTAACCAGTTATTCTGTGAGTTTTCCGGGCCGCTCGTGACCGTGAGCATGACTGTTATAACAGTTATACACTCTGCAGAGGTTGTGCACTTTCACCGTGAGTCGTGTTGCCCATATGCCCGGGGTCCGTCGACCCCCAAACACTACCAAGGTGAGCGGGCAGGGTACACTATGAAGCCTTCCATAGGCCTATTCTAACCAGTTAGGGCCACGAGGTTTCCTCGGCAGGCAGATGTAGAAAACCCCCCTTTTCTATGGCACATTTCCATCGCGGCTATACTCATAGAAACAGGGGCAGCACTACACCCAAAGTGGCAAGCCCCTCTTGCGCCCTTTCGGGTAACCTCTAACGAGTTAGAAAAGATCCTATTACTGAGCTAAAGTCATAGCCATGTGACTCTCCCGGTTGCACTGTAAGTCCCAGCTTTTGCCGACAGATAAGTCCTTACGGAGGGTCTAAGCCAACATGACCAACGGTCATTTGTACCATAGCCCTATGTTCCATTTATCATAATCATTTTTAATCAATTAACCATGGTTTCATCACTGATTTCAGATAATATATAATTGGAGTTAGAGCACTAGCACCTCTACCCATATGCAATAAAAACCCTCGGAAACAAGGTAATTGTCATCAACAACTAGGATGTCCTTATAGTTTGCAATATTATACACATGCGGGGTGAAATGTGTAAAAATGAGTAGGACAACAAGGTAGGCCCATGCTATACTTGCCTTGATTCATGTACTCCTGCTGGTCCCCCAAGAGCTCCGGACTCCCGAAATACTCCTCACCGTCTGGGCTCGATCAATACATCACAATCATCACGCATACCAAGACAAACATGCAAGAGAACAATTCCTAAAGTTAGAATAGTACACCAGCAGTAAATAAATTAAATAAAAGTTTTCCAAAATCATCTACGTGCTGCTACGATCACGTCAACGCGAAATTCACGAAAAACGGACTTACGACGCGAAAGTTACGCTTCTGACGGGATTTCAACAGCAATCTACGGACTTGTAATTAACTAGGAAATCTAACAGCGGTAAACCTAAACAATAGTGGTACCAACGTGAAGCTTACGAAATTACGAAACTAACGCAACTTGAACGGATCGATTCGGAGTTCAAACGACGATTTTATAGCTAAAACAATGCGGTGGCAATTCTGTAAATAAAGCAGAGTTTAAACGAATTTAAATAAATAATTAAATCCTGGAAAATCTCTCTGGCCGAGGACTGCGGTGCAATTTTCAATATTTTTGGGGGACTCTTTAACAAGATTGCTCCCGAAGGGGTATGGGCTCTTCTCAGCCGTTGATCTCGCGATGGACGGCCGAGATTAGTTCGCAAAGAAGAGAGAGGGGGAGAAAGGCGGCACGCCGGCCGGAGGGGAGAGAGGAGGCGGTGGGCACCATTGACGGCCGGCCCGAGCTCGCCGGCGAAGTCCTGCAGAGCGCTATGTAGCTCGGTTTCGCGAACTAAACACATCGGGAGAGAGAGGAGGTCGCGGCGAACTCGCTCCCGGCCTCGGAATGGCACCTTCGAAGCTCGCGGGGACGAACCTAGAGAGCACCACCTCGCTCAGGAGAAGGCCGAAGAGGGAGAGGAGGACGAGGCACGCTCACCGACGCGAAGAAGGAAGACGAAGACGGCTCGGAGCAGCGGCTTCGCGCGGCCGATGAAATTCTCCGGCGACCCGGCGACGGTTCTCTCTGCGCGCTCGCGGTTGGGAGCAGAGGCGAGGGGAGGGAAGGCGAAGTGGGCGAGGAGAACGGCTCGGGCGCGCGGGGGGGGGGCTCTCCAACTTAAAGACCGAGGCGCGGGGGGATCGTGGGCGCGGGGGGGGGCGGCTCGGCAGTTTGAGCTGAGAGAGAGAGAGGGAATCGGGGTGGGCAGTTGGGGAAGGAGATGCTGACAGGCGGGACCGGCCTGTTAGCGGGGAGGGAGAGAGGGGGAGGCGGAGCCGGCTGGGCCGTGGCCCAGGAAGGGGCGCGGGGCGTGGGGTTTGTGCCAAAATGGCCGAAAAGAAGGAATTTGGAGAGAGAAAGGCTTTTTCCTTTTTATTTTCCAAAAAAAATTTCAAACTCTTTTCCAAATGAGTTTTTTTGAATTCAAATTCCTTTCTTCAAAACCACTCATCACATAAAAGACATGCACCAGCATGTATGCAACAAAAATTATTATTCTCAACTTATATTAAATATTAATTTCTCTAAATTTATTTATTTTCCTATATTGAAAATGCTCACAAAATAAATTCATTTAAATTCAATTCATCTATTTTAAATAAATAAAATTTTTGGGTGTTACATACAACTTTGTAGTTAAAAACATTTTAATTTGAATTCGTTTAGGGCTTGAAAAATCGATTTGAAATTTTCTTTGCTGAGTGTTTTATTTTTGACAAAGACCATTCTTTGCCGAGTGTCAAAGAAAAACACTCGGCAAAGAATTTTCAAATTTAATACATTCAAATGTAGTTTTTGCATGACAAGATGATTTCAAAACAAAAAGTTATCAACTACAAAGTTTCATAACTTTTTGAGATCTACAAAGTTTATTTAGAGAGTTTTTCCATCTGAGGTTGTTTAAGAAAATCAAAATTTAAAATTTTCAATTAAAAACGCGGTTTTGCATGACAAGATGAACTCAAATAAAAAAATTGCCAAATACAAAATTTCATAACATCTCAAGATCTACAGAGTTTATTTTGGTTATTTTGTCATATGTTCATCCGACATGGTCATTCTAATATTTTTCTAAAATCTTATATATCTGTCTTGTAGTTTCATATACATGGATCTCGGAGTTCGATCTGCGGTACAAATCGGCTAAGGCGGTTAAAGGATAGGTCATGGCCGATTTTGTGACTCAACATCGGGGTACAGTGGAAACTTTGGAAATTGTACCTTGGACGCTCTTCTTTGACGGATCCACGTGTGACCAGGGGGTAGGGATCGGCATAGTGTTAGTTTCTCCTCAGGGAAGGAAGTATGAGTTCTCTTTGCCGATTGTTGCCACGTCAACAAATAATCAATCCGAGTATCAAGCTTTAATCAAGGGGTTGGAGTTGTTAAAAGAAGTTCATCCTGACGCTGTTGAAATCTTCGGGGATTCTATGCTGGTTATAAACCAATTGGCTGGGAGCTACGAATGCTGAAGCGAAGTCCTTATAACTTATTACGAAAAGAGTATGCAACTGTTAAGGGAATTCAAAGATTTCCGATTAGAGCATGTTCCTCGGTTACATATTGAAGAGGCTAATCGGTTGGCCCAGCATGCCTCAGGATATCAACCCATATTGAATACATTATCGGCAATGAATGCCGATGATTGGAGAAAAGAAATCATTGATTATTTATGGGATCCATCTAAGAAGGTTGAGAGGAGTGTTCGGTTTCAAGCTACCAAGTATGTGCTCCTCGAGGATGAATTATATTATCGAACAATCGATGGGGTTCTTCTCAAGTGCTTAAGTGGTGATGAAGCTAAAAGTTTGATGGGAGAAATCCATGAAGGAGTGTGTGGAGCACATCAGTCGGCCTTTAAGATGTAGTGGATGATTAGGAGGAATGGGTATTATTGGCCAACCATACTTGAAGATTGTTTTAAATATTTCAAGGGATGTCAAGAATGTCAGGAAATTTGGTAATGTTCAGAGGGCACCCGCGTCGGCCATGAATCCCATTATTAAACCTTGGCCGTTCCGGGGATGGGCTATTGATCTAATCAACCAGATTTACCCACCATCAAGCAAAGGGCATAAGTTTATCTTGGTTGCCACCGATTATTTCACCAAGTAGGTTGAAGCTATTCCTTTGAAGAAAGTCACATCGGCCAATATGATTGATTTTGTGAAAGAGCATATTATTTACCGATTTGGTATTCCTCAAACGATTACTACCGATCAAGGTACTATGTTCACATCGGGAGAGTTTGATGAATTTGCGATCGGTATGGGAATTAAAGTGTTGAACTCTTCACCTTATCATGCTCAAGCCAATGGGCAGGCTGAAGCATCTAACAAAGGAATTATTAAGCTTATTAAACGGAAGATTGAAGAAAATCCTAGGAAGTGGCATACGTTGTTGAATAAAGCTTTATGGTCATATCAAATGGCTTGTCATGGGACGACCAAAGTTTTGCCTTATCAGTTGGTGTATGGGCACGATGTTGTGTTGCCATGGGAGATTAAAACCGGATCTAGACGACTATCTTTTCAAAACCAACTAACTGCCGATGACTATGCTACTTTAATGAAAGACGAGTTGGATGATTTGGCAGGGCATCGGCTGAAGGCTTTGATGAGTATAGAGGAAAATAAAAAGAGAATTGCTAGATGGTATGATAAGAAAGTAAAGGCTAAGGAGTTTGTCGATGGAGACTTAGTATGGAAACTAATCTTACCGATCGGGACTAAAAGCTCAAAATTTGGGAAGTGGTCCCCTAATTGGGCGGGTCCCTATCGGATAAATCGATCTGCTCCTGGCAAAGCCTATATATTAGAAACTCTTGAAGGAGTTGAATTTCCCAGAGCGTTGAATGGCAAATATCTAAAGAAATATTATCCAAGCATATGGGTCGATGCATAAAAAGTTTAAGTGCCGATAACACTCCTATCGGCTGGATTGAAATGTACCTGGGACTGAATACGATGTTTTAAAAGATGCCGATAACAGTCCTATCGGCTAGACCAACATAATCAGGAGTGTTTGAAAGAAAAAGAGCAAAACACGCCGCCGATGAAGAGTTCATATGTTTAGCAGAGCCTGGATCGTCGATATGGCGCGCAGACGAATATGATCGGCTTCTTCTATCTCCTTCATGTCTTCATCGGCAGAGCCCTCCACTGGCTTCAGTTTCTTCTTCATCTACAGTGCCTTGCGGGCTTGGACGTTTCGCTCTTGTTCAAGGGTCTTGATCGTCTCGGGCAACTGGCTTTCTTCCTATTGAGCTTGGGACAGAGCTTCTTCTACTTCCTTAAGTTCCGCTAGCAGAGCTTCCCTCTTTGCCGATAGGTCAGAGATCTTCTGTTTCAGCGTATCTCCGGAGGATTTTAGAATGCCGATGCTCTTATGCTTTTCATCGACAAGATGCTTCACTTTCATCACCTCCTCTGAGAGCTAGGCGTAAGTGGCTCTATCGGCAAGGCGTTGAGTGGCCTTTTGGTACTGCAGCTGACGACTCTCTAAGTGTGCAGCCTAAAAAAGAATCTCCTCGGCATCGGCAGGGTTTTGACCTCTGAGAGCCTTAAACAGAGGCTTGACTGGATCAGAGTCATCGACCAATTGCGCTGTATCTTGATGAAGCAGGGCCGACAGATCCTCCGGCTTTGCTCTGATCTCTGCCGATGAGATCCCAATCGCTTGGGAACAACTTGCTTCTTCGCCTTCGTTATCAGAAATTTCAATAGCGAAGGAGAACAGACTGTCAGGAGAATCTTGTTCCTGAAAGAGGAAAGGAGATGGGTTATTTGATGACGAAATATTAGTAAAATACAGAATGATAATCAAATAACTTACTTGTTTCAGAGCTATCTCTCGCCTCTGGCTAGTTGAGGCCGATGGTACTACAGGTTGATCGGCTGGAATTGCCGATGAAACTATATCAGCTGAAAGATTAACAGAAATAATTATAAAGTGAAAAATAGACCCATCGGCAGTAATTTCATAGAGAGTATGTTACCTTGAGGGGGTGCAGTACTTGTCTGAATCGAGGAAACTACCGATGCTGGATGATTAAGCTTGCTGGATCGGTGGTCTGCTCATGTAAATCAGCTGATATTTCTTCCGGCTGAGGTTCTTCTGGCTGAAGTTCTTCTGGCTGGGGTTCTTCTTGCGGCTGAGGAGGAGACGATGCTTGTTGTGTCTGAGCTTCTAGAGAAGAGGGAGACGATTCTACAGGGATAGGAGACCTTGGAGGAGGGGGAGGCGTTGCTGTTCTCTGACGCTTCACTTGTGACTTGGTACTATTGGGACCCTTTCTCTTTGGTTAGCTGGACTGAGGGGCATCGGCAGTCGTACTTCTAGTCTTTGCCGATTTGCCAGTTTGCTGATACAACAATGAAAGTTTTATGAGTACAAGTGTAACAGGGTATTGATGAGGTTCTGATTAAAGTAATAAAAGTTACCAATGAAGTTCCCATGCTAGCCGATGTATCCTGAAAAATTGTGTAAATGTAAGAATGGAATCGGTATAAGTTGAGAAATTCAAGAATTTACCTTGAAAGCTTGTGCCAAAGCAGTGGCAGCTAACGACGGGGATGTTTTGGTTCACTTGGTGGTGATTTTCTTGAAACGCACACCCCGGTGCATTAAAGCAACCAAGCTTGGAGCGTTGTTGCCGATCAAAGAGATCGGGCCCGATGGAAGGAGTTCGATCGGCCTGCCACTTCTGCTAATTAATGGTGGCGTATCATCAACCTGTATAAAACAAGAGAAGTGAGTTGCCGATAGAAAATGAGAGTGAAAGGATTGAAACATCGGTTAAAATGCTTACAGTATTATCGGGGACCTTGGGGTCGATCATACCACGATATGTGAGGGCCGATCTGCAGAACAAATGCTCTTTCCACTCTTCCCACCACTGTTTATATGCCTGAGTAATGAAGAGAGCTAGGATCCAAGCCGATAGATCGACATCTGTATCAGCGTTTGGTGGAAGTTGGGCTATTCTGATCCACTCAAGGTTGCTGGTGATGGTCTCCCTCGGCTTTACCACATCGGCGTAGCAAAGTGCAATCGGCAGCTGACCGAAAGCAAGTTGGCGAGCTAGTGCCAATGGGTTGTAAAACTCGTAGGTCAGATTAGAAGCTTTCCCACTACCAAAGAAGTTCACTGGTATGGCCCTTGGGGTGATAATTGCCATTATCACATCACGGTCCTTGTTGAAAGCATCATTGAAGGGATGGAAGGTCAGGGGAAATCTGGTGTCTAGATCTTCATATGGCATCCATGCCCGCTGTTCTCTGGTCAGACCTTCATAGAGAGTTTGAAAGAATCAGCTAACCTGGTCTTCATTACTACCAGTGCCACGTAAAACTATGGCAGCTTCGCCAAAGTTCAAGGGGGAACGAGTTGCCAATTCTTCTTCATCCAATTCATAATCTTTTGCTATATCCTTGGGGAAGCGCTGTGCAAAGAGGTCGAATTCAAGGCGTTTGTGCATGTGGAGACTAAGCCACATGTTGATAAACCACCAAGGACCCCCTAAGTTGCCGATGGGTTGACCGAGTAGAAGTTTCTTGGCTACCTGATGAAGAAGGTGATAGGCAGAGCCAAGCAGGTATCGGCCGAGAGGAAATCAGCTACCATTGGCTAATCTTTCTGCTGCCGATAGGTAAACAGAAGTTGGTCCTGCCGATCGGCCACAAAATACAAACTTATCCAGCCACATATTCAGGAAGGTGCTTTGTTCTTTTGCGCTGACGGGTCCTGTTTTTCGGTACTTCTAAATGTACCCAGACCAACCGCCGATAGCACGAGTTTCTACCTTAGAACTGGGTTTGGTGTCAAATAGATGGCTGTTATCGGCAGTGGATATATCTAAAGCGGTGTGCATGAGTACATCGGCAAGTGTAGGAGAAGCAGGGCCGTAGCCAAACACAAAAGCAATTAGCAGTGACTCATTCCTCTCCATATCGGCAAGAGACAATCTGATACACTGGTCTAATTTCCGCTCGCCCCATTGAACCTCATTCGAGTGGCTAACTCTCAGGAACCAATCCTTCCATCCCTTGGTAGGACTGGGCCAGGAACGGAAGGCATCTTTCCATAGATCTAGGGAAAAGTTTTCGGCTCTAAAGGGGATTCTGTTTGTCTCTGCGTTTATCAGGTCGGTGGGATCTGGGTTTCCTAGCGGGCCAAGACATTGGAGGTGAGGTTGATCGGTAGGAATAATGATCTTATCGGCCAAATCCTAGAAAGTTTTGAGGATAAAAAAGAACAAAAAGAAAAAGGAATATTCAGTAAGAGGAATTGTGGATGAATAGGAGTACAGCAAGAGTGCAGGAGAAAGGGTGGTAAGCTATCCTCAGGAAGAATGAAGTTGATGGCTATCTCCTCGCTAGTAAGAAGATCGAAGACTTGGGGGTTGGTGAAGGAAGGCCTTTGTTGAAGTTCTTGAAATCCTCGGGTAATGCCGCCGCCAGGAAAGTATATTTTGGGCTGTAGAATGATGAGGTGAAGAAGGAGTACCGGAGAAGGAAGTATTTATAGGATAAATCGAGCAGGGGCAAATCTGACTTATCTCTTTGCCGCATCCGTGAAATCCGAGAGTATTCAGGTGGATATGGTAACTGTTCGCACGGTAATCAAGGGATTGCGCAGGTGATTTGACAGCAAGCGGTCATAATTTTGAAGATATTTCACTGTACAAGATCTCCTGGTCGGTCTATCGGCAGTTCCTTCTAACGGTAATATTACCGATGGGCGCATAAAGTGGAAAGATTCGGTTCGGGAGGTTGAGAAATTCGAGGAGTAGGAAGAAGAAGCGAGCCAAGGTTGTTCGGATTTAATGGCCGATTACCAAGTTGGGAGAATTAATTGTGGAAAGGCATCATCATTGCAGAGAATTTTAGAGCATTAATGATTTTATACTCTAAAATTGGGGGGCATGTGTTGACACCGTTTTTGGACACGTATCTTTTGACGCGTATCTGGGGATAGTGAAGTGTAGATCGGCAGATGAAGTAACGGTAACTAGTCTACAGGGAAGTTGCCGATGAAGGTGGTTGCCGATGAGGAAACAACTGAATGTGACTAAGTCCAGAGGTAGTGACGTGTTCGTGCTGATGACCAGTATCAATGCCGATGGCCACAACAAGAGATCTGCTGATGGCTCTAAAGAAAAGCGTGGAGGTTGCTGATTGATCTGTGGCGGTGCCCCGGTCGACTACGAGGGGGTAGTTTTATGTTTTCCTAAGTTATTAGAATTCGTTTTGTGTACGGGTTCCGTTTAGTTTGGAATTCGAGTCCTAGTCGTGTTTGGTTGTAGCTCTTCGGACAAGGTATAAATGTAGACCCTAGAGCAATGTAATGACAATCGATCAATCAATCAAACATAAGTTTTTACTCATATTCTAGCATCTACTTTTTCAACGACTTCGTCATATTTTCTTTTTACTACGAGTCCTTAGGAATTCGTCGACTTAAGCTCGGCGTGTTCTGAAGTTCGCGTGATCACCTCTTGGCCGTGACATCTGGGCGCATCGCTGTTGTCGGGACCAAAGTGGTCGAGTTACCACCTTTGTCGATTGTAAGGTCAAATTGGCTGGCACGCCTTAACGTTTGAATCGGGTATTAGCCCTTTGTGTTTGCAGATCAGTTTTGCACCAACAACTGTAGCGGGGATGGAGTTGATGTTGAACGTACCCATCATAACCTCAGGTGCTTCCTGAGCTGTGTCAGTGGACACATGGTTCACCCTTCCAGAAAAAGGAGGTCGAGCAGGCCTCTGATTGCTGTTCTGGTTTTGATGGGCTGGTGGATTCTGCTTCTTGGGGCACTGGTATGCATAGTGTCCCACCTCTCCGCAGTGGTAACAGGCATTGGGGTTGCCACTGGGTGCTGCACTCTTGCCAGGAGCATTGTTGGGCACTCCTTGGCGTGGTGCTTGGTTGCTGGCCTGTTGTTGAGGGCACTGCTGACTCTAATTTCCATACTGCTGCTGGGGACATTGTTGGTTCTGGTGGCTGTACTGCTGGTGGTACTGAGGACGCTGTGGGAACTAACCACGGTTCCACTGATTTGGTGGCCCTTGATTACGCTGAGGGAATCCCTGCTGAGGATACGCACGTGGGCGAGTGTTGCTGCCCGACGGCTGCCCCGGGAGCTTCCTTTTCTTCGCGTCCATCTCCTTGCGCTTGTTGACGATGACAATGGCGCGGTTCACCAATTCTTGAAAACAAGGATATGTGTTGCTCATCAGCTGCAGCTGCAATCCATCATACAAACCCTTCAGGAGGAGGCGCTGCTTGTCAGAGTCCCTGGCCACCTCATATGGAGCATATCATGATAATTGTACAAACTTGTCACGATACTCAATGACTGACATCGATCCCTGCTTGAGAGACCGGAACTCTACTGCTTTCAGTTCTATCAGGCCCTCTGTAATATGATGGGACCTGAACCCTTCAGTAAACTCCTTCCAGGTGACTGGTGGAGCATTGTTCGGGCGTCCATATTGATAGGACTCCCACCACTCCTGTGCAGGTCCTTGCAGCTGGCCTGAGGCGTACAACACTTTCTCTAGGTCGCTGCATTGGGCTATGTTCAGTTGCTTCTCGACTGCTTTTAACCAGTCGTCTGCCTCCAGTGGATCAGAGGCATGGGTGAACACCGGGGGATGACCTTTCAAGAACTCTCCACGCTAGTCGCGGACTTGAACCGACGGTGGTGCTGCTACTGGTTCATTGTTCATGCGGTTCATCATGGCTTGCATCAGATTGGCTTGCATACCCACGAGCTGCTCCATAGTCATCGACGGCGGTGGTCGTGGTGGATTCTCAGGTACACCACGTCCACGGCCACGACCGTGGCCACGACCACGTCCACGACCAGCGCCTGCTCCTTCGGCGTCCATCTGCTTCCAACAAAGATTCACGGCTTTTAGTGATCTTCCAAAATAATTATTCATCGCTTATAATGAATAAAAACAAGACCAGCAGTTTTCTGGACCAGTTTCAAACTCAACAGGTCAGTAATTCATGCTTATCTCAGACTCTAGAGATAAAATGGGAACATGGTATACATCGTTGGAAAGGTTAAGAAATTCTCTACAAACTTTATTCAGACCACATTTACTGGTTCCAAGAGTAACATAATCAAAATTGTGGTTTAACAGGTTTTGCTCCGGTTCTCAGTCTGCGCAGGTACCGCAGATTAAATCGGACATATCTCATAGACCCGAACAGATAATGAGGTGATTCCAGTTGGAGATGAAAGATATGCCAGTCTAGTTTTCACCATAAAAGTTTTGTAATTTTTGACTGAACCAATTATGAGATACAGAATAAACATCACAGACTGCTCCAGAATCAGCATGACTGAGACAAAGATAAAGTAACCCAACCTCACATTAAACAACATTTACTTCTAAGATTAAGGTTTAGAAACATGCGGACAGGCCCACATGTTTCCACAATCAAACAAAAACTCCAAATCATAATTGCTCATCATCACAAACAGCAACACTAAAAGTTCACAAGCCACATATAACTAAAACACTTGTGCTAACGTCTAACTAGAAGGTACTGGGACATCTATGGAGCTCTATCCTGCAAAATGAACTTGCGGGGCTTATTGTTGTATATGGGTGGCTGTCCAAGCTGACCACGCAACTCATCCACCTGGTGCTGGAGGCGCTTCCCCGCCTGCTGTGAAACACGCAGCTCCTGCCTAAGTGCCACATTCATCTCATGAATGGCACTAACGTGCCTCACTGTCGTATCCAGGGTAGGGTCACCGGCAGGAGGTGCCAGGACATGCCATGTCCTGCCATCTGGGTCGTTGCGGGGAAGGAACCGGCACCTATCCTCCTACATGGCCTCAAAACGACGACCATGGTAGTGAAAGTACGCAGCTTGGGCTGCATCCTCCACACTCTCATAGGCGGAAGCATGCCTAACCTTGCTCTCATGGATGGACTCCACCTCATCCGAGTTGTCAACGTTGTTCCGAGCTGTGATGATCACCTCGGCCTTCCAGTAGGTGTTCTCCAACGGGTGCCTGTGCTCCGAGCTGAGGTAGCGGACGGTGGCAGCAAACTCCGGGTAGTAGCTCGCCAACACACCCGTGAGTAGAGTGTGGTAGTGAGCGTCCTCGTCAGCCTCCATGAACTTGTTCCTGGAAGTCCATCCCATCTCCGGAACAACCTGTGGGTGCTGAGGCGTCGGCGCTGAACCCGTAGACGCGTGCGGTGCAGGCGCAGGTGGAGCAGGCGGGACTGGAGCGGCGGCCTGCGGGATTGGTGTTGACGGTTCTTAAGTATCAATTTTAATTATCAAATAAACAAGAGAAAGGACCAATATGCAAACAACACCTAGAATTAGGGTTTGATCTAACAGAATTCCACGAGTTTTGTTGTTTATCTGTTTCTACAGGGGGTTATCAGGAAATAAGGAAGAAAGGCCCACATGTCGGGTTTACATAGAGATATCAATGCACCGTTCAATTTTCTACCATCTAGAAGACTCCAGAAGCCATGGGAACGAACAGGAGGCCAAACGGGGCCTGGCCCAGGGCCCCCGCCCTGAGGACCAGGGCGCCCGCCCCCCTCTGGATTCCAATCGGGACTCTTTTCACGGACCAAGCTCCACCGACCTAAAGGATCAAGGATAACTGTCCAATCAATGTCGGTTTGATCCAACGGCTCACGTTCACTTGAGGGGACTATAAAACCAGACCCCTGGCCCTTGGAGGAGACAAGTTCATCATAGAGTTGAGAGGTGCCCTCGAAGGAATACCTCTCCTCTAAATAAAATTTCTTTTAGGCTTAGCAACCAATGTGAGTAGAATTAGATCTTCTAGTTTCTACTAGATTAAGAGAGATAGAGTGGAGGTGTAGATCGGAGGAAGCCCGGCCTGTCGGTGTCTACTCCGAGTTTGTACCTGCGGGATCAAGTTCTCCTAACCCCAAGCATGCTCCTAGGATTCTTCAGTATTTCGACTTCTAAATTCTAGTAAGTTCTTGTTTTATTGTTCTTTGGTTTATGAGTTTACTTTAATCTCTTCGCGTAGAGTTTAGAGTAATCATCTCTAGCGTAGACGTGGTGTTTGGGCTAGGATACTCATAGATATTCCCTGACTAGCTAGAACATGGTAGTAGCGAGGAACGTGACATTTCCGAGTTACCTTTGCAAACCATATCTCGTTAGCAGGAAGGATAGGGTTTATAGGTGCGGGTTGAACATCCTCTATGGTGTCTAGATTCCGTAAGCTTCCCCAATAGAACAGTAGATCATCCTTACCAAGGTTAGAAAGAGATTACGGTTGTAGTCTTCTCTATTTATCACTCACATCGAGAAACATTCTTTGTAGCCTAAAGGTTAGTAGTAATAGACTAGGTTAGTCAGATGCACTCTTTCTCCTACTGGTAAAAAAATAAATACGATATTCTGGATAACTTCCCGTGTGAAGTGCTCACCGATATCCGTGCGCTTGCGGATCAATTTCTTATTGCGTTCCCAAATACCAACAAGCATTTCTGGCGCCGTTGCCGGATAGAAAGACGGTTTGCTGAGTTAACCTTGAGTCTTACTACTAGCTTGTATCTATACATTTATCTTTTCTTATCTTTTATATTCTTTATTTATTTTCTTTACTCTTACCTTATGGAAAACCAATATTCTAAATCGATCCATGAATCTGCAATCCCTCCAGTAACTGACCTTTTACCATGGGAGTCATCACAGCCTATCCAAACATCCCAGTATAGGTTAAGTTCTAGGTTGATTGACATGATTCAAAACCTATCTTTTTCGGGAAAGGAAGACGAAAACCCTTACCTTCATATTAGAGATTTTGAGCAAACATGTGATTGTCTTCGCATTGAAGGCATTTCTGATAAAACTTTACGTTGGAAGCTTTTTCCTTTTTCTTTAAGGGGAGAAGCTAGACAATGGTATAATCAGAAGGTAAGTCAACAACAAGGTGAATGGGGAGTTTTACGAGCCAACTTTTGTCTAGATTTTTATTCCCTCGACCGTATCGGCGACCTGAGACTCAAAGTCCTATCTTTTAAACAAAAAGATAATGAAACTTTGGGAAAACCCTGGAAACATTTTTTTGATCTTTTAGAATCTGGTCCAAACCTTAATCTTGAAGACCTGTTCTTTTATTTCACTTTTTTCGAGGTCTTCAGAAAAATCATAAACAAATGCTACATACAATGTCTAGAGGTTCTTTCTTTCGTATCCCTACTGATGATGCTAGAGTGATCTTAGATAGAATCCTAGAAACTGAGATGGATAATACCCTTCATGATGAAACCCACGAAGCCGAAGTAAACACTCTGCCAAATTCTCCATCTACTTTAGCTATCCCAAGCTCTGAGCCACAAAAGGAAGAAATTCCACCACCTGACTTCATGGTGGATATAGAATCTGATCTTTTTGCCGATTTTGGAAACATTTCAAACTACCATTCTACTAACAAACTCTAAAATGGCCATCTTAGCATTTGTTTGCCAACTGAATACCAATTGAGAGAGCTTATCTCAGTCATGAGTAGCGAATGGTTGGAGGAATCAGAGCTTTCCTCTGATGTAATCCGTTTGGACACACCCTCTATAACTATACGCTTTGCTTATGATTCTGATCGATTTGATGCTCTCTGTAATCCTCTTGTGGGGATCAACATCATGTCTGAATCTTTTGCACTTAAATTATTTAAAAATCTTGTCTTAACCCCCACAACAAAGGTCATAAAGGAATCTTCGGGACAATTAGTCCCCAGTCTTGGAATTATTAATGTCCTACCTCTTACGGTAGAAGGCTCCATGGTTCATTTGAACTTCTATATCTTTGATACATGGGACTTCGACCTGCTGATAGGACAACCTTTTAGAAGACTCCTTTATGAAGGTCACACTGGAAAGCTACACATTTCTTTTGGGAAAACTTTTAAATTTCCAATAACAATTTCACACTCCTTAAATAATAAGGCCGAGTCATATCTTTTATCTGATCCTATGGAGGAGGTAAAGGCTGCTTCTCTAGAGCTTTTAGATGAACCAGACTTAGAAGAAGAAGCTCCTTTCTTCACAGAAGAAGAAGCTGAACCTTCTGAACCTGAACCCTTAGATGAGTTTGCAGAAAAGCTTAGACCTCCCATAGAGCTTAAAACTTTACCACCCGGTCTTATCTATGCTTTCCTAAACAATAATCCAGAGTTTCCTGTGATCATTAGTGATAAACTCACTCAGGAGCAAACTCTGCTATTAATGACCATTCTTGAGAAACATCACTCAGTTTTCGGCTACTCACTCCAAGATCTTACAGGAATCAGTCCTATGATTTGCACCCATCGTATTCCAACAGATCCTTCTGTTCCACCTTCTCGAGAACCCCAACGTAGACTTAACAACACTATGAGAGAGGTAGTTAAAAGGAAGTTATAAAGTTGCTGCATGCAGGGATTATATATCCTGTGCCGCACAGTGAGTGGGTGAGCCCAGTTCAAGTTGTGCCTAAAAAGGGAGGCATGACTATTATTATGAATGAAAAGAACGAGCTAATTCCGCAACGCACCGTCATAGGATGGCGGATGTGCATAGACTATAGAAAACTGAACAAAGCCACAAGAAAGGATCATTTTTCTTTACCTTTCATAGATGAGATGCTAGAGCGATTAGCGAACCATTCATTCTTCTATTTCTTAGATGGATATTCAGGGTATCACCAGATTCCGATCCATCCCGATGATCAAAGCAAAACCACTTTTACATGCCCATACGGAACTTATGCTTACCGTAGAATGTTTTTTGGGTTATGTAATGCACCAGCCTCTTTTCAAAGATGCATGATGTCTATATTTTCTGATATGATTGAAGAGATTATGGAAGTTTTCGTGGATGATTTCTCTGTTTATGGAAAAACTTTTGATAGTTGTGTTGAAAACTTAGACAAGGTTTTGCAAAGATGTGAAGAAAAGCACTTAGTCCTTAATTGGAAAAAATGTCATTTTATGGTTAGGGTAGGAATAGTGCTGGGACACCTAGTGTCTGAAAGAGGTATTGAGGTAGACAAAGCTAAAATTCAAGTAATTGAACAACTACCTCCACCTGTGAACATAAAAGGAATTCGAAGCTTTCTTGGCCATGCTGGTTTTTATCGCAGATTCATAAAAGATTTTTCATTCATTGCTAGACCACTTACTCTTTTGCTAGCCAAGGATGCTCCTTTCGAATTTGATGATGCATGTCTAACATCTTTCAATTTATTAAAGAAAGCACTCATCTCTGCACCAATCATTCAACCCCCTGATTGGTCGTTACCTTTTGAAATTATGTGTGATGCTAATGATAATGTTGTGGGGGCAGTTTTGGGACAAACTAAAAATAAGAAGCATCATACAATTGCTTATGCCAGTAAAACTTTGACAGGAGCTAAACTTAATTATGCAACTACTGAAAAAGAGCTTCTAGCTGTTGTCTTTGCCATTGATAAATTTAGATCTTATTTAGTTGGAGCTAAAATAATTTTTTACACTGATCATGCTGCACTAAAATATTTGCTCACTAAAAAAGATGCTAAACCTCGCCTGATTAGATGGATCTTATTACTTCAAGAATTTGACTTAGAAATAAAAGATAAAAAGGGAGTAGAAAATTCTGTTGCTGATCACTTGTCTAGAATGTATTTTAAGAGTCCACAGGAAACCCCCATCAATGATTCACTCCGAGACGACATGCTCTATGGGATTAACAGGTCTGACCTCTGGTATGCAGATATTGTTAATTTTATGGTTTCAGGGTATGTACCACCAGGAGCAAACAAGAAGAAGCTTATTCAAGAAAGTCGTTCACATATATGGGATGAGCCATAACTCTTCCGAGTATGCTCTGATGGCTTACTCAGGAGATGTGTGACCACTGAGGAAGGATGGAAGATCATCGACAGATGTCATTCATCACCATATGGAGGTCATTATGGAGCATTCCGTACACATTGAAAGATCTGGCAGTGTGGATTCTACTGGCCTACAATGTATAAAGACACGAAGCAATATATCAGAAGATATGGGCCATGTCAAAGGCACAGAAACATAAACAAAAGAGATGCCATGCCACTCACCAACAACCTTCAGATTGAGCTCTTTGATGTCTGGGGAATAGACTACATGGGTCCATTTCCCCCATCAAAGAAGTGTGAGTACATCTTGGTGGCAGTTGACTTTGTCTCCAAGTGGGTAGAGGCACTACCTTGCAAGCATGCCGACAACATCAGTTCAAAGAGAATGTTTGAAGAAATTATATTTCCAAGATTTGGAGTTCCCAGAGTAGTGATAAGTGATGGAGGAGCACACTTCATCGACAAACGCTTCAAGCAATATCTATCAAAACATGGAATCCATCACAACGTCGCTACCCCCTATCATCCTCAGACAAGTGGCCAAGCAGAAACTTTCAACAAGCAAATCAAGAATATTCTTCAGAAGACAGTGAATGAAATGGGAACGGCATGGAAAGACAAGTTACCCGATGCACTCTGGGCATACCGGACAACATACAAGACCCCAATTGGAATGTCTCCATACCAATTGGTGTACGGGAAGACTTGCCACCTACCTGTTGAACTAGAATTCAAAGCACACTGGGCCATAAGGAGATGGAATATGGACCTAGATGTCGCTGGAGATCACAGAAGAATGCAACTATCAGAATTGGAATAATGGCGAGAGAAAGCATATCACAACTCGAAGATCTACAAAGAAAGAGTCAAAAGGTGGCATGACAAGGGAGCAAGAACAAGGAGTTCGCACCAGGAGATAAGGTATTACTTTTTAATTCCAGGGCGGAAGCTTTTCGGGCATGGAAAACTCCGAAGTAAATGGGAAGGACCATTCAAGGTAATCAATTCATCATCCCACGGAGCCATCACACTTCAAAATGATGAAGGTATGATATTCAAGGTAAATGGTCAACGTCTTAAATTATTTTTAGAGCCCAATAAAGAATTAGAAGAAATAGACGTAGTCCATTTTTACCTTCCCATGGAGAATTAGAGCCCGACCTTTTTAATCTGACGTTTTTGGGTCATACATATATTTTCCTAATTAGTTTTGCATCTAGAAACACGCTCGAGGAAGCGGGCCCACAGAGGGGCCAGACACAGGGTGGGCGCCCTGATCAAGAGGGAAGGCGCCCAGCTCCTGACCCCTCTCCGTCCCGATTTCCTCCGTTATGGAAAATACACTTATGGTAATCTGAATAATCCCTCGGATGGAAAGTTTCTCACGCACATCGACGGGAGCAACCCGAACAACCCCTAGAGGCACTTTTTGAACCCTATATAAACAGACCCTTGACTTCAGTTTTCAAACACCAATCCACCCAAGCCTTCTCTTCTTCTTCAATTAGAGCTTGTTTAGTCCCTCGCTGCTCCAATGGCCGAAGAGTTCCACGATGATTGGGAAGTCGTCCCCTTCAACCTCAACATGGAGCCCAAGGAAGACCCCGACGCCCGTGCTCTCGTCCCGGCCAACACAGAGCGATAGCTAGAAGCCATGCCATTACACCAACGCAGCTCCACCCAATCGTACCATGCTCAACCAATTCTCACCGCACCGCCACAACCCCTACTTCTCAAGGGACCATCATCTAAGAAGGAGACCACCATCAAGGTGCCAGCCGGTACGAGGATCCTTCCACCTAGACCCAATGAGAGGGTCGTTGGAGTCAAGACCAACCGGAGCAGCAAGATCAGCAACATCCGCTACACTACGGAGGAGGAGAGACCTTACTTTGAAGGGATTAGAGCAGCCAAAGTCTGTTTCATCCCTCCAAATGCAGCCCCGAAGCACGCTTTCAATGCTTTTGAGACACCTCCCAAGCGTCGCAAGATTATAGTAGATATTAATGAGGACGTTCGCAGGCTAGACAGAGTCATCATAGACCTCCAGTCCTCGGTTAACTCCATCACTAGGCAGCTCTCTAACCATAACACCGTTATACTAGGCCTTAGGCATGATCTTGCTAGTGCCAATAAGAAGATCAAGGAGTTAGAGCGCCGCTAAGTTATCTAGATTAGACCTTGAGGCATTGCATCTTAGTTATTTATCTTTAAATTCGGTTATTATTATGTCTTGTGTGTCTCTATTTTATTCTTATGGAAGAAAGCAGAAAACAAGTATGGGGGAGATCCCTCGACATGCCAAACACACTTCGACTACACCACTCCACGATTCAGGTACACACTCTGCACACTTTACACATACACATATATATCTTGGATTATGCAGAATATTGTCTCCGACATGATAAATTAAAAAGATTAAATTATTTCTAATCATGATTAATCTCACTCTGTGATATTTCCTGAAACTTGCAATTATTGAAAAATCATTTTAAAACCCTGTGTTACTTAAGTCATTGTGGAATGTGAGATGGTAGAGTATGAGTTTCTTATTCTTGAT
Source organism: Sorghum bicolor (assembly GCF_000003195.3). Lineage (NCBI taxonomy): Eukaryota > Viridiplantae > Streptophyta > Magnoliopsida > Poales > Poaceae > Sorghum > Sorghum bicolor. The sequence continues at coordinate 13,072,131 of NC_012875.2, read as the reverse complement.
ATCATTGTTGCTTGGAGAATTTATTTCAAAATCTTCAAAATTCTAGCTACCATCCTAAGTGTTTTATATGCCTGATAAACCTGAAAATATTAATATGATAATTATAAAAGCTATCTACTCTGTATTAAGTTTGTTCAAAATGAGTTAGACCCTTATTGAGAGATTTATCATGCTCCTAAGATCAAGACATTTATTCAGAAAGATTCACTCTTCCGAAGTATTATTGCATTAGAGGCATGGGCTATGCAAAAATAAGGATATTTCGAGGAAATAAAAAGGAGCAAGTGCTCGATAACCTCGCAGTGGACAAGTGTCCAGCAGTAGAATTAAGGGTACCTCGGTATCCACTTAAAAAAAGAGAGAAAAAGGAACATGATAGCCCATGGTCCCTCTAATAAGCAATATGCCAGCAAGAGTTGACTAGTTTTTAATTTCCAAAGTCTTTGATCTAAGAGTATGACATTCTTCTCTTCGAATCCTGTTTTGATCAAGCAATAAATGCAAGGTAAGAATGCTTGAGAATTTTTGCAAATTAAAACAGCCTCAGTGAGATATTTAAAAGATAATGAGTGACCTGAGAGAACCTATGAGGATAAAGGTATGCTAAATCTCTTTCAAAAATATACAAAAACTCCAAGTGATAGGATTGAGAATAAAGGATCTCTACTCTTAACCATATACTTCCCTGACTATGGTACACAGTATTTTTACACCCTGCAGATATGAAGAGAATGTTTTACGATGTTTAACCCCAGATATTTTTCTTAACCATCCTTTTCTCGAGGACGAGTAAAATCCTAAGTACGGGGGTATTTGTTGACGGTTCTTAAGTATAAATTTTAATTATCACATAAATAAGAGAAAGGACCAATATGCAAACAACATCTAGAATTAGGGTTTGATCTGATAGAATTCCACGAGTTTTGTTGTTTATCTGTTTCTGCAGGGGGTTATCAGGAAATAAGGAAGAAAGGCCCACATGTCGGGATTACATAGAGATATCAACGCACCGCGCAATTTTCTATCATCTAGAAGACTCCAGAAGCCACGGGAACGAACGGGGAGGCCGAACGGGGCCTGGCCCAGGGCGCCCGTCCTGAGGACCAGGGCGCCCGCCCCCTCTGGATTCCAATCAGGACTCTTTTCGCGGACCAAGCTCCACCGACCTAAAGGATCAAGGATAACCGTCCAATCAATGTCGGTTTGATCCAACGGCTCACGTTCACTTGAGGGGACTATAAAACCAGATCCCCTGGCCCCTGGAGGAGACAAGTTCATCATAGAGTTGAGAGGTGCCCTCGAAGGAATACCTCTCCTCTAAATAAAATTTCTTTTAGGCTTAGCAACCAATGTGAGTAGAATTAGATCTTCTAGTTTCTACTAGATTGAGAGAGATAGAGTGGAGGTGTAGATCGGAGGAAGCCCGGCCTGTCGGTGTCTACTCCGAGTTTGTACCTGCGGGATCAAGTTCTCCTAACCCGAAGCTTGCTCCTAGGATTCTTCAGTATTTCGACTTCTAAATTCTAGTAAGTTCTTGTTTTATTGTTCTTTGGTTTTTGAGTTTACTTTAATCTCTTCGCGTAGAGTTTAGAGTAATCATCTCTAGCGTAGACGTGGTGTTTGGGCTAGGATACTCATAGATATTCCCTGACTAGCTAGACCGTGGTAGTAGCGAGGAACGTGACATGTCCGAGTTACCTTTGCAAACCATATCTCGTTAGCAGGAAGGATAGGGTTTATAGGTGTGGGTTGAACATCCTCTGTGGTGTCTAGATTCCGTAAGCTTCCCTAATAGAACAGTAGATCATCCTTACCAAGGTTAGAAAGAGATTACGGTTGTTGTCTTCTCTTTTTATCACTCACATCGAGAAACATTATTTGTAGCCTAAAGGTTAGTAGTAATAGACTGGGTTAGTCAGATGCATTGTTTCTTCTAGTGGTAAAAAAATAAATACAATACTCTGGACAACTTCCTCGGTGAAGTGCTCACCGATATCCGTGCGCTTGCGGATCAATTCCTTATTGCGTTCCCAAATATCAACAATCTGTACTGCCACCAGAGTAGGTGCTGAAGGTGTAGACGTAGGAGACCCCGTGTAACACCCGATTTTAAGAACAAAATCAGATATACCATATGTGAGTTTTAGAAGACAAGCCTCACATATAGCTACAAATAAGGGGTAATATCAAAGGACAACACATAAATTATATAGCGTACATAGTAAATCAGAAACAACCTTAGGCAGCAAACCATGGAATATAACTCCAAACTTCGATTGTTAACTTCACTCTACAGGATCCAAGTGACTGGTTGATCACAAGCACAATACTTCTCCTGAGGTGTGGGGGAGATGGCAAGAGTGAGTCCAAGGCGAACTCCGCAAGTATAACAACTAGATTGTATAGATCCCACGGTCTCATGATCAATGTGACATAAATAATATAGAGCATTAAACAAAAATCAATGAGTTTCTTAACACAAGAATCATCACCCTTAATGTAAGAATTCCCAAGGCCGCTCGTGACCGTGAGCACGGCTAGTATACCAGTTTTTAACACTCTGCAGAGGTTGAACACCTTTACCCATGAGTCATGATTTACCCTTTCACCCGAGGTGATCAGCCTCTTAACCCTCTACCAAGGAAGGTCGGCAGGGATCACTATGAAGTCTTTCAAAGGTTCGTCTAACAAGTTAGGGCCGCTTGGTTTCGGTTGTCAGTCCGTGTGATTCTACCACACGCCGAGAATCCACGGTCTGCTATCCCCCATTTGCGCCACACGGGTAACCTCTAACAAGCTACAAAAATTACTCATACTTGACTAAAGCCAGAGCCATCATAGCCCTCATGGTTGCACATTCATCCCGGTTATCACTTACAAATAAATCCACAAGTTGCTAAAAAGTCATTATTATCATTTATTGCTTTATATTAATCTAGTCATAAGATTATGGTCATAGAATTAAAACCCAAATGCGATACTTGCCTTGATCCAATTGCTCCTGCTGGTCCTCTTGATCTTACTTGCTTCCAAGGTTCTGATCTTGATCACCGAAGTAATGCCCATTGTCTAATCTCGATCATCGATCATCAACACAAAAACAATCGGAGACAGACATACACGAAGCAAACTAGATTACAATTAGAACAGTACACCAGCAATAAATAAATGTAAATAAAAGTTTTCCAAAATCATCTACACGCTGCTACGTTCACGTCAACAAGAAATTCACGGAAAACGAAGTTACGACGCGAAATCTACGCATAAAACGAGACTGCAAAGGCTATCTACGGACTTGTATTTATCTAAGAAACCTAACAATGGCGAATCTAGACAACAATGGTACCAACGTGAAGCTTATAAATTTATGAAACTAACGCAACTTGAACGGATCGAATCAAAACTAAAACAGAGAATATATGAATTCTCTAAGATTTTCTTTAGAAAAGTAATTAAATAAATAGGGTCACAAAATTAAAAAGTTTCAAATTGGTAAAACAGTTAGACTAACATTTAGATCTCGCAAATACGAACCTAACACAAGTTGAACGGGTCAAACCAGAGTTAAAACGAATATTTTATGGCCAAAACAAACTCAATGGCATTTTTGTAAATACTAGAAAACGTATTTTGAATCAAACCGTAGTGAAAATACGTCTTTAAATCAGTGAAAGCGTATTTTTGAAAGATGCCTACGGACTGCGGGTTCATTTGGCAAAAACGTAGGGACTCTTTAACAAAAGTGCAAACGAAGAGGTATCTTCTAATCGTGGCCGTTGATATGAGATCGGATGGCTGCAACAGGATTGGGAGGGGGTGAGGGGTGCTCCTGGCTGGAATTAGGAGAGGACATAGTGGTGCTCCATGGCCGGCGGCGAGGAGCTCGCCGGAGCTGCTTGCCCGGCCGCTACGGTGCACCGAAACACTATTTGTTTGCTCCGGGTGAGAGAGGAGGTCATGGCGAATTCACCTCGGGGTAAAACGCGGCCGGTGGAGTGGCCAGCGCGGCAGTCCGTGGTGGCGCCATGACCGGCGGCCTCGGAGCACGCAGGGAAGGCTCTAGAGGCCACGTTTTCACACGGGAGAAAGCCAGAGAGGGAGAGGGGAAGGAGGCGCGCTCACCACGGCGAAAATCGAAGGCGGAGACGGCTTGGTTCGTCGAATTGAATGCGGCGGGCACGACGTCGTCGACGGCGTTCTTTGCAGCAGCTCGCTGCGTGCCAGGAGCGAGGGCAAAGAGAATTGAGACCAGGGGGGAATGTGGCTCGGGTCTAGGCGCGATTCAAGAACTGCTGTGGCACGGGGGGAGTGGGAAAGTGGGAGTGGGGTGCGGCTTCTGCCGACAGTTGCCGCTAGGCACTGCGGGGTGTGTGGGAGCGGTTGGGGAAGGGGAAGGAGATGATGGGTGGGCCCCGTTTGTCAGCCGCTGGAGAGAGAGAGGAGGGGGAAGGGGATGGCCAGCTGGGCCTACTGGGCCTACAGGTCGAAAGTGAGGGGGGAATGGATTTCTTTTTTTTCAAACAAATTTTCAAAGCTTCATTCAAATTGAATTTTGAACAAATTTTCTTTTACAAAAAAAATTCACATATCACAAAATAAAAGTGCTGCAGCATGAATGCATCAAAAAGTTTTCTAAACTTATATTAAATTTTAATTTCTCAAAAAATATTATTTTTCCTATATTTTGATGCTCACAAAATTGACACAATAAATCAAATTTCAACTATTTTAAAGAAGGGAATTTTTAGGGTGTTACAATTCTATCCCCCTTAAGATGAATCTCATCCTCGAGATTTGGAAGAGCCTCAGATCCTCTAAGAGAAATAGGAAAATATCTTGATAATCCTTTCAACTTCACAACTTGCACACCAAACTTACACACTTATGTCTCAAGGTCACACCTCATGAACAAAATTCCCATTGTGTATCTACCATTCATAATTGATCAAAGTCCATCTTGATTACTATTTATTTTAGCTTACAACTCAAGGAGACATGGAAACTTAATATGCATTTGCCTCCTTAGGTACAAGTGGACCACCGTGATACTCAATTCTTTTCCCTGATGGTGCTGTTAAAAGCATTTTGTACTGGGTACCATGGATCACTCCTTTGTGTGCACACAACCATCTATTACCAAGGACCAAGGGAATACCAAGTGACCCTAACACAATGAGGTTTACAGCGAAGTTTTCCTTGTTTATGACCAGATTGATATTTGAGCAAACCTGATCTGCTTGTATTTCACCCACTGGGGTTTGAACTAATAAAGGCTTTCACATTGGACACTTCACCCTCTCGATTGTCTTTACGAGGTCGGTGGAAATGAAAGAATGCGAAGCACTCGGGTCAAACAGAGCAAAAACTAGCACTGAGTCTACTTGAATATAGCCACCAACCACTTTGGTAGCTCCATGAATGTTATGCCTATCCACATTGCTCAGTCTTCCATTGATATAGTCTCATTGCACCTTACTTCCATGAGCAGGCTTCTTACGACTTTTCCTTTTTCTCTTTCGCCGTTGTGGATTCTGATTTGATTCACTTCCAACTTGCTCTTCAGTATTATTATTTTGATAGTACTCAGTTTCATCATACTCATAACCTCCTTCAAGGGTAGGATCATCATTATCTTCCCACGTATCAGTAAGAGGCATCATATAGGGCTCCTGATCCATGGGATACTACACTCCCTGTCATCAGGTGACCAACGTCAGTAGCACAAGAAGGAGAGATGATCATAATCATAGAATATCTCAAGAGACAACTCTCACTTCAAGATAAGTTGAAAATGCATCAATCCGTGATATCAAGGTACTACACCCCTCAATAAAAGGCGACTAGGAGGCACAAGGAAGGTAGCTTGCACTTTTTATTGACAAGTTATCTTGCATTGAGACCTTCTGACATCCCAAGGAACATATGTGCAAGAAAGAACAAATATCCTGAAATTTCCTCGCGGTATGAAAATCACCAGCACAGTAAAATAGACATAACTCTTGTTCTGTTGAGACAATAGAGTTATAGCTTATACCGTTAGAAAGGTTAGCAACTTATCTAAAACTTTGCTATAGAACACTTTTCCAAGTTCTATAGTTCTATTTGTCCAAAACAGCAGGCAACCAAAACTGGTCCAGATTCTTGACAGCACATCTGTATCGTCTTGTGATTTTTGTAACTTCCAAACCATAATAGCTATGAGGGTGATTCTTGCGGTCAGAGAAAGATCTTGAAGTCCACTCTCATACAGAGTTTTGTTATGATTTTTAGTCATCCAAGAACAGAGACATAAGCCGATAAAGATGAGATACTCTAGAAAAGGCAGGATAAGGTATCAAGAGAAAAACCAACACCCAACTATTTATGTCATTAATCCTTATGCCTTAGACATATAAACTAAATGAAATTGTGAATAAACTCACAAGATCATTACACTCATTACAAAGATCCAAATCAAGCATAAACTAAAGAGATTTCAACCAAGCAGTAAAGGTTCACAAGGCACACAAACTCGACTTTCGCTACTAGCATTTTTATTACACAAGGGCACAAACTCCTATATCTTAAACTCAGTGTGGCTACTTCCATGATGCATCTATTGATTACTCTTTGGACAAGAGTTTACATAGTGTCCTTCCTGTCGGCAGTGATAACACCTTTTCTTAGTTGGATCTTTCGTGATATCATTTTCCACTGAGGTGTTGCTCGGTGTGTTATCAGCTCGCTGACTATGAAGGTTTGTCTCCGGCTGGCTTGCTTTCTTCCAAACTTGGTTGATCCTTCAAGGTTGAAACTCTTTATAAGTGATGGTCCATCCATCTATGCATACCTCATGAGCAGTTGGGTTAGCTTGAGAAGTTTCTTCATCTCCATGGTTTGGATTTTCATGGCCAGAGTTCAAAGCTAAATAGGACAACTTAGGATTTGAATGTTGTTCACTTCCCAATGCTGGCTCTAGTGATTTTTCCTTCCTCTTCTTATCCTCATTACTCACACAATTTGGTTTTACCTTAACTTCCTTTTTAGATTACCTATTCCGAAGACAAGGAAGACCATAATGCCTACAGCAATGGCAATGATCCTGGTATCCCGATGTACTACTACCAACACCTCCATGGGTTCTTATATGTTTCCAAGCTTCTGCTATTTGTCTCTTCACTGGTCTGGAGATGCACTGCTGAGAGTTCCCATTCTGAGTCATTCCATCCACTACTTGCTTTTGCATGGCTAGAAGCTTCTCCTTGTCAAATGCTTTTATGGGTGGCGAAGCGAGGTCCTTTTGTCCATTCATGCCAAAGGTCTCTTCATTATGAGCCGTCTAAATAGACAAGGAGGTTGGATTTAGAATAGAGACAAAGTTTTATAATAGAATAGGGCAGAGGTAAGCATAATTTTTTGTTAGCAATTATCAAGGTTAAGGTGAAAGCAAGAAGTAAGCAAAGATAGAAGCATTCTAAAACGTTCGATTCTAGCTAGGCTTGCGTCCTACAGTCAGCATTGCTTTGATACCACTTTGTAACACCCGATTTTAAGAACAAAATCAGATATGCACCATATGTGAGTTTTAGAAGACAAGCCTCACATATAGCTACAAATAAGGGGTAATATCAAAGGATAACGCATAAATTATATAGCGTACATAGTAAATCAGAAACAACCTTAGGCAGCAAACCACGGAATATAACTCCAAACTTCGGGTGTTAACTGCACTCTACAGGATCCAACTGACTGGTTGATCACAAGCCCAATACTTCTCCTGAGGTGTGGGGGAGATGGCAAGAGTGAGTCCCAGACAAACTCCGGAAGTATAACAACTAGATTGTATAGATCCCACGGTCTCATGATCAATGTGACATAAATAATATAGAGCATTAAACAATAATCAATGAGTTTCTTAACACAAGATTCATCACCCTTAATGTAAGAATTCCCAAGGCCGCTCGTGACCGTGAGCACGGCTAGTATACCAGTTTTTAACACTCTGCAGAGGTTGTACACCTTTACCCATGAGTCATGATTTACCCTTTCACGCAAGGTGATCAGCCTCTTAAGTCTCTACCAAGGAAAGTCAGTAGGGATCACTATGAAGTCTTTCAAAGGTTCGTCTAACAAGTTAGGGCCGCTTGGTTTCGGTAGTCAGTCCGTGTGATTCTACCACACGCAGGGAATCCACGGTCTGCTACCCCCCATTTGCGCCATACGGGTAACCTCTAACAAGCTAGAAAAATTACTCATACTTGACTAAAGCCAGAGCCATCATAGCCCTCATGGTTGCACTTTCATCCCGGTTATCACTTACGAATAAATCCTCAAGTTGCTAAAAAGTCATTATTATCATTTGTTGCTTTATATTAATCTAGTCACAAGATCATGGTCATAGAATTCAAACCCAAATGCTATACTTGCCTTGATCCAATTGCTCCTGCTAGTCCTCCTGATCTTACTTGCTTCCAAGGTTCTGATCTTGATCACCGAAGTAATGCCCATTGTCTAATCTCGATCATCGATCATCAACACACAAACAATCGGAGACAGACATACACCAAGCAAACAATATTACAATTAGAACAGTACACCAGCAATAAATAAATGTAAATAAAAGTTTTCCAAAATCATCTACACGCTGCTACGTTCACGTCAACAAGAAATTCACGAAAAACGGAGTTACGACGCGAAAATCTACACATAAAATGAGACGGCTAAGGCTATCTACGTACTTGTATTTATCTAAGAAACCTAACAATGGCGAATCTGGACAACAATGGTATCAACGTGAAGCTTATAAAATTATGAAACTAACACAACTTGAACGGATCGAATCAAAACTAAAACGGAGAAGATATGAATTCTCTAAGATTTTCTTTAGAAAAGTAATTAAATAAATAGGGTCACAAAATTAAAAAGTTTCAAATTGGTAAAACAGTTAGACTAACATTTAGATCTCGCAAATACGAACCTAACGCAAGTTGAACGGGTCAAATCGGAGTTAAAACAAATATTTTATGGCCAAAACAAACTCAATGGCATTTTTATAAATACTAGAAAACTTATTTTGAATCAAACCGTAGTGAAAATACGTCTTTAAATCAGTGAAAGTGTATTTTTGAAAGATGCCTACGGACTGCAGGTTCATTTGGCAAAAACGCAGGGACTCTTTAACAAAAGTGCAAACAAAGAGGTATCTTCTAATCGTGGCCGTTGATTTGAGATCGGATGGCTGCAACAGGATTGGGAGGGGGTGAGGGGTGCTCTTGGCCCGAATTAGGATAGGACACGGTGGTGCTCCATGGCCAGCGGCGAGGAGCTCGCCGGAGCTTCTTGCCCGGCCGCTACGGTGCACCGAAACACTATTCGTTTGCTCCGGGAGAGAGAGGAGGTCATGGCGAATTCACCCCTGGGTAAAACGCGGCCGGTGGAGTGGCCAGCGCGGCAGTCCGCGGCGGCGCCATGGCCGGCGGCCTCGGAGCACGTGGGGAAGGCTCTAGAAGCCACGTTTTCACACGGGAGAAAGCCAGAGAGGGAGAGGGGAAGGAGGCGCGCTCACCACGGCGAAAATCGAAGGCGGAGACGGCTTGGTTCGTCGAATTGAATGCGGCGGGCACGGCGTCGTCGATGACGTTCTTTGCAGCAGCTCGCTGCGTGCCAGGAGCGAGGGCAGAGAGAAATGAGAGCAGGGGGGAATGTGGCTCGGGTCTAGGCGCGATTCAAGAACTGCTGAGGTGCGGGGGGAGTGGGGAAGTGGGAGCGGGGTGCGGCTTCTGCCGACAGTTGCCGCTGGGCACTGCAGGGTGAGTGGGAGCGGTTGGGGAAGGGGAAGGAGATGACGGGTGGGCCCCGTTTGTCAGCTGCTGGAGAGAGAGAGAGGAGGGGGAAGGGGATGGCCGGCTGGGCCGACTGGGCCTGCAGGCCGAAAGTGAGGGGGGAATGGATTTCTTTTTTTCAAACAAATTTTCAAAGCTTCATTCAAATTGAATTTTGAACAAATTTTCTTTTAAAAAAAAATTCACATATCACAAAATAAAAGTGCTGCAGCATGAATGCATCAAAAAATTTTCTAAACTTATATTAAATTTTAATTTCTAAAAAATTATTATTTTTCCTATATTTTGATGCTCACAAAATTGACACAATAAATCAAATTTCAACTATTTTAAAGAAGGGAATTTTTAGGGTGTTACACCCTGTGTCCATAGGCTCCTCCTCCTCGCCGCCAGCAGAGGCGATGACCTCGGGCTCAGGTACACGTGCTGGTGCAGGTACAGGTGCAGGTACTGGTGCTGATGCAACTGGCGGAGCACGAGCGGCACTGAAGTGTGCACGGTACACGGCTGCGCTGCAACGAGGCATCTATAAATTTTATTTTAAGAATTAGAATCAATATGTTTACATAAATAGAACAGTGGATAAGAATATAAAATTTTAATAAAATAACAAGAAGGTGAAGTAAGCAGTGAAATAAATAAAGCAAAAAAAAGAAAACCCTAAAAATCGATAGTTTCTACCTAGGTTTGCGTCCTACAGTCTTTTATTTTAAGAATTAGAATCAATATGTTTACATAAATAGAATAGTGGATAAGAATATAAAATTTTAATAAAATAACAAGAAGGTGAAGTAAGCAGTGAAATAAATAAAGCAAAAAAAAAGAAAACCCTAAAAATCGATAGCCTCTACCTAGGTTTGCGTCCTACAGTCAGCCTTGCTTTGATACCAATTTATCACACCCAAATTTAAGGATAAATTTGAGTACAATAAACCTCATGTGCGTCCCAGGAATAGTCGCGCACACAAGTCGACAAATTACAAATGTATCATCACAAGTGTCTTACATAGCGTTTATTACAACACGAACATCAAAGTCTGCAACGAGCGGAAATAAAACTCATAACTAGCTATAAATTGGTAGCTCCAACACAGGGATGACCGACTGGGGGATCGCCAACCTAGAAGTCCTCCGAAAACTCCTCGTAGAAGTTGTCATCTGTTACCCATCCGGGATTTTGTCCAAAAAAAATATAGAGACAAGCGTGAGTATATCTCGTACTCCGCAAGCATAACATAGGATTTTATGTGGCTCAAAAAGGTCAGACACTGGCTACTACAGTTAGCATTTTAATTGGTCATTGTTTTAATCCTATTTAATCATAAGTTATGCTTAAGCTCCTGATTAGCCCAAATGAGTACATGATTATAACACCGTTAACCTTCACGGCTAACACCATCACCATCACGGTTAAACCACATTAATCATCATGATCAATGCGTCATATTTCCATAGGTCATTCCCCCATAATCATCCACATCTAACTATTCCGTAAGGGTCCAAGGCCGCTCATGTCCGAGAGCACGGCTAGTATACCAGTTTGATCAAACTCTGCGAAGAGGTGTGCACTTTTCTCGTAAGTCGTGTTACCCATATGCCTGAGGTTTGCAAGACCCACTAACACTGCCAAGGTGAATGGGCAGGGAACACTATGAAGCCTTCCATAGGCCTCGTCTAACCAGTTAGGGCCGCGAGGTTTCCTCGGCAGGCAGATATAGAGAACCCCTTTCCTATGGCACATTTCCATCACGGCTATACACATAGGAACAGAAGCAGTTCTATACCCAAAGTGGCAAGCCCCTCTTGCACCCTTTCGGGTAACCTCTAACTAGCTAGATGAGATCCTACTACTGAGCTAAAGTTAGTGCCATATAACCATCACGGTTGCACTGTATGTCCCGGATAGTCGCTCACAGAGAAGTCCTTACGGAGGGTCTAGGTCAACCTGACCGAAGTCATTGCACCATAGCCCTTTTCCCATTATTCGTCATCATGTTTATTAAAGTCAGAGTGGTAGTAAAGTCTCAATTAAATAGAGCACTAGCAAAGCTACCCACATGCAATCTTCCCATAGGTGTCATAAGTATATAGTCAGGTAGCTAGGATGTCCTTAAGTGTAACACCCTAAAAATTCCTTTCTTTAAAATAGTTGAAATTCAATTTATTGAGTCAATTTTG